>NC_143395.1:14503028-14806059 GCF_052110815.1 Crocodylus siamensis | reverse complement strand
GCATTAATGATTACCCCAAACAAAATAATTTATTTAAAAAAAATATGGGAATTTGGGAACATTACATTTCATTTCCCATGGCAAACTTGAACCACACACATAAGTATAGGAAAAGTGGGGGAAGTGAAGTTTGAGTAAATACAGAGCCATAATGGCTTTGTGAAAGATTAACCCTCTCCCCCACCAAGATTTAAAAGATGATTTAGCATATATTACAACAGAAACATGTAAGGCTGCATTCATTTCATGATTCCAAACTTAGTCTTTAAAGGGAAGTCGCTGGTTTTGAAATACTGTAGGCAAGTGAGAAAGATGTCTTCTGCAAGGCATATCTTGTCATCATTAGCAGAGACAGTCTCAAAGATTATCAGACTAGGAATGCATTGTCATGTCCAGTTAATTTATAGCATGCCAAATTCACCAGCAACCATCAAGCTTCTAATAATCTAAAAGATATTTTTTAAAAATCAGATACATTTTCTACAAGTCTTTCTTAATAAAGTAGGCAGGTGATACAAAACAGCCTGCGATAATTGACTTCAGTTACGTTTTGCCAATTTACACTAGCTGAGAATCTACCCCCCAGATTTTGGCTAATATGTTAGGGTGGTTTTATGTTTTGGGTACTGGCCTGATTCAGCTGGATGAAATATGCTACTACAGTTACTTGTCCATTCTAGCCTCAATAGACAAATGCATCAGATGGCCTTCCACTTCTTAACAGGCAGTATCATATGCTGCCCTTGGGTTTATTGCTTTGTTTTATTACTGCGGTCCTGGGGAATTACTGCATCTTATTGAAAAACCTCAAACACCTGAGTCCTTGATTATCCCATTGAAAATGGACATTCCTTGATCTCAGATCTTCTATTTTAGGGTTACTCTGTTGGGATTTGTCAGACACAGAGGGCACTGACAGATGTGCAGCTCCACAGCTTCACAGAAAGTGCCATGAGATACAGCAATGCCTCTGACCCAACAGATGTTCGTGTGCCCTCCCCTCAAGGGCAGGCTGGGCAAACTCGTCTGCAGCTCCCTCCCCACCCCTTCTCCTCCTCCCATCATGCAGGCAACACCAGCCATGCTTGTGTGCAGTGACTGACAGAAGTTAATGAAGATGTTTTGCTTTGGACCACCTTCATTATATGAGGGTTACTTTGCTGCACAATGGGGAACTTTTTAAAGTGCTCTGCAGCCATGCACTTCTGTCAAGGCATGGCTGTAGAGTGCTTTCAGGGGGCCAACTGCATGCCAAAGCATCACTTCTGTCAGTCCCCAGAGACTATAACATTTGTTGTAATAAGGTGGAAGGGTAGGTGGCTACTTCTGAAATGTGTTATTCACACCTCCTAGCCAAATATCTTTGGTAGCTTCTCATCCTATCATTACAGATAGGACTGGCTTCTTTCATTGAAATCAACACAACTCTTACTATTGATTTCAAAAGGAGCTCCTTTGCAGCAAGGGAAGTTTAGGTTAGATATTTTCACACTAGGAGGGAAGTAAAACGCTGGAACAGGTTACCCAGAGAGGCTGTGGACTCTCCATCCTTGGAACTTTTTAAGGCTTTGCTAGACAAAGCCTTGGCTGGGATGATCTAGCTGGGGATGGTCCTGCTTTGAGCAGGGGGCTGGACTAAATGACTTCCTGAGGTCCCTTCCAACTCTCATCTTCTATGATTCTAGAGCAGGAGAATCACTTCTTTCAATGGTTTTGCTGGAGATTCATCAATTGATGCATGCTAGTGTCTTGTTGGCCCTGCTGGCTACAGCATCACACTGCCGGGTCATATTCATACTGTAGTCAATTATTACCCCCAGGTCTGTGGTGATAAGTGATGGGGGATCTTCAGTCCTGCTGCCGGATGAGAGGCAGCAGTTGCACAAACACCATGTCATGAGTTTTGCCTGTCAGCAACCAGAGGTTCAAGACCCCAGAACCGCGCTACACCCATCTCCTTGACAGCTGGCAGGATTAGTGGCTGCAGCAGGGCCTAGCAGGCCCGCAGCTTTCACCCTGCTCCACCTTAACGCATACAGTGTCACCCGTGTCATGAGTTTTGCTTGTCCGCAGCTTGCCTTGTTTGGTTTCAAGACTGTTTCGACCATATCTGTTTCATTTCGATTTTACTGTTTCGACCTTGAAACAGGTCGAAACAGCCTCAAAACAAAACTGGCGGTGAAATTTCGCCCAGTTCTAGTGCCCACAGCCGGCAGCTAGGGAATCCTACATGCAGCACCTGCAATTTTACTTTCACTTTCCCCTGACAGAGGCTTAAGTGGCAGAAACTGCTATTACCATAGTTTCTTGATTATAATGAGCACCCCAATTTCCAGCAAATGAATTTTGGAAAAGGGTGCATTGTATGTGAGCAAATATAGTATTTATTTAAAGAGAACTGTGGCTTTGCCACTTACATAGAAGTTAGCTAACATCATAATTAGGAAAGGGTGTCATTTCAGACCCAAATGTATATGCCTTCCACACATAAATCCCCTGTGGCTTCATTATGAGTTTTGGATATATAATGAATACAAGTTGAACACTACATATCTGTGACTTAATTAGTCCCTGATGTAATTTCTGTGATTTCTATACTGCCATGGCAGCAGTGAATTTGACTAGTGGTTTCCTTTGTGATTGTTTCCTTAGAAATAAAAGCACAGATTTTTCCCCCTTATTTGTACTTATGTGACCTTTCTAGTTCTCTTACTGTTCTTCATTCAGTTCAATACACAGAAACATATATCAGAACAAAAAAGTATAAGATGGCTGAGAAAAAATTGGATGGACATGGGGAGGAATAATTTGAATTAAAAAAGTGCACAAAAGCCACAAAGTCAGGACAATACAGATTGGAAACCCTTTGTTTGGTCCCTCAGTTGCTGCTGAGCTGGAAGATTTGTTTATAGGGGGGAGAGAGAAACCTGTTAATTTCTTTACGTGATATAGCTATAACTGGATGCATCTACACATGCGCTTTACTGTAGAAGTAGCTAATTAGTTCTGCAGTGAAGTGTCATAGTCTATGTGTATTTTTGCCAGTATTAGGGTGCAGGAGATTAATTAATTCTGTTGTAAGGTAGTACTGTTGGGGACAGTAGTACTTATGGCAGAGTAATTATGTATAATCAAATGCATGGGTAGATGGTGACAAGGTCTGGCTGGTGCATAAGGGTGCTAAATTGTGGGGGCTGCCAGCTATCTAGCCCCACACTGGAGCATCCTCTTGGCCCAGCCAGCCCTTCTGCAGCCCAATGCCACCACCTGGAGCCTGGGCCTGACCCCCCCCAGAACACCTGCGAGCCAGGGGCTGCTACGCCTCAGCTCAAATTGTTGCAGTTCCAGATGTATGTGTAAATGCTGTACCCAGGAGCAGTTTTTTCTGGCACCAATTGTGCTGGAGTTTATTGCTCTGGCTTAATTGCACTTGTAGTTGCACCACTGGCCACTCTTTATGGCACCACAAACCACATGCGTGGAATGTTAAAATGTGTCCACACTGCAAATTTTCAGTGCAGGAACAAAATTTGCTACTGGGATTTCCCAGTAACAAAAAAAGTGCTGGGAAAAAAGTGCCACAGATTACAATAGTGTGCCCGAACAAGCAGAGGCATGGTCCTTCGGGGAGATGCTCTAGTGGCTGCCAGCCAGAGCATCTCCACTCCTCCACTTGTGCCCCGGCTGCTCCAGCATGCTGGGACCCGGGAAGAGCTGGGCAAGGGCAGTTTGCCCACAGCGGGATAATTTGTCCTGCAATACAATGCACATGCAGGAGCATGCACCGAGACACAAAGTAGTGGCACAAATTTATGCTGCTATTTGTGCTGCTGTAAGTGCACACCCCTGCTCGTCTGGATACAGCTACTGGGTACAAACTTCAATCCACAGCTGATGAATACAGCCAAGAGAAGCAGCTCAAAATATGTTTGCTTAATTAGTGAAAATCTGGGATGTTAATCTGTATTGAAACGAATCTATGCTGCTCTAACTGGCCAAGTACTGTTCAGTTATTTGGATTAGTGAAAGGGTTGATTTTCCTTTCCCTAATTGATTCGTTTGTGTTGCAGCACCACACTGGATTTTTGTTACTGAAGATCACACACATACAGTTCTGTGCTCTGTTATGGCAAGTATTCAGATGAGGAGCATTGTTATGTATTTTGAAGCAAGGTGTCATTGAGGACAAACATTGCTGCTCCTGTTCCTGCAAGAAGAAGACTGCAAAGCAGCTTTCTTTCGGATGTGGTCAAAAGGGTATTAATTTGGATTACATGTTTGGGGAATGAAGAGATATGCACCAAGTTTCAAAGTACAAACAAATCTCAGACATTAAGGGCCACCTAGTAATTATTGTAGAGGAATCAGCTTTCTTTACAACTCACTAGGGACAGGACTTGGATTTATACCAGAAGGGCAAAAGGAGTTACAAACCCAATTGCCTGAACCATAGAATTCTCCTGAATTATATAATGGGTGTCAAGTTAAACAGCTGCACTCAGTTAGTTTGTAATGTACCATGCAACAAATGGCTTCTAAGGAAACTGAACAACACAGCCTATAAAGCAACACAGATCAAATCGTGGAAGAAAAACTTTCTAAGTGTTTGAATGAAGTCTACTGCCTCTTGTATTCTGCCCAGAGACGGTCCTTACTTGCGCAGTGGAGGTGAATAGACATGGGGTTAGACCAGTGGTGGGAAAATATAAGTCACGGGCTAGATTTGGCCCACAAGCTGATTGGATCTGCCCATGGAGGGGTTCCAGCCAACTGATTAGATCCAGTCTGTGACTGTCCTTGCAATGATCCACAGGGGCCTGAGCCCTACCTAGGGTAGCCTGTGACGCACTCCAGCCTGTGCCCACCACCTGGCCCCAGCCATTTAGTACAGCTCCCAGTGCAGCTGCTACTCAGCTTCCTTCACTTCCAGTGGCAGCTCTTCCACCTGTCGCACTGCTCTGGGCAAGGAGAAAGCTTCAGCCGGGCAGGTCCTGTCCCAGCATGCAGAGCTCTGGCTCCAGCTCCCAGCTGCCTTCCACTCATTCTGCCCACCCGACATGAGCCACCAAGTGTGTGGAAGGCAGCTGGGAACTGGAAATGGAGCCCCACGTGCTAGGCAGGTGCCACCCGCTGGAAGCTGTATATACTGGCTCAGGCCAGGCTGACAGGTGTGGACTGGGACATGGTGTGGGTTGCTCCAGGTAGGACTTGGCTCCATGTGGAGGGCTGCAGGAGCAGTCATGGACTGCACTGCCCAGGCGAGCTCTGCTGCATGCACCCCCTTCCCTCTCCTCACCCCCAGCTAGCTCTCAGGACCTAGCACTCAGGCAGCCCCCCCCACACATGCACACAACTCCTCATACTCCACATACTCACCTTCCACACTCCCCCCACAGGGCAGGGCCCGGCCCATGACCCTGCTTTCCAATGCCAGCCTCACCCACCTGTCATGCCCCCGAACACTGTTCCCTTCTTTCCCATGAACCCATCCCATACAGGGAATTTTAGTGAGCTGTTGCAGCTGGGGGAGGAGGTAGTGCTGACCCAACCCACAACAACTCATCAAAACTTCCTATGTGGTCCTGGGCCCCAAATAATTAGGGTTGTGCAAAATTTCACAAGCTGTTTTGTTTCAATGCTGTTTCAACTCCTTTCAAGCTCAAAACAGAGAAATTGAAATGAAACAGTGAGCTTCGAAACAGCCTCAAAACGAAACAAGGCAAGTCAAAACGTTTCAAATTTTTCAAAACATTTCAAGTTTTGAAGCTCAAGCTGGGCTTGCCTGGAGGGAAATAGAAACTAAAGTAAGGGAGAAGAAGGGAGGGGGAAGAGGGGGGAAGGACTGCTCTCATTATTGACTGTGTAGCTGGCCAGTGACTGTCACCCTTCCCTGAGGTCCCTTCCAATCCAGGTGCTCTGGGGGAGGGAGGGAAAAACCGCGTAAAAGGCAGCATTGTTTGAGCTGCCCTGCTTTCTGCCTGGGGGTCAGTTACTGAGCCGTGTGTTCCAGTTTTGCCTGTCAGCAGCCACAGGTGCAAGGCCCCAGAAGCCAGACTCCCCCTGCACCGATCTCCTCGACAGCTGGCAGGCTTCACGGCCACAGCAGGGCCTAGCGGGCCTCCAGTTTTCACTGCCATGTGCCACAAGACAGACACAGCAGTTGCACACACACCCATGTCACGAGTTTTGCTTGTTAGCAGCTTGAGGTGCAATTTCCCAGAAATCCCTGCATTTACCTCCTTGAAACCTCACAGGCTTTGCAGCCACAGCAGGGGCTAGCAAGTCTGCAGTTTTGACTCTGCTGTGGCTTAACATATACACATGACATAAGTTTTACTTTCAAGATTTTGAGGTGCAGTTTCCCCATAATCCCTGCACCTATTTCCTTGAAACTTGGCAAGCTTCATGCCCGCAGAAGGGGCTACCATTCCTGCAAGTTGCATCCAAACCAGGCCAGAAATAACATAGTTATAGGCTGTTTCAAGCTTCCCCATTATGGCCTATGGGTGAAACGTCGAAACAGCGTCAAAACAGCGAAACTGTTTCGACAAAGCGAAACGGAACAGCAGTTTCAAATCAAAACAAAATTCAAAACGAAACGCTGGTCTGTCAAAATGCAAGTTGAAACAGAACGGTGCTGTTTTGCACAGCCCTACAAATAATTGCCCACTGCTGGATTAGACTCTGTTAGCTAACAGGATGTTAACTACATTTCAAGATTTTTCAAGAGAAAGCTAATAAGACTGTTGACAGTAGGATTGTACAGAAAAGCTCTGAGCTAACTGGATCTCAGAGCAGGCAATATGGGTTTCCAAATGTCATTTGTAGGTAGGGAATGTTCATTTTTTCTGGGCTTCACTTACCTGACGTTCTTTTCTCATATAATAATGATGCCTTGCATATTGTTTCTTAGGGGGTTGTAACTCACCTTTAAGTGCCCATAAATATTACTGCAGCTGGACATCTGCATTTTAAAGGAAAAGCACAATGCTGAGATTTATGGGTGGTCATTTGTACTGTCAGCTACTAATTGAGAAGACAGATTTTCTGAAGTGAAATACTGACCTTAAGAATCTCTTAAAATCTACCACAGGCTGCAATTATGACTTTTCTTTCTCTGTGCCAATTGGACAATTTGTCATCCTCTTTTGACAGACAATTCCTAGTACATTAAAGCAGATGTAGTGTTACTCTATGTGTAGATTTAGGAATGCTCTTGTGGCTATTACGGTACCACACACCTCTCCTTCCCTGCTCTTCGAGAACATAGGCAATTTTCTCTAAAGCCCTCCCGTGAATGCTTGGTGGAGGTGTAAAGCTGGAGGCTGTATAACATAGGCAGGTCTCTCAGGGGGAACTACAGTGCTCCAGGGGGAAAAGACTGCATGGCTGAAGCAACAGGAACTAAGGAGGAAAAAAGCAAACTGGAAAGGACAGACCAGGAAATTTCAAATTGCAAGAAACTGGTCTTAGAGTACACTACAAAAATAGGTCTCCTCTGCAAATAGGTCTGCATTTGTTCTAATATCCCTAAACAACTGCCTTTGTAGCTTCCTCATTACAGTTAGAAACCTTCACCAGGCTTGTGTATCACCGAAATCCACATCAGCTTTCAAAATGCAATCTATAGGCATTACAATGCATTATAAGGCATTACAGGAAAGAGTGCTGGGGTCAAACAACCCTGGCTAGGTGATTGTCTAGCTTTGTCTTAAAAACCCCCAGGGTAGGAGCCAGCACCACTTTGCTTGAAAGTTGGTTCCAGATCCTAGCCACCCTGACAGCAAAGTAGCGCCTCCTGATGTCTAGTCTGAATTTACCCTCTGCCAGCTTGTGACTGTTATTTCTAGTCACTCCTGGTAGTGCTCGGGGGAACAGGGACTCCCCCAGTGCCTGCTGCTCCCCCCTGACTAGTTTGTAACAGGCCACTAGACCTCAGCCATCTCTTGTGAAGGCTGAACATGTTCAGGTCCCATAGCCTTCCCTCATAGGGCCTGCTCCGCTGCCCCCTGATCATGCGGGTGACCCTCCTCTGGACCCTCTCCATGCTGTCCACATCCCTTTTGAAGTGTGGCGCCCAGAACTGGACGCAGTACTCCAGCTGCGGCCTGACCAGTGCCGCATAGAGGGGGAGGATCACCTCCTTGGACCTGCTTGAGATGCATCTGTGGATGCATGACCAGGTGCGGTTGGCCTTCCTGACCATGTCCCCACACTGTAGGCCCATGTTCATTTTGGCATCAATAATGACTCCAAGATCCTTTTCTGCCTCTGCGCTGATGAGAAGGGAGTTCCCCAGCCTGTAGGTATGCTGCTGGTTCTTCCTCCCCAGGTACAGCACCTTGCACTTGTAAGTGTTGAAACCCATCCTGTTCTCATCCGCCCACCCCTGTAACCTGTCCAGGTCTGAATGTAGCCTATTCCTCCCTTCTAGCGTGTCCACTTCCCCCCACATCTTAGTGTCTGTGAATTTGAACAGGGTGCTTTTTACCCCCTCATCCAAGTCACTGATGAAGATGTTGAACAGTGTGGGCCCGAGGACCCCACTGCCCACATCCCTCCAGGTCGAATAAGACCCATCCACCACCACTCTCTGGGTATGGCTCTCCAAGCAACTAGTGACCCATTTGACTGTGTAGGTGTCAACGCCTCTCTGCCTCTGCACTGACAAGAAGGGAGTTCCCCAGCCTGTAGGTATGCTGCTGGTTCTTCCACCCCAAGTGCATCACCTTGCACTTGTCAGTGTTGAAACCCATCCTTCATGTCTTTTGCTTGCTGCAACTCCAACTGTGCTTTGGCCTTCCTGACGTCATCCCTGCATGCCCAAGCAAGTCTTACAAGCCTCCTTAGTTATTTGACCAAGTTTACACTTCTTATAAGCTTCCTTTTTGTGCTTTAGTTTACTGAAGAGTTCCCTGATAAGCTAAGCTGGAAACACAAGTATGATTTCCTCTTTCACAGCCATGTCTGGAGAATATGAAAAACCTGATGATCCAGTTCAGAAAGATACTGTTCAGGAAGAATTTCTGACCAGACTTCATGGCATGGGACTCTGCTCAGAGTACGGGCTCCCCAAGTTACAGGACAAACTGGGGTTACCTCTCTACAAGCTTTGAAATACCTACAGTATGAAGACCATCTAAAGCTTGAGTGTGATGCGCGGTACCCATGGGAAAGTGGGCACCTCAACAGCTTCTCAAATTAACAGACAGCCAGACAACAATGAAGCAGGAAGGGTGCTTGGAGAGGCTACAGAAGAAGCAAGAAAAAGCCAAGCTAGCACTGAAGGAGCTAAAGGAAATGCAGGAAAGTAGCCAAAGCCGCCAGGAGGAAGAGGTGAAACGCAAAGAGGAACAGCTGTGGGGAGCAGTGGATGTACCCTGCGAGTACTATCATCTGAGAAGCCTTTGGTGGAGGTGACAGAGAACATGCAGAAGCAATTAAACCTCCTGGAGGAGTTGCTGTCCAAGGTGGAGAACATCCCCGATGAGGAGGTGCTGAGGCAGGCATCAGGAGGGCTGGCCCTGCAGGGCATTTACAGAACAGACAAGTTTGAGGACCTGTTGGAGAAGAGGGAGCTGCTCATGACCGTCCCAGATGGATTGGAGCTTTCCGATACGGAGCAAGGGCCCCTGTTTGAGAAGAAGGAGTTTTCATCATCCAGAGCAGAATCCACCTTCACCAGGACCATGGAGAAACTGGGTTTTAGCACAAGTTAACCAAGTCAACTTAAGTTAAGCCATTTCAGAGCATATATACATACAGAGCCTTGACATGGTGGGAGCCATCTTGTCAGCTAAGTCAGCTTCACTAATGCAACCCAAGATAATATATCTTGTGCTGCATTTAAGTTGATTCTGTTCCACATATGTATGTACACCCTGACAGTTGTAAACTTAAAAAAGTTAAGTCTCCTTAACTGTTAGAAATGTAGTACATATGTATGCACCCAATAAGATATATTTACATACAGCTTTACATGCATCCATCCATATAGAGCTTTAGTAAAGCCCTATATTTACCATGTGTCGCAGAGTGTAAGGGAGAAGAGGAGCCAGCAGGCTCCAGGGCTCCCAGAACAAGCAGAAAGCTGCTAATCATGCCCCCACAGGCCCAAGGCACCTGGTGGGAACTCGCCTTTCACAGGTGTGAGAGGAAGGGAGGGGCTGGTACTCCCCTCTCGTGGCCGGCATAAAGGAGGGACCAGAGCCAACGAACTGGGGAACGGCAGAACCGGAAGAAAGCGGCAGAAGAGCTGAAGTCGGCAGGAGCAGGCTGCAGCGGATGTGAGCTGCTCTCAAACGCGGCAGGAGCCTGTGGAGAAGGGGTAAGCCCCAGCGGGGCTTTTAAGCCCAGCCTGCTGGCCTAGCGGGACAACAGACTGTTTGTTGCCGCTTGGACATGGCGGGGACCTGGCAGACGCCGAGTACTGTATAAGCCCGAATATAAGGGCAATCCTTGATTGTGGGCACCGTAGCTCCTATAAAGAGGGCAGAGCGGCCCCGGGGAGCCTTAATTGTAAACGGGGATAAGGACAAGACCCCGAAGAGCTCGGAGAGAGCTAGAAGTGGGTTGCAATCCCCGGCGTACAGGGGAATATCAGAGGTGGTCTGCTGAAGATTGACAGCTGGATACCTTCAAGTCAGCTGGCCCTGACAACCTGCACCCCAGGGTACTCAAGGAGCTGGCGAGCGTCATAGCCCAGCCCCTGGCACGGATCTTTGAAAACTCCTGGCGCTCTGGTGTAGTGCCCGAAGACTGGAAGAAGGCCAATGTGGTGCCGATCTTCAAGAAAGGGAGGAGAGTGGATCCGGCTAACTACAGGCCCATTAGCCTGACTTCTATCCTGGGGAAGATCCTAGAAAAGTTTATTAAAGAGGCCATCCTTGAGGGACTGGCCCAGGCTAACATTCTAAGGGACACCCAGCATGGGTTTGTTGCAGGTAGGTCTTGTTTGACCAATCTCATTTCCTTCTATGACCAGGTGACCTATCACCTGGACAAGGGAGAAGAGATTGATGTCATATATCTTGACTTCAAAAAAGCTTTTGATCTGGTATTCCATGATCACCTCTTGGCCAAACTGCCCAGTTGTGGCTTTGGCTCCACCACGATCCGCTGGCTGGGAAATTGGCTTCATGGTCGGACCCAGAGGGTTGTGATTGATGGCAGTCACTCATCGTGGTGCCCTGTGACCAGTGGGGTCCCTCAAGGCTCTGTCCTGGGACCCATACTGTTCAACATCTTCATTAACGATGTGGACATTGGAGTCAGGAGTGGACTGGCCAAGTTCGCCGATGACACCAAACTTTGGGGCAAAGCATAGGTGGGTGATCCAGGCTGACCTGGACAAGCTCAGCAAATGGGCAGACGAGAACCTCATGGTGTTTAACACCGAAAAATGCAAGGTTCTCCACCTTGGGAGGAAAAACCTGCAGCACCCTTATAGGCTCGGCAGTGCTACGTTGGTTAGCACTACAGAAGAAAAAGACTTGGGGGTCATCATTGACCACAAGATGAACATGAGCCTGCAATGTGATGCTGCGGCTAGTAAAGCGACCAAAATGCTGGCGTGCATCCATAGATGCTTCTCGAGCAAATCCCGGGACGTCATTCTCCCCTTGTACTCGGCCTTGGTGAGGCCGCAGCTGGAGTACTGCGTCCAGTTTTGGGCTCCACAATTCAAAAAGGATGTGGAGAAGCTGGAGAGAGTCCAGAGGAGAGCCACGCGCATGATCAGAGGTCAGGAAAACAGATCTTACGATGACAGGCTGAGAGCCATGGGACTCTTTAGCCTGGAAAAGGGTAGGCTCAGGGGTGATCTGATGGCCACCTATAAGTTTATCAGGGGTGACCACCAGGATCTGGGTGAACATCTGTTCACCAGAGCGCCCCAAGGGATGACGAGGTCGCACGGTCACAAACTCCTGCAAGACCGTTTCAGGCTGGACATAAGGAAGAATTTCTTTACTGTCCGAGCGCCCAAGGTCTGGAACAGTCTGCCAGCGGAGGTGGCACCTACATTGAACACCTTGAAGAGTAAATTGGATGCTTATCTTGCTGGGATCCTATGACCCCAGCTGACTTCCTGCCCTTTGGGCAGGGGGCTGGACTCAATGATCTCCCAAGGTCCCTTCCAGCCCTAATGTCTATGAAATCTATGAAGTAGCCACCCTGATCCAGGGACCCCTGGCCACAGTCTTTGTGTTCATCTGTACCTTTTCCTTTTGGACTATATGAGCGATCGAAGGGCACGTGGCTTGGCCTGATAGGCGGCCACTGACCTGGTGGAACGGGCAAGGGTGTAGGGATGGAGGAGCCCTCATCAACGTGGGACCCGCGAAACACTGAGGAGTCTCATATTTGGACGACACGCGCCGGACCATCTGAACCAATCTTATTACCAGCAAAGTCATGGCAGGCGAGGCGAGCACGTGTAAAACACCCAACCCCAGGTGAGGCATTCCTTGGAGATCGGTAAGCGGCCCCGGCACGGGGAGGTGGGGTTAAAAAAAACCCCAAAAAACCCTCCCACACAGAGCACTTAGGTGCCCTGCGCCTGAGAACAGGGGCGGCTCAAAAGAGGCCCCTAGTGGTGAGAAGGGGGAGGTGCAGCTGCTAGTCACCAGGGCAGCACAGGTGCTGGTTGCTGGGGCAACTGGCAAAACCCCCTGACAGGAAGGGGCAGGGCTTAACCCTTCTTAAACCCAGGCAGGAATCTAGGATGGCAGTTCTTCCTCTGGCAGCCAAGGAGTGAGGAGCTCAGCCCGTGCGGAGAAAAGGCCAAGGTTTGGCTGCACAAGTCTGCGGGTTGCTGCCATGAGCTGGAGTATTTTTGTCTGGTAGGGATTAACTGTTGTCTGACCAGACGGTTTAGCTTTATGTTATAGCCTGGGGGCTCTGTGTTTACTGTTTAACCGGAGGACCAGGTGAGGCTGTAGGGGTAGGAGGAGGCCTCACAGGAGCTCCCCAGTAGCGTGGGGGTTCCTGGCGCCAGAGAGGGCGCCACGTTTTGGGGTGTATCGACCCTGGCCCCAGTGGGGCAGTGTCATAAGGGAAAAGCCCCGGCGTGGGTGCAGGAGAGAAGCCCCAGTGGGGCGTAAGACCCAACAAGGCAAGTCTGGGGGCCAGGCACGGCTACGGCCACCTGAGGAGAGTGCAGGAGGGGTGGCGAGAAACCCCGAGAGTGCAGGGGGGGCAGCGAGGAGCCCCGAGAGTGCGGAGGGGGGGCAACAAGGAGCCCTGAGAGTGCAGAGGGGCAGCGAGGAGCCCTGGGAGTAAAAAGGAGGGCCGAGATGTAACAGGGCCCAGGTCAAACCACATCAACTCCATCTGCGAGGCTTGGGCTGCAGTGTAGGGGAGGAAAAGGAGCCCCAGATAGCACCCCATCATTGGCGTAGAAATGGGCAGCCTCTGGCTAATTACAACAACTATTAATTAAATAAGAACAAGGCATGGCAGGAGAGTAAGCAGGTGGTTAGCCCATTACAGGACGGCGGAGCCATACCCGGAGAGGCTCCAATATTGGCACTCCTGTCACACCATGTCATTTCTGCTTTGATTTTTTTTATATATTCAAAATTTTAGCTGAACTTCGATATGTAAGAGAAAAGTAACATTTGTTGCAGTTTAGATAATTACAACTCATCTCTCAAACTCTTGCCTGTGTGAATGAAGAACAACACTCCTTGCAGGTTAACACATTTTATTACACTGAAACTTATTTTACATGACTTGGAGTTAATAGGTTTTATTTGTTCATTTAAACTAATGGTATAATAGAATCTGTTGACATAAAATGAAAATATTACTAGAAATCATTATAATTAAATATATATATATATATATATATATATATATAAAGTACTTTATATGTTCCTTATTAATTCTGATCTATATTAAAAGGCAAGTTAAAAGGGGGTGGTAGGGGATATGGCTTCAATATATTAACATTTCACCTCTGGAGACCCTGTCTGTCTCCAATCTTGTTTAGTTCACTGGTGCAATAAATTCAACAGTAGGCTACAATAGACACTCACCCACATTTATAACCCAGCACATGCCATAAGAGCCCCCTAGTATTGCCACAGGAAAGGAAGGACATGTAAATATGATATGCTGCATCAGATTCTTACTTTTCACTATAATTTCACCACGGTATTTTCTGATTGTTTTGTAGGTGTTGCATCTCAAAGTCACTCCTGCCTGGTTATCAAAACTAAACAGACTTGAAGCGACCAACATTTAGTGTCATCCCACTCCTGTCTCTCAACAGAAATGGGCCCAAGAGTCCTGGAGCATCTAGTCTTCCTAAGCAGGCCTAATATAGGCTATCCTCAAGCATTCACTAGCTCCTTACCATGCTCCTATACTAATCATCAGGAGTCTGATAATCTGTGCACAGATATGCAGTGTCCACACTGTGTTTTACAATGACACCAGTTCTCCTATGAATTTGAAATTGTATCTAAATGGCCAGGGTTCTAATTACTCTAACTCTTGCAGGAGAGAGTGGGAGGGGGGAGTCTGCAAAAAATATTGGCCTGCCCATCATGATCCCCCAATAAAATCAGAGACCCCCCCCCAGGTTATGATTTTCAAATCTTACAGGGGGGTTCAGCCACCTGAGCTCCCCCATAATTCAGACTCTGTAAATAGCCAATAACCAAAGACAACACTGGGTGCATCTACACGTGCAATTAATTCAAAGCAATAAACTCTGTAGGAGTTTTGTCCCATTTTGTTGAAAAATTCCCAAGAAGCTTTCCTGAGGAGTCACACATATATGAATTACTCTGACATAAGGCACTACTGTCTCCAACAGTACTATCTTATGGTACTGTTAATTAGTTTACTGAGGCCTAATAGCATCGCACATGCAGATGGCAACAATTTACTCCACAGGTAATGGGTCTACTCCGCAGGAAAGCACACTTGTAAATGTGGCTACAGTGTACCTGTATCAACACTAGGGGTAGGAGTGATTGTCCCTGTGGTTTTAAGAACTGGCTGAAGAGTACAACCACCTGGGGAATTAATGCACTTCTGAACTACAAAGGGGAGAGGGGGAAGAGGGAATTTCACATATCCCAAGAAGCAGTAAGTGGTTGTAACTCACCAGAATGACAGCAAGGGAAGGAAAGCTCTTGAAGAATAGACAAAGGAGAAAGGAATTACATTTCCAGTTGGCTAAAACATGTCTTATATACAACTACAGAAAGAAAAGAAAGGCACTGTGTTCCTTGGATTGTTCATAGCCCATATTCACACCCGGAGTGTAAACTCCTCATTCTGTCCCTTCCATTCTAGCAATCAGTTCTCTAAAGCTGTATTACATAAGTGTGAGGATAACATGACTATAATACATAGACTCTGAAGTGTTGCATCGTTGTCTATATATTTTTTAAAAGCCCTGAAAATATAAGGCAGCTTCAAGCCAGAATTTCATCCTGTTGAAAAACACATTCTTCAATGCTTGGAGCTTGTGAAGTAATCAAATGTGCTGCTCTTAAAAGCAAGACAAGTTGGCAGATGTAGTGACAATGGAAAAGTACTGGTTACTTCTTACATACATACATACAGACAGAAGTACACATTATAATGTATATATACATTATATATATAATGCTTCAAAAAAGACTCATGTCTTGGTTGCTGATGGATTCATTTTCCTGAATGTACTGAAGAATGTCCACCTCATTCATGGCTTGAATTCTGTCGTCTTTTGGTTTTGTTGGTGGGACTGAAATAACACTGTTCTGAGTGGTGATTATTGGCTTCTTAGGTAATGTGGGTTTGGCTGGCACCTTTGGCTTCGGTTTGGAACTGATTTTCAAAATCTTCTCTAAATCCTCTTCCACTCTAAGTAAAGAAACAAAAATACAAATATATGTGTGACTTCTCAGGAAAGCTTCTTGGGATTTTTTCAACAAAATGTTCTTTTGCTGAAAACCAATGACTTGCTAGAACATTTGTCATGGGAAAAGTTTGGTTTCCATTCATTTACCTCTGAAAGAGGTTTGAAGAAAATTCCAAATCATCAAAATTAAAGATTCCAGTTATTGATACAGAATTATTTTTAAACTAAAAATGTATGATAGTCTGTGGGGGAGGGGAATTTAGCAGGGCCTAAATTTAAATAACTTACAGTTATGTGAATGTTCTCAATCATTTTCTTCAAGATTCTTAATCCATGAAAAATTGAGCTTTTGACTTTTTATCCCCAATTTGTAATAGGAAAAAAAATGTCAACACCTTAAATATTTTCATGAGGTAAAAGAGACATTTCCACTCAGGCCTATTTCTCACCTATCATGCTTCATCATGATGAGTTCCATATACAGCTGCAATTCAAAGTAGCTTAGTTACACATCCCCCTGAAAATGAAGACACCCTTATTTGTAAATACATATGCACTGTGACTTTTTACCGCAACATTTTTCTATTTTTTATTCAAATAATATTCAAAATAAGGCAAAACATGCCAGTTGACATCCATGGGCATTAGCTTGTGATTTTAGGGTTAGATAAAATGCAATTGCTCCAATATTGCATCTCCTGAAGTCAATGGTAACTTTCCCACTGATTCTAGTGGTAAAGAGGTCAATGTGTGTTTGTGAAATACTGGGCACATCTACATATACATTTAAGCACAACTAAGTTTAGTATGCATTAAGCTAATGCATATTCAGCATTAGCAGATTTTTAGCAGGTTTCTACACGTGCAGAGACTTGGCACTAAAGTTAGTGCCAAGTCCCTGCAGCCCTGCCATGTGCCCCTAGTGGCTGGGTAGATCCAGGACTAAAGTTAGTGCCAGGTCACATCTACATGTGCGTTAGTCTGCTTTAACTAATTATGCCTAACTTTGATACCTGCACTGCATGCACATTCAGGACACACACATGTAGACACATGCCTGTAATATTCATTAAATTAGGCTAATGCACATTAATATGTTGTGTAGACATGTTCACCTTGTCCTAATAGCTAGTCTAACGGGGAAGCTACTGACAAATTTTCTACCATGGGCATGTCTACATGAGATGCTTTACTGTGCAGTCGACTAATCTACTGTGCAGTAAAGTGTCACACATGAGCACCATTTACTATTCAGTAAATTTGTCTACTGTGCAGTTAGCTACTACCTGTAAATACAAGCAGTAAACTAACCGTGAAGTAGATACTGTGCAGTAGCATATGTTTAGACACAAATTTGCTCCTGGTCAGTCTCAACACCAGATGGCTACAGGGGACAGGGAACTTCCCAAGGCCTGGCACTGCTCAGCTTCCAGCTCCCCCCAGGACCCAGGAGCCAAGCAATGCCAGGATGGGATAGCTCTCTGCTCTCTCTGTCCAAGCACGGCTCAGCTCCCAGCTCCCCACGGGGACTGGGGAGCTCTCTGTTTCCCTGCGTAGCTGATGGCTCGCCATCCTGTTTCTGGGGCAGCTCTCAGGCAGCCACCAGCTGGGTGTAGAAATCTCTGGCCAGCCCCCTGGCTGTGCAGGGAAGCCCCACTGGGCACAGGGCTTATCCCCATGTTCACGGGGCCAAGAGAGCTCTATAGCAGCAGCTGTCTCTCAGCTCCATGCACATCAGGACCTCCCACAACGTGTCCGGGGCCAGGAGACAGCTGCTGCTGTAGCCAGAAGAGCTCTTCTGGCCCTGTGCACACTGGGGCTAGCCCCTGTGCTCCCTCCCAGCCCCCGCTCAAGTACCCTGGGGAAGCCTGGAGCTACCTCTGGCTGCTGCAAGGGACTAGAACAGGGTAGGAGCATCGCTGTACTGGGCTGCTCCCAACTGAGCAAATTTGCTCCCAACAGGAAGCACGTGTAGCTGTGCTCCCAGCGAAGGCTTACTGCACAGTATTTTACTGAGCAATAAGCCTTTATAGCATTACTAGTGTGTGTAGACATACCCAGTGTGAACTGGTCACAGTTCTTCCACACTAGTTCCCTTTGTGGATATGCTTATTCTGCCTTTTTTGCAGTTTAACTTAATCCACTTGCAAAGTAGATGAAAATAAACTGTACAAAAGCACTCATAACATGTTGTAAGAGTAGCCAAATACAGAGATAGTGCAGAATATGTATCCTGGGCCATCTCCCTTTGCAGACAAGCTCTGTAATAATTTTAAGGAATAAAAAGAATTGATTGTTCTGAAGCTGATGAATTTAAAGGCTGCAAAGACCCCCTTTGCAACAGGACAGGTCAACTCTGCCATCCACTGGGATGGACTTGATTGGTTAGGTGCTTCTCACGGTGCTGTAGCAAGTCTGTTCTGCAGTATGTGCTGAACAACAATATAGAGGAACCAAGTGCAGATGCATCTAACATGAGGGTCCAAACTAGGAGATTCATGTGTGAATTCTCTGGTTGTCCCTGGAAAGTTGTGCTGTCCATGGTTTGAATGGGTTTGGTAAGGCAGCTTTACTACTACTCCTCTGCTTTGGGAGAGACAGGCTGGGGTTTCATTTCTATTCTATCCCTCTTCACATTCTCCTACACTTCACGGGTGGACTGTTCCTGAAGCCTTAGATTTGGGTTTTAGATAACATCAGTGTGTTTAGCAGGTATTTTTGGTCCCTACAATGTTCTTTTTAATTTGCTGCTTGTATCTTCCCCACTAATCCATAATTTTCTTTTGTGCCAGCGGATGTGTCTAAGGAGGGTCAAAAACTCCTGTTGAGTTCAGCAGGACTAACAATTCTCCCCTTACTGTATTTATTAACTTGTGGCCTCTAACAGAGATTAAGTAATCATCTCTACTATGCAAAGGAGAGCCTTTGGCCAACGGCTAGAATGTCAAAGAAAAGCCAAGTTGTTCCATAACCGTAAAAGCAGTTCATTGTGCTTATGCTCCAAAACCATGGGCTTTATTCCACGTAACAAGAGAAAAACATAACAAAAGAAAAATCAACAGACTGGAGACACTTCTCTCATTAACTCATCCATCACATTACAATTCTGTAAATATTTGAATTTTAAAATACCAGGTGCTCAAAAACCCCATGAGCACTGTTATTATTATTAGCTGAAATAGGCTTTGGTTTTAATGTGCTTTTATTAAAGAGAAAAAACAAATCTTTGACTGTGCTGAACTTAACCTCATTTGGTCATGAAACAGCCAGTGAGACCTTGGCCTTTCTACTGAGGGAGCAGGTCTCAAGTTCTTAAGACTTGTAGAACCTTATTTGTAGTCAGACATCTACTTCTACATTCACCTCAGGCCACAGGCAGGTGTTACATCTGTGTAAGGAAATATGTCCTTTTCTTAGCACAGAAAGTAAGTGTAGATGTATCCAAGCAGTTTGGGGTGTGAAAAACATAGAGATGCCACCACAAACTGTTAGCTGGTTAAACAGCAAATTTGCCAGAGGGTGAAGTTTTCTAGCAACAAATATAACGCCTGTATGCTTACAGTTGGTGATATAGGGGTCTCCTGGTCTGCCAAGGGGGAGGAAGGGAATGTACTGGAGGGAGAGTACAGCCTTCCCATGAGCTGTCAGAGAGCCTTGCTGCCATCCCCACTTGAAAATCCCTGGGACGTCACAGTTCCCAACCCCTTGAACATTCCCAGGTCTCTCTGGGACTCTCTAAGAGGTGGCAGCACTTACACTGTCCCTTGAACAGTCCCAGGGAATTCTCAGACTATTCAAGTGATGGCAGAAATTTCCTCACCTTTATCCAAACCCCTGTCCTGCCTGCTCTGCCAATCAGCAGAGTGGGTGTAGTGGGCTGGCACAGGGTGTAAGGGGCTAGGGTTAGGGTGCGGGAATTCCTGTTGCTGCTGAAAGGGTTGGGACTCTAGCAGTGGCACTACCAGGGGTGAGAGAGCTAATCTTCTCACCCATGCCACCTCTGCAGGGCAGGAAAGGGGCTGTCCTGGATGCAGAGGGCCATCTGCCAATTACTGGGACCCACTTATAGGCCTGCAAGCTGCCTTCACATAACTGGTGTCATTTTTTTTAAGGGACACCATTAGCTGCAAGCAATGAGCACAGAAGCATTGGAAACAATTGTTGCAGGCAAAACAAAATGTAGACAGCTGTAGAACACAGAAAAATAGGACAGAACAGAGAAGCACAGCAAGCCCACAGATCGCTCTGTAGGTGGGAAGTCAGTTAAGGCTCAGGATGACAGATCAATTTTTAAAGGTAATTAATGGGTAACGATCTACAGCGTGAGCATATATGGAATATATGGGATAAGAGGTATAAAAGCTTAAGGAGAAAACTTAAATTTGAGGAAACCATGCCAGTCAAAACTGCGACCCCCACTGCTGTGCTGATGCCTGGCTGTCTGAGTCACCAGCAAAGCTAACCGCACTTTATCATGCATCAGCAGATGCATGACAAATAGATCCAAGGATGTGATACTTCCCCTCCATGCGGCATTGGGTCAGACTGCAGTTGGAGTACTGCATCCAGTTTTGGGCACCGTCTTCAAGAAGGATGTTGATAGACTCAAGAGGGTCTGGAGGAGGGCCACTTGAATGGTTAGGGGCTTACAGGAGAGACTGAGGGACCTGGACCTCTTCAGTCTCCGCAAGAGAAGGCTGAGATGTGATCTTGTGGCCGCCTACAAATTAATTAGAGAGACGCAGCAAGGGATCGGAGATGCTCTGTTCACCAGGGCACTTCTTGGGGTAACAAGGAGCAATGGTCACAAACTGACAGAGAGCAGATTTAGGCTAGATATCAGGAAAAACTTCTTCATGGTGAGGATGGCCAAAATTTGGAATGGGCTTCCAAGGGAGGTGGTGCTCTCCTTTACCTTGAGGGTCTTTAAGAGAAGGCTGGAAAGGCATCTGGCTGGGGTCATCTGACCCCAGCACTCTTTCCTGCCTAAGCAGGAGGTTGGACTCGATGATCTGGTGAGGTCCCTTCTGACCCTAGCATCTATGAATCGTTTGGAAGACCTGGGAAAAAATAGCTTTATGCACTGTTTGGGGCTTTCCTTGAGTACTGGTATTGCTTAAGTGTTCTTATACGAGCTCTCTCTGCCTGCTCCTCCCCAACTTGAACAAGTGCACTGTTTACACCCAGGGCCTTATATTGTGAGTTCTAGAGTGCAGATCACCCATCTGTCACCATAACTGCAGGACATATTCCTTTTCTTCTTCTGTTCACTATATTAAGGTTGGCATTTTCAAAATCCAACTTTCCTTAGCTGATCTAATTCATCTCCACTGCCTTACAACAACTGAATAATTTGGCAGTGCCATGAGAAAAACCAACGGTCACACGGAAAAACCAGTCACCGGATAAATACTAGCCATTTATGCTCACAGCCCTGTTCAGATACAGAACCCATGACTCAGGACTGAAAATGAAAAGGCCACCCCAAGGTGCTAAACTGGAGAGGGCACTGGTATGCAGAACTGCCTGTTAATCTGCTTTGTTATTCTGGCTGTCTGAAATTCTTGACTCTCTAGAGTCTAACATTAATCTTACTTTTAAACCACAGAAGGTAACATGCTTACCACACTGTCCTAAGTTGGCAAGGATCCATGGCCTAAAGCAAGTTTAATGGAGTTTTTGGGGTTTTTTTTAATGTGGGTAGGTCTTGCTTGACCAGTCTCATTTCCTTTTATGACCAGGTGACCTATAACCTGGACAAGGGGGAAGAGATTGACGTTGTACATCTTGACTAAAAAAGCCTTTGAACTGGTATCCCATGATCATCTCTTGGCAAAACTGGCTAATTGTGGCCTCAACTCCACCACAATCCGCTGGCTGGACAACTGGCTCCGTGGTAGGACCTGGAGGGTGGTGGTTGACGGAAGCCAATTGTCTTGGTGTGTGATCACCAGTGGGGCCCTTCAGGCTCTGTCTTAGGGCCTATACTGTTTAACATCTTCATCAATGATGTGGACATTGGTGTCAGAAGCGGACTGGCCAGGTTTTCTGACGACACCAAACTCTGGAGTAAAGCATTCACACCTGAGGACACGAGGGTGATCCAGGCACATCTTGACAGGCTCATGAAATGGGCAGATGAGAACCTGATGGTGTTCAACACCAAAAAATACAAGGTTCTCCACTTTGGGAAGAAAACGCTGGTTAGCACTACAGATGAAAGGGACTTGGGGCTCATGATTGACCACAAGATGAACATAAGCCTTCAAAGTGATGCTGCAGCTAGTAAAGCAAGAAAAACGCTGGCTTGCATCCATAGATGCTTCTCAAGCAAGTCCCAGGATGTCATTCTCCCCTTGTACTCGGCCTTGGTGAGGCCACAGATGGAGTACTGTATCCAGTTTTGGGCTCCACAATTCAAAAAAGATATGAAGAAGCTTAATAGGGTCCAGAGAAGAGCCATGCACATGATCAGAGGTCAGGAAAAGAGACCTTATGATGAGAAGCTGAGAGCCATGGGACTCTTCAGGCTAGAAAAGCGCAGGCTCAGGGGTGAGCTGATGGCCACTTATAAGTTTATCAGGGGTGCTCACCAGGATCTGGGGGAACATTTGTTCACCAGAGCACCTCAAGTGATGACAAGATTGAATGGTCACAAACTCCACCACGACCAATTCAGCTGGACATAAGGAAGAACTTCTTTACTGTCCGAGCCCCCAAGCTTTGGAATAGACTGAAATACACTGCTGCTGGAGGTCTAGATGTCTTCAAGACACATTTGGATGCTTATCTTGCTGGGATCCTATGATCCCTGCTGACTTCCTGTCCATGGGGCAGGAGGCTGGACTCGATCCTCCAGGGTCCCTTCCAGGCCAAATGTCTATGAAATCTATGAAAACTATGAAAAGCTGTTACTGGAGAACAGGTCATTTTCAAAGAAGTGTGGAATCTGGTAAACCTTCTCCACCTAGATTCTGAAAAACACTGGTTAGCTAACCAAGGTTTTTTACCGACCACATAAAAAAACAAGTCCATAGCATGCAGGTTGTGCTTCAAAATCCAACTTCAGTGCTGGTGTACAAGACAGAATATTTGATCCATTTTTGACCCATTTTGTTTGATTGATATGCCTACAGTTCTTAGGCAGTAAATGATTTGTTAAAGGACGTTATCACCCATTTAACTTCATGCCAGAGGGCACAAAATAGGAAGCCTAGCAACTATTTTAAAACAATAAAGAGCCCTTTCCTTGTGGGGGTGGGGGAGGAAGGGAGAGCAGGGTGTTTGTGTGTGTGGTGGATAGCATTTTTTAAAGATGAAGGGGTACAGAATCCACATAATACATTTTTCTCTAAATAATCTGACTTTGTTTAGAAAGTGAGCACAGTACTGTTTGAAATACTTGTCATACTAATGTGCTGATTCAACTATTATATATCTCAGTAGTAATGGAAAATATAATTTGTTTCCAGCCATAGAAGCCAACAAAAAAGTTATCATCTTTAAAAAAATCTTAATGAATTCAGCTACATGATGGGAGAGCCAAGATTTTGAAAGAGAGGCAGATTTTTCTGTAGGGATACAGATAATGTGCCATTTCACAGATCTCTCTTCATCTCTCTTCTTATCTCCCTTTCCTCTACCACTGAACCTTCTGTCTATAAAGACAAGCTCTTTGACACAGGGACTGTTCTACTACTCTGCACAATGTCTAGCATAATTTGGCTGTGATATCTGTTGGTGCCTAGACTCCCCCTTAATAAACACAATTCATAAGAATTGATTTAAGTGGAAAGAGAACCTAAAAGCTTCCACGCAAATCAGAGCTAAGCATCAAAAACTTTCCCATCTGTATGAAACTTTTTGATATAGAAGATTACACAAGATATTTCAGGAAAACAAACTTTGACAATCTTTTCTCTGAACCTGGTTCTCTCCTATCCCTACTCCTCTCTCTCCATTGTACCCTTTCCCCACTCGGGGCCTGAAACCTCCATCATAGTTTCTTTCAACTCCCCTTTTCTATTGTTTCACACCCTTCCTTCAAACCTGATTCTTCAAGCAATCTGCCCTCCATTCTGACCCTCGACAAACCTTACATCTTCTCTATCAATTCTGTTTCCAGCATCTTGTCTTTGTGTTGCTGGTCTGCCTTAGATTGTAAGGTCTCCAGGGCAGGGGACATGTTTGTACAGTACCATAGTATCAAATCCATGGCTTATTTATTTTTTTAAAGATTATATTCAGGATTTTTCCTGTTCTTTAAAACTAACTGAAACAATAATGCTGCCCCCAGGAGGTAACTATCAGCAAATGCTTTTCTGCAAAGGGATCATCTTCCTTGCAGTGGACTGTGGTATTCTTCAGTTAGTTCCTTCTCCAGTAAAGCCTTGCAGGACTAGGGTAATTTCCTGGTTTGAGCTTCCACTCCTTTTAAAGTTCACCACTTGCTAATATAAGGTGGGTGGTTTTATTTATAATAATGTTTTGTTTTTCATTGGAACATGTTTTCAGAGAGAACAGGGAGTTTTCAGTGCTTGCGATGCTAGCAAGAGAGATTATACATGCTCCCTGATGTTGTGACACAAACAGCCCACGCACATTTTATAGAACCATTTGTCATCTGTAATTTGCCTTCACTCAGAAGCAAACTGCTGTATAACATTCACTGAAGAAGTGACACTACACTATTGTTTCACTATGGCAAGTGGTTTGTCCCAAGGGTCATATATTTGGTGACTTCCTGCTTTTTTCAGAGCTCTTTTGACTGGTTTCTTGTTCCTAGCTTCCTGATGGAAAGGTGAGGCTTTTAACCTCCTCTCATACAATTCTGGACCACTGAAAGATCTGTCACTACTCCTACCTCAGTCCCAGGTGGCTGAAGAAAGGTATCTGGACTCCTTTGGGAGGGTCAGCAGGCTCTTCAGAGAAGACACCCACTTTATTCCTGCATCCTGCTGGCACTAAGTATTGCCACTGCTGAATATGCAGTAACGAAAAGGGAGGACAGGTGGCAGGGAGGCAGAGACATCACAAGTCAGGGAACAGTCCATGCCACATTCTACCAACATCTGCCACTGCTCTATGACTCTGTTGCACATATTTCTGTGACAAACTACTACCCTAAACCTGGCTCCTGCACAAAGCACTAAATGGGCATGCAGCCACCGTACATGATGATGGAGGTAATGGGCAGAGCTGGTTGAACATTTTTCAACAGTGATGGAGTGTTTTCACAAAAAAAAAAAAATCTATGGAAAATATTCCCCGCCCCCTTTTTTTTTTATCAGCTTTAGCAACTAGCTGAGCGCCTGAGGACAGAGCACTAAATGAATGGGGAGCTACCTAATTTGAGTAGGCCATGGAAGGCCTTCAAACAACGGCTTTTCTCTGCTTCAACAGAAGCCACAGGGAATATTACGAACAACTTCATTTTGATCAGTTAAGGGTGAGTGCTTCTGGGCCCTGTCACCTTTCCTATGCCAATCCCTGGAATTGTCTCACTATGCCTGTCCTGTGCGCAGGGAGCAAAACGCACCTGTACTGCAGCACTGTCTTAAAGCAAGGGTGTCAAACTCATCAGGCCCACGGGTAGGGCTGGTTCCACTGGCTGGATGAATGGTGCGGACCCAGCCCATGGGCCAGACTGGGCCTACAGACTGCCACCACATGCTGGATCCAGCACGTGGATCCAGTCTTGAGCAGGCACTGCAGGCAGCACATGCCCCAGACCGGTCCCATACTCTGCATGCAGCATACATTCTGGACTGGCCCCAAGTGCTATATGCAGTGAGCCCTGGCCCTTGAGCAGGGTCAGTCCAGCACTCACTGCATATGAGTCCCTCTGAAATCCATGGTCAGTACTGTGGGCTGGATGATAAGGCTCAGTGGGCCAGACCTTTGGCACCCATTTTAAAGCAATAATAGATGTAAGAGACATTGGTATACTCTGCTGCAAAGAAAACTGGCTCACCCTGTGCCTCAAGACCTTTTTGGCCCTACACCTCCCCAACTGGAAGGAGGAACCTTTACAAGCAGTGAGCAACCCACCATCAAAGATACAGAAACAAATGCTTGCATTATGTGGGTTTAACATATGCAAACAGATCCCTCTCACACGCTAGCACTATGGCAAAATGTTCAAAATGTGAATCGCACGAGAAACAATAGGGACAAGTCACCAAATATCACATATTCCAACACTTGGAGAGAACATCTAATCAACGTCTGAGCCCTCCAGCAGCGGTCAGTTTTTTGCAGGTGTGCCCCAAATCAAGTCCTGCACCCCCTCCAAGTGCTACTTAGTTTTCAGCCCCAATCCAAAGTGTACGTGATAGAGCTTGCTCCTTGGGGAGCTGGAATGGAGGCAGAGGCTCAAGTTTCTGGCTGCGTAAGGGAGAGCAGGGGCAGGATGCTTCTGTGAGAGAGGTGAGACTGTCAAGAAGCAGGCAAACCCTTCTCTGGCTCTGCAACCACCGTGGTTTTGTATGGTGAGCAAGGATCCAAAGCCCTGAATTTGGCAGGAGCTGCAGGACTAAGGAAAGGATAACTTGGCTTTTGGCAGTGACACTTGATGCCTCCTCTTACAGCAGCTGTCCTTTCCCCACTCTACCTCACATGGCTGCAGGCTCAACCCCCCTGCCTCCATTCCAGTGCCTCTCTTTACTGTGTGCCCAGAGCTTGCATGCCACACAGCAGCTGCCAGTGCCAGTTATGACCTGCATGCCATGGGCTGACCACCCCGCTCTATTGCTGATGTAGAACTAAAACCTGCAGTGGGAACACTTCTATTTCCAGAGTTCATTAGATTCAGTTTTCAGTCCATCTAAGTCAAGGGGAGTATCAACAACACACATAAGAACAGCCCCCAAATTATGGTCCAGGAAACACTTTTTGGTGGCTACAGGTCGTAATCTCCCCTGACACTGCATTTCTAACTTTTTCAGTGGAACTCTTGTTTCTTCAGTATACAGGAGCCTACAAAAGTAGGTGGAAAAGAGGAGGAAGAACAGTTGCCAATATTTCTATTTTTACTAGGTGCTACGTAAGAGGAAGAGAGAAAGCAGAAGCTGTCCTAAAGGACCGAAGTCCCCAGTGGGACTAGGGGCTATTATTATCTTTCACTCATCGTGTGTTTTCCACATGAATAGTTGCTGGTGACACATGTCCTTGTGGGAAAGCATTTGCAAAAAGCAGAAGCCCCCCCAAAGGAGGTTTTCCAACGGAGTACAGAAAAGCAAAGGGCTCACTCACTTGATACAACAGTAAAACATAAGCAGGGGAATTGTTACTCTCTCGATTCACAGGAAAGTTACATGGATAAATCTGATTTTCACATGGGAAACAGACCCCAAGCAACCCCACACTTTGTACATTTCAGGTTAAAATCTAGTTCATGTCTTGGCACAGTTTTGACTGCTCCATTATTAGGACGCAAAAGCTGTATGCCACACAACATCAGAGGATGAAGAAATATCAGGACTGTTTGTTTCTAAAAATGTTTTAGAACAGTCATACTACATCTGTCATTTTGTGCCCACTAGTGCATGTTCTTTAATCATATTGTGCAACCCTAACTACAGCTGTCTGATAGATTTAGAAAGAACACGTTTTCTCTTTCTGACTTCAAGAGCTCACTTTGGTTAGGTAACTGAGGTGGGCTTCAGGAATCCTCTGCTTCATTCTCTTTCCCACGG
Organism: Crocodylus siamensis; assembly: GCF_052110815.1. Taxonomy (NCBI): domain Eukaryota; kingdom Metazoa; phylum Chordata; order Crocodylia; family Crocodylidae; genus Crocodylus; species Crocodylus siamensis. The sequence continues at coordinate 14,778,504 of NC_143395.1, read as the reverse complement.
GCACCTACAGATCAGGGGCCATACTTTATTCCACCTTTTAGGCATTTTAGTGGCCTTAGACATGTAACTATGATCCTATGCCACCTTGCTTAAACCCATGGAAACACAAGAAGCTGAGCAGGGGTGCGTCATCTTTTGTGTTAACTGGTTTTCAGTGTATGATCACACTTAAGTAACTAATTCCACTCAAGTGACTAATATGTGGAATAGGATTTGACCCTATGCACATTCAGGTTCTGGATTTTCAAGGGGGCTTCACATATACCCGGTGTGACGAAACAACTAGGCCCTTTTAAAAGGTGCAGTGCAAATCTATATTAAGTTAATTTTGTGTTGAGTTTCCTAAAAAGTAGAGGGAAGAGAGGTGTTCAACTCATGTGGTTTTAAACCCACCTTGTTTTAAACCCTCCCTCCCCATTATTTTACATCCTAAAGTCTGGACTCTCAGGATGTGTCGGCACATGAAAGTACGCCTGGCCCCAAATGGCTAGGAGGTCAGCTACCTCCAGCTGGGTCCAAGGTGCCAGCTCTGAGCAGACTCCTCTACCTGGGGCATAGGTTTCATAGACATTAGGGCTGGAAGGGACCTTGGGAGATCGAGTCCAGCACCCCGCCCAAAAGGCAGGAAGTCAGCTGGGGTCATAGGATCCCAGCAAGATAAGCATCCAATTTGCTCTTAAAGGTGTTCAGTGTAGGTGCTTGAACCACCTCCGATGGCAGGCTGTTTCAGACCTTGGGGGCTCAGACGGTAAAGAAATTCTTCCTTGTGTCCAGCCTGAAACGGTCTTATAGTAATTTATGACCGTTTGACCTCGTCATCCCTTGGGGCGCTCTGGTGAACAAACATTCCCCCAAATACTGGTGGTTACCCCTGATAAATTTGTAGGTGGCCATCAGATCACCCCTGAGCCTGCGCTTTTCCAGGCTAAAGAGTCCCATGGCTCTCAGCCTGTCATCGTAAGATCTGTTTTCCTGACCTCTGATCATGCATGTGGCTCTTCTCTGGACTCTCTCCAGCTTCTCCACATCCTTTTTGAATTGTGGGGCCCAAAACTGGACACTGTACTCCAGCTGCGGCCTCACCAAGGCTGAGTACAAAGGGAGAATGATGTCCCAGGATTTGCTTGAGAAGCATCTATGGATACAAGCCAGCATTTTGGTCACTTTACTAGCCGCGACATCACATTGCAGGCTCATGTTTATGTCTCATGTCTCAAGGCTCATGTCTTCTGGAGTGACAGATGGGGAGACACAGGACATCGTGTCCTGGCTTTGGACAGCAGCACAGACATGGGGGTTGGGAGCATCCAGGGCTACAAAGAAGCAGCTGGGAGTTTGCACAGCAAATCACAGTAGGGTAGAGACTGAGAGTAGATGAGGAAAGGTGTAGGGACCATACACCCTTCTGCAGGACACACACCCCACATTTGGCTCGGCATCTTTCCTGAGGGTATCGGTTTGGAGCAGAGTGGAGGCATGATCTGCCAAATACCGGAGCAGAGACTCCTCATTCAATTCCATGTCTGTTAAAGAGGGCAGCAAGAGCCACATATGGAAAGGGGCAGTATCAACAGTTGAGGTGCTGGGCCAGGAACAGAGGCCTTGGGCCAAGGCTAGATGTGCTGTTAGAGGCAAGTCACCAGTCCCAACCAGATTTGGTAGGTGCCAGTAAAATACTGACACTGGTCCAGACCCTCCTGTGCAGGGTGGTGCTCACCTCAAAGGATCTTTCTCAGATGAGTGAGGTGAGGGATGCTGGCCCCATGATGGCTACCTTACCAGAGGTGGGAGAGAAAGGAAACAGAAGGGTCTTCTCAAGGTAGGTATAGCAAGATCTACCTTTTCCTGACTGGAGAGCCACAACCTCTGGTGAAAGTTTTCAGAGCAGCCTGGCACAGGCTGGTATTCCTAGTCAGGTATTCCTAGTCAGACTCTTACCTGGCAGAGCAAAGGGGCACTTGAACGTTGGGTCCTACCACTTGCCTCCTTAGCAGAAATGTTGGTGTCCCCTATTTGGAAACTGAAAATCCCTGATAAAAAAATCCCAAAGTCACTGCAAGACGCACATGCGCGCTTATGTGGACGTGCCCTGAGAAGCTTTTGCTCCAATGTGATGGCATCACCAATATTCCTACAAGCATAGGAGGGTTTGGACTTTTGAAGAAAGGACCAAAAAAGTCCAGAGATTTAGGGCCATGCTACTGCCTAGGCTTTTAAACACCAGCACTACCAGGGCACCACAGCTCCATATCTGGGGTATGTGTGAATAAAATCAGGAATTAGAGAGATCACAAAATTAGTCTGAATGCTATTTCAGTGATGAAGACTTTTGACCACTATTTAAAGAAGTCAGCATTTAATCCTTCTTTAATGCCTTTCACAAAATGCCCAAGCATAAGGTGAACTAGGGCATGGAGGGAAGCAGCATGGTTGTCCTAAAAAGCACTTCAAAGAATATGGATTTTTTAGTGTTCTAGGTTTCAGTTGCTCAACTTGAGAAGAAGGGCCTAATGTTCACATGTTCAAGGCACTTACTTCTGAAGTCAATGGGAGCTGCAGATGCACAGTCCATGCAGAGATGAACCACCAAAAGCCTTCAGCTGAGGTACCCATGATGAATGGCCAATTGCAAAAATTTGGATGGCTCCCAAATTCTCTTTGGGCCCGGAGGAAGAGTTTCTATCAGAAGACGCCAGCAGAAACTGCCTTTTTCCCCCTCCATCGACCACATTTTGTCAAGTTCATAGTCAGTTCTCTTTTTCTCCACGTCCCATATATTTCCTGAAACTAGGTCCTCTTTTACTTCCCATCCTTTATCATATCCTTCCTTAGTCCTCCTATTTCTCCCAGTTTAGCTTCCCCATTCTCCTCTGCAAGGCAAACAGGTTTGTCAGTCCATAACCCCAGAAGGGCTAAGATTTCTCTACATAGCTAGAATTTCCAGTGCATTTTTTTCTGTTGGGCCTCAGCTTTATTTTCTGCTGCATTACACGTACTCATTTCCAGTTAGATGGTGATTGGCTACTTGAAGGCACTGTGATAATTTGAGTAAAAAAAACCTGGAACTTCACCATAACCTTCTCTCCTTGTTTTCATTATCTCCTACTTTGGCAGTTGGTCACTTGCTGCTGGCTATGATGACCCTAGGGCTATATGAGAACACAGTCCAGCAGTTAGCAGACATTAGAAGCTTCTTTCCCTGTAACAAAGGAAGGAAAACTGGCTGCTTTTGTGTACATGAATATGAGAGATGGATGGACTTTCTCTGATGGGTAGCAGTTATGGCAGGGGTTGCACTAAATGTTCTTACTCATTTGAACAATCTGGGTCAAACATTTTATGCCTAGATTGCTAGCACAGGCTGAAGCAGACATACAAGACTGTAAGCGTGTGGATACTCACTCCCAATATTCTGCTTCAGTAAATCAAGTTATGTCTTGCTACATCGTGTCTGATAAACATCAGATGTATGGCCACTGTGTAATAAGAGATGGCATATAACTTAATTTAACTTCTGGTAAATTAAGTTGGGTATTTCTGCCCAATATGTTAGTACCAATGCATTTTGCATAAACAGTGACTGCAGACATACTAGTTCCAAGAGATTAAGCAGAATTTTTCTTTTCCATTTAGAACAGGTTATTAAAATACTGAAGACTTGGATGAGAGAAAGGATGGTACAACACCTAGCTTGGCCCTGACTGCGACTCAGAGGGCTCAAGTTCAACTCTTTGCTCTTTGCATCACTTCTCTATGTGATAATATGGGGATAATAGGGCAAAAAAATTCTCAGTCAAGAATGTTATGAAGATAAGTACATTCAATTATAAGATACACATATGAGTATGAATACAGAGAGCTATGAGGTCTGTACTGCGTTATTTTAGACAGGGGGAATGCTGAAAACTGTTTCCTACCCGTCATTCTGAAATATGGGCATTTTACCTTCATATACCACTGATCAAAATGTAAATGAATATTAGGGACAACATCAATAACTAAGTCCTTTATGACTGTATATACAGTGTAAATTATAAGCCAGCACATTCTAGCCACTTGAGCTCAAGTTGAGAGCCAAGAGCTCACAGATTCTGCCGGCTCCAAAAACTACATTCATCAAGACAGTTTCAGTTGGAAAGCAGAGATCGTATTTACTACCCTCCAGCTAACTGAAAACTATCTTCAAAGGCACCTTGGAAAAAGAAAAGGTGCCACAATTTGGCACTAGGTGTTAGGTATATAATAACGTAGGATCAGAAGTGATTTCCTGGGTAATCAAGTTCATTCCCTAGCAACCTCAGGGAGCTATTTTACAAAGTGTGATATTAGGGATATTTCTGTAATGGATTTCTAAGCTCTTAAATAAACTTCTTCCATTATTTAATATGAACATGAAAGCATTAACCCACTTCAGTACAGATCATTTTCAAAGCTTCAGTTAAAGTCTTGCTCAGGTAGGCCTGATGGAGACTACTACCATGGGGCTACGTGGTACACAAATACCTGAATAGCTCCTCCATGTCCTCATCAAGGCTGGTGCTTAATCTTTGCTCTTTCTGTCCACAGGCAGTTGGCAGCAGTAGTGAGTCACCAAGTTTAACAGTCCCACCAAGGTCTGGATCTTCAAATAACTTCAGGTCTAAAGAAGGAACCAGCAGAAAGCGTTAGTTACCTGCACATGACATAAAGCAACACCAACACAGATGCCAGCAAAGGAAGCCAGCCATGTATTGCATTGATTTTTATACAAAACTTCCATTTTAAAGTAAAAATCCACAAAGTGCAAGGATATAAATTGTTGACATATTGCACTTGCAGGGCCTCTAAATCTATTCCCTTCAGGAACTCAGGAATAGTTTGTACCCAAGCCTGCTTACATCTTGCTTTTCAACATAAGACAGACACCCATAAAAACTGTAAATCCAAGTTCCAACAGTATATGAATCCTGTAATTCAGGTCCTGCTGTTTTAAATCTCCAGCTGATTTTGCACTAGGTAAAAATCTGGCCTAAAACTGATGAGTCCGAATCAAAGTTAAACCAATCCATTTTAAATGCCCAAAAGTCATTTTTAAAACTTTAGGAAAAGCAATCCAACTCTACAGATCAGAGATAGAACTGATTTACTATCTTTGATTGATGAGTCCTTGGAACCGGTGGATGAAAAATCTTTTACTGGGCCAAACAGTCCTTCATCTGGATATATTTCCTCATCAAAAATGTTTAACTTGGGCCTGTCTTCCTTGGCTGGAGGAGGTGGGAGCTTCTTCAGTTTTTTAGATCTAAAAAAAGACAAGAACAAAATTCAGCTGCTATTGTGAAATAAGCACTCTCAAGGAACTGGAACTAAAAGCATTCTGTTTATAAAGCAGCATATTCACAATTACAATCTTTTCACATTTGGTTAAAATTGCTTTATTCTTTGCAGGATTTTCAATTTCGCAGGGAATAGCAGTAGAAACATCATCAATTCCAGTAGCTACCACTGGAACAGAGTAAAAAGAAATGGTTTGATAAGGAGCAGAGTGTAGGCCATCCAGTCTGTCCACTGATCAGCTTGGATATGATACAGGCACACATTAAATATACCAAATGTTTCAAAAGCCTCATTAAACCCTATTCCCTAGTAACAAGGCCCTAGGTTGGGGGCTGGGCTGCATACTGTGCATGCCCAGGGAAAACAGGAGACCTCACGAGTCCCAAGATGGATGTTGTACACAGGGGACCTCCTTCACAGCTTACTGCTCGTTTGGCTGAAGGGAAGGCAGACCTAGTGATTGCTAGGCCCTACATCACACTGACCACTGGAGAAAGTACCCCAGGTCATGAATTTTACTCAAACGCCTATGGCACCCAGGGCTCAATCAGAAGCATGGATGGGGACTGGAGCAGGGGTTGGGGGTGTTGCAGTGCGTGGGGCCTGGAACAACAAAGCCCTGTGCTGGCTGCACTGCCATGGTGAGGCGTCCCCGGATAGCCTGGCAGCAATGGGGGTGGTGGCAGCATGGAGCTGTGCCCCCCACTGCTCCCCAGTAGGCAGAGGGTATGCAACCAGTGTGGGGCTCTCAGGGGAAAGGCAGCAGGGCAAGGAGCCCCAAGCCTGCAGCAGGCAGCCCATATCCACCCCCCTGCTCCACCTAGCTCTGTTTCGGCCAGGTGGGGGAGGAGGTGGTAAAGCGGGCATGTGTTGTGTCTGATGCCCATCTTGCTCGGGCCACCTGAGCCCAGAAGTCTTTCCTGCCCAAGTGTGGGGGGCAGACGGGGGAGCAATGATCTGTAAGGTCCCCTCCAGTCCCTGACATCTGTGAAACTATAATTCCCCCTGCAAAGTGAGAGCATGTATGATCCCTGACACTCCCTCCCCGCAGCTGCAATGTATGCCCTCGCAGACACCTCCATCCCCACAACCACACCACACAGGCATGGACCCCCATGCCGCCCCATTCCCACCCTCGGCTCCACATGCCACTCACTACGTTGCCCCACCACTGGGAGGAGAGGTTGCTGTCACAGTGAGAGCATGATGGCAGCAGCAGTGGCTGGGCAGGAGCCCAGGGACTGCAGCATAACCCCTTGTGAGCTGTACGTGGCCAGTGGGCTATCAGTTGGACAAGCCTCTACCTTAGAGCATCACAGCATTTGCACACAATGTCCAGAACTGTGAACCCACAACCTTAACAGATGTGTGCTAACAAGTTGCCAGAGCAGGCCCAGTAGATGTCTCTCACAAGAGAAAAATCTCCTTTACCCACCCACTCAGGTTTCAACCTGTAGCCAGACCAATCGGCATCCAACGTGTCATTACCCTCCAAAGAAGAAGGGACCGAGCTCCATAACAACAGGTGCATGCCAAGCGTGTTAAAAGGCTCAGTAAAATACTAGTTGGATTACAGCCACACGCCGAGAGCAGAGTCCAATTACTTTATAAGAAGTTTATAAGAAACAAGACAAAAGCCCGGGTGGTGCGTTACCACCGACAATTCAGTTCCTAGCAACAAGCACATAAGACCCACACGTAATGTTTAATCACAGCAGGCCCTGGAGACGCGTTGTGGTCAGCAGAACGGATGAGGAAGCGTTTGCTGAGCTCTTTATTCAGTCTGTGTTTTGATGCAGTGAGAAGGAGCCATAAAAGATGTACAAGAGGGAAGGGCAGGTGGTTACAACACAGGCCTGTGTAACCTGGGTTCAATTCCTGATCAGCTGTAACTCTAGGGTGGTACTGGGCAAGTCTCCTAGGACCAGGCTGTCTTTGTAGGCACCTAGGCTTCACACGGCACATGGCTGCCAATGGACGGGGTAAGTACTGACGATCCCTGCACAATGACCAGGCAGGACTCGGCTGATCCAGAGCTCCTGGTGCAGAGCAGGGGGGTGCCTACTGCTAGGTGACAAAATTGCGAGGCCCATGGATGTGCCTGAGGTTCACACTATGGCTGCCAGTCACTTGGGTCCTGGAGCATCCGGGGGGAAGCACCGACATGCACCAATAACACCGAGTTCAGTACAAAGCACAGCACAGTCACTCCCACTGTGGGAGTCCCATCTCTCGCACAACAGCCTTGGGGCTACAAGGATCACCCAGATAGTGGGGGACCCCTGTTTCGGCCCCCAAGGGGCAAGAAGGAAAGGGAACAAGGGGAAGCAGGTTTCTGTGGAGACAGCTAATGAGTCATGCTCCACCTGGGGCTGAATCAGCCCTCAGGCACCCAGCTGATGTGTCTGCCAGAGGTCAACTCTCCCTCAAAGAGAGGGAGCCTTGAGAGCAGCAGGCAAGCACCAGGAAGGGCTCTGCAAAAGTCTGCGAATGAACTTCTAGACGCCCCAAATCCCAGCATCTTGCCTTGACTCTTGGTCCCTGTTCTTCAACTCCTGGCAGCTTAGTCTGGCTTCCAGCCCTTGGCTTGTGCTAACTACAACGCTCAGCTCCTCACTCTAGGGCCTCTGTGGCTTCCTGATCCCAGTTTGAATTGCAGCTTCCTGATTCTGGATCCTAGACCTTTGCTCGTTTCTAGCAACGACTCTGGCTCCCTGACCCCAGCCCATTCCTGATCACATCTTTGGCCTCCAGATGCTGTCCTGACTAGACCTGGGCTCCTGATGCCTGGCCCTTATTGCCTCCATCCCAGCTGTGACAACAGCTCTTCCTTAGTAAGGGGGAAACCCTGGGTTCTCGTTCCTTCTTCCTGGACTGTTTATGCATTTTATACTAGATAGTCACTAGATAAATGGCAGATATAGCCTGGAGAGCACAGATCAGAGTCCAGCACTCCTACCCTTCCTAAGAGTGTGCCCTACTCAAGAGGCTAGGAAATCATCCTGTCTCTTGTTTGTTCACCTTCTGCTCCTAGAACACTTGTATTTTTGGCTACACCATGGTCTAGCCCCAACAGGAAGAGTTGGAGACTGCCCTCACCCAGACTATTTTATAGCTTGGTGGTTAGGGAAGTCTCCTCCGAGGTGGCAGATATAGGTTTAACCCCCCTGAACTAAGGCAAAACTCAAATCTGCCACTTCCTGGGTGAGTTCTGTAATCTCTAATACGCTATGATATAAAAGTGAGCCCTGACGCTATGCCCACCAGGTGTATTTTCAAGTGCCAGCAGCCACTGGTGCTCAGTTTTGTGGTGTCAGACGTGCTTCATGGGAATTTAACAGATTGAATCCCTTCAGGGATTTAGGTGCCACCCTAGCTCTGGTCCACACTGCAGCAGAGCTTAAGTGAGAGTTCGACGCCTACCTGCTTGAACTCCATTGTGCCTGGCCATGCTCAGTGGCCTAAAGTCTAAGAACCTGAGAATCGTTTCAGGCAGAAATAGGTGCACTGAACGAAAGAGGTGCAATCTGGATTGCTTTTCTCAACTTTTGATGCCTAAATCCTACCCAAGTCCCATTTTGGTGCCTTACTTACTGGAATCCTTATAATCCCTAGAAATGTGCAGCTGTAAAATTGTAAGATTCAGAATGTGAACCTCTTACTCATGAAAGTGAGCAGTCCTTCATATAAGCTACTCACTGAAGATCACCGATGTAGAGGGAAATGACAGGAAGAAAGGACAAGCCAGAATATTAATGTCACCACAGAACTGAGTAAAAAAGAAAAAAAAAACAAAAAAAATCTTACTAATATTTCTGTTTAGTCTGGTGACCAAATCCTCCCGATTATATTTGCTCAGTTTTAGTTTTGTCAGGATCTATCATTAGCATCTTCAAAGCACTGGGCTGAAAGCACAGAAATCACAGGGCATGTTTTTTAAGCATTACCAGGAGAAAGTAGTTTTTTTCTGCTGTCAAGCTCCTTCTTCCTGCCCTTCTAAGGACACCAGTGACATAATCCCAAATGATTCATGTGTGCCTGTAATGTGGCTTACTTGGGGTCAGGCTCTTAACTCAGAAATGATTCCCACAGTTCTGTATTTAGCTGTACCAGTCTCTGCTGCTGCCACAAGAGCAATAGGGATATTATGGCATGGCAGCATCAAGAGCAAGTGTATTCATGAAGCTCTGCCACAAGGCTCCATCCTACAGAAGTGCAGAAGAAAGAGCCATCCACCAGTAGACTGCTTTGTTAATTATGGTCCATTAAGGTAAAGCAAGCTGAGGGGAAGGCAATGGAGTTCAGGGCAATAGGTAACAGAGACCCTGTGCCCAGCCCACACCATGAGGAATGAAGCCGCTGGTTGCAAGAATATTGTTCCACAAGAACCTCTAGAAGCATTTCTATATTTGGCCCCCATGGCTGCTTCTATTGTCTTCTTTGTGTGGTTCATCTCTACATTACATTCATAGTTTCATAGTTGTTAAGGGCTAGAAGGGACCTTACAGATCATCAGGTCCAACCCCCTACACTTGGGCAGCAAAGACTGCTGGGATCAGATGACCCCAGCAAGGTAAGCGTCCAGACACTTTTTGAAGATCGCCAAGGTGGGTGACTGTACCATCTCTAAGGGGAGCCTGTTCCAACCCTCAGCACTCGACCTGTAAAGAAGTTTTTCCTTATGTCTAGCCCGAAGCAATCCCCAATCAGCTTGTGCCTATTATTTCTTATCCTCCCCTGGGACCTTGGTAAACAGATGCTCCCCCAGGCCCTTGATACACTTATAGGTTGCCACCAAGTCCCCTCTCTTCTCCAGGCTGAACAATCCCAAGTCTTTTAGCCTCTCCTCATACTTTAGGCCTCTAATCATGCGTGTGGCCCTCCTTTGGACTCTCTCAAGCTTCTCCACTTACTTCCTGATGGGCAGCAGAAGTGGAGGCTGTTAGAGATCCAGCCTGTGGGGGGCTGCTTGGGGCCACTTGGGCCTCACAAGCCCCACAACCCCCGCTTCTGCCACACACTGGGGGGCTGGAGCCTGGAGGCAGTGGATCAGGAGCAAGGGGCACTGAGTTGGGGCTGGCTATTGATGTTTACAAATGGGTCCTGGTACAAAAAAGGTTGAAAACTGATGAACAAATAAATAATAAAGCTGCTTCCCTCCTGTCCCTCTTCCACGCCCCTTAAACCATGCTCTTGGAACCATTGCCTCTCACCTTGTGCCGCTCCCCATTCCCACAACCTCCCCCCATCTCAGAACCAAGTTGGCTTGTTATGCTACCGAAACACAGAATTAGAATGTGTATTTTGGAAAGAAAATGCTAAGGAAAAGTTTCAGAGTAGGATCTGAAATATTGCACTACAGATGAAATCTCAAATAATACCAATATGCATTTTTAAGCACAAACACATCTTTGTTTAGAAAACGGGCTTGAATTACAGCTGCACTATTAAAATTGCAGTAATAACGACACGTCTTTGGCAAACACGCATTCCTGTAAAACAAAGACTCTATGCATTGGTTCATGCAGAAAACAAAAATGTCATCTGCTTTTTTTCTCTTTATTCCAGCTGTGTTCATTTTCCAAAGCTACGTGGTAACAACAGTCAAGACAGAGGAGGTCATTTTTATCTGCTTTGGGCAAGGGGTGCAGAATGGGAAATCTCAGCACTGCCTGACTGCTAAGCACAAAGCAACAGTGACAAGCTTTTGCTGTGGTGAAATCTCACCTCCAACAGCCAGCCCTTTCTTGCAGAAAACACTAAAGACACTGGAACAGAAGTGACAGCTAACAATGATTTAAATGGCTTTCAAGGATACAAAAGCAAGGACATTTCTAATACATGGAATAAGTATCATAGATAAGAAACAACACTCAATGGGAAAATCAATTCTTTTCTGAGATCTCCAAAGCAGGCCAGTCCTGGATTAGAGTTCTAAAAATTCAACAGATGGGGAAAAAAACACAACAGTAAAGGCCAGATTTTCAGTTCCCATTTAGGAACCTAATTAAGCAGGCAGCACTTAGGAGCTGCTGCTGTTCTCAAGGGAAGCTACTGCCTGTTGAGATGTTTTAAAAATCTGGCTTTATTTTTTTTATGACATCATACTTCTATGTGATTGGAAAACACACAGATACCCTTTGACATGCAATAATTTGTAACTCTAACCATAAATATGAGTATTCCCACGAAAACTCTTTATCTAAATTCACAGTAAAACAGAGCAGCACAGAAAATTATTGCAGACCGCTGCAGTTTATCTCAAAGGAAGAAAGTCAGATAGGAAGTATGTTGCCATTTACTTTGATCTTCTAGACCAGTATAGATGATATAATCAGAAACAAAAGTAACCCTGGCAATGGTACAATTCCAATACAAGACAGGGACAGGAAAACTGGCAATGACAATGAAGAAAAGGCAGAAATATTCAATAAATATTTCTCTTTTGTGTCTGTGAAAAAGCAGGATGGCACACATGGAGCTTCTGCTGATAATGAAATATTTTCTATTTCAAAGGGAAAGGGATGATGTTAGACAGTAGCAGCTAAAAACAGATACTTTCAGATCAGCAGGACCAGAAGACTGCCCTCCAAGAATGCTAAAAGGAGCTCTCTGAGCTACTCGCATTATTGATTGAATTTCAGACTTCTGAATTCTGAGGAAGTGTCACAGGGCTGGAAAAAAGACAAACTAACATTGCGCTGATATTTAAAAAGGCTAAATTAATGGGATGGCAAAGTTTATTACTGGTCAGTTAACTTGACATTGATGGGTAAAATCACAGGAAGGCTGATACTAATGATATCAGCCTCTTCATTCTTTACTGACTGAATCCATTAATATCAATGGATATTAGTACAAGTGGTTTTATGGAAGACACACCATGTCACATCCACTGCATTGTTTTTAATGAGATTGATTACAAGTTTGGTTGACAATTATAAGCTTAGTGACTGACACAAAGGTAGGCACAATGCATTTAAGAGCTCCATTTCTCTTTTTCAAGCCAGATAAGACAAGGAGACCAGAAGTCCCTGATCTACACTTTTGCAGGAAGAGGTGTGATGTTTTGACAAAGAGGCAGTCTTTCAATGGTCCTCGCTGGTGTGTGATAAGGGATTCGAGAGAACCTTGTACCCGTCCACACTGGCAGTGGCGTGAAAGTGGTGCCACTTCACTGGGAAGAGAGATACGAAAACTCCTTCTTGGCAGCCAGAAACTGGTCTAGGTCTTAGAGGAAGCAGATTCAGGTCTTAGCCTGTGTCTGCTCTCCCTTTGTTCCCTGTCTTACCCAGGGGGAGGTGCTGTTTCCTCTGGGTGGTGAAGGAGGAGGAAAAGTAGGGAACGAAGATTCTTGAGGGATGCATATTCTGGAGTTACTGGTGATGGGTGTACTGCCTTTGGTACTACTATCATGTGAATGAAGCTGCTTCCTCAATCAGATCCCAGCTTAAACAGCACAGACCTCAAGCACAGACACAGTATTTGCGTGATAAGCATCTGGTTCAGGCCTTAGGACTTCAAATCATAAACCCCTGCACAGGGACAGCTTCTCATGCTGGGAAATCAGAGTGTGCCTAGTAGACAAATACCTGAACTATGCAGAAAAAAACCCACATAATACGAATGAGCATAAGAACGACTTCTCTAATGAAATACAACCAATTAACATGTATGCATGATATGTCCTGGGCAACTTTGTGACCAAAGTCAATCAATCTGAAAAGAAGAGAATGTAAAAAGTCCCACCCACCTGATGCATCTTTACTGTGGGCTATGGGGATTGTGAGAACCAGACACAGGAGGGGGAGAGGCTCCATGAATAAGGAATTCCTATTTTTCATAAGTGCACTGGGCACTTCCCTCTGTTCACGCACTTCTTATTAATTTCCCTTTGTGTGTCACATAAGGTGCTAGAAGAAAGGGAGGAGAGGAATTTGAAATCCAAACGTGTGTATCTACCACACCAAAGTCAATACCTCACGCAGTGGTGACAATGATTTCTATTGCTTCTGAGAAGTAAGAATGAGAAATGGAAACAGCAGTCATTTGTGGTATGAATGGTTGGCTCCTTGAACAAAGAAATAGGGAACAGTAGATAAGGCATAGCTATTTCTGGCTCGAGCAGGATGGAATAATTTCCTAGAACTATTCAATCATAAAATTTTAATACAGAATTAACTAACGACCGCCTTATTCTCAAAAGGCTGAGCACTCACAACTGTAGCAGGCATTGGCTGGCATTCAGCACCTCTGAAAATCAAACTCTAAATATGCTTTGCTATTCTTACGGAAAGTCACTGTTTGATCGTTCAAAACCTGTTTTGCAGAGGTTTAATTTCACGCTCCCTAATCATACAATGCACCTCATCTCCTCGCAGTCCCCAGCATCAGCCAGCATGTAGCCTATCGTATATGCTCGTCAGCCCTTCTGTTTCACGCTGTGCTCCCTAGCATAAGAGACACGATTCCCGCTGTGCTGCTACTGTGACTGAATTTGCTGCTCAGTCCGTGCCATACCCACTGCATCCAAATGCAAAAGAGATACAAGGGACATGGGAAAATCTCTAATTTTATCTGCCTATGAACAGAGATGCCTCCAAGGAACAAAAGGCAAATCTTTTCTTCTACATTGTGCCTTGCCCCTGCTCCAGCCCTAGAGTTTCCTTGGAAAATTAGATCTGAAGACATCCCTCTTTTTGGCCAGGTACAGACAAATTCCCACTTCCATCTCCGGAAAGACCCCTGGCAAATTACAACGGATGCTACTGGCTAAAGATTTCCCTGACTTGCCCATCACATTGCATCTTAGTTTGTGATGTCAGACAACTGCACGTTACCAAGGCAGTGGCAATTTCCAGCAGCAGCCTGACAGGATTTGGAAGTAAGCAATGCCATTTAACAAGTATACTGCCTTGACTACTTGATCCTGTAGCCCAGGATGCACCTGGTGGAAACCGGTCTTCAGCCAGCCTCAGTGAATTACTATTGCCCCATCCTCACTGCTCAGAAGAGTTGATTAGTCCTTGTTTTTGTCTGCTGTGCCTGAAGACAAAATAAACCAATCATCACAGCATGGGAATAGCTCTATAGGAAAGAAAACAAGATAAGACATGGCACACTGGAGTGTCATAGGGACCAAGCAATGATGTGAATGTAGACAGGACACCACATACAACTGCTGTCCCTCTGTCCAGACCAGAGTTTACCCAAGCAATCTGTTTTTTTAACTGTACACTGAATCTATAGAAATATTTTATAGCAGATAAGATTTTTAAAAATTAAATAATACATGAGGTCCATCCAAGAGATAACTTGCAATGGGCAGCTGGTTGCAGGCATGGGCTTATAAGTATCAGAGAAGAAATGTCCTTCAAATGTTTAAAACTGAGGAAATGCAGAGATAAACAGGCACTTCTCAAGCCAGGCACCCCACTTCCTAAAGGCTGGGCACTGCCTCCGCAAGAGCAGATATCTTCCTTTGAGCAAAAGGACTGCAATAGCTAACTCAACTTGCTGTTTTCTAACTAGATTTGGATATGCACACTTCCAACGCCATGACTGCTCAGTGCACAAACCTTTACATGCAACAGTGACATCTGGTGAATTAGTCACAAGGATAACTCATCACTTTGGTTTTATTAGCTCACTGAACCCTGACATGAGTCCAACTGATTTCTACACAAAACACTCTGATTAAATCATCATCCCTTAAAACAGCTATTTCCAAATAAAAACCACACAAGAATTTGCTCCTGACAATCAGCTGACTTAAAAGATACAGACCTAAAATGTCCATCACACCTGTCAAGACAAGCAATGCTCACAAACCATGGACTATTCTTCAATAAAGCCTAACCAATCAACAATTCTGCAAAATGGCACAATTTTCTGTTTTTGCCATGAATGCAAGTAAGAGCGCAAAGCAAAAATCTTTGACGGACTATTTTACTCCTTCATAATTCTGTAATTCTTAGATAGTAAGCATTTGGAAATGTACTGAGAAAATATACATTAAGCAGTGATCTGGATAATCATGCAATTCTCATACAGTGCACTAGGGCATACACTTGGAATTACTGGAATATATTAAGGCTGTGCAAAATTTCTCCAGATGTTTCGTTTCAAAAGTGTTCTGATGTGTTCTGAGCTCGAAACAGCAAAATCAAAACAAAACAAAAGCCGTGAAAATGAAACGAGGGCACTGCAGATATGTGTGCAAGTGATACAAGTTTTGCTTTGAACAATTTGAGGTGCAGTTTCACAAAAATCCCTGCACCTATATCCTTGAAACTCGCAAGGGGCTACCATCCCTGCAATTTTCATCTGAATCAGGCTAGACATGACAGTTACAGGCATTTTAGTGATTCCCCATTATAGCCTATGGCCGAATCACCGAAATCGTGTCAAAACTCCAAAACAGATTCGGACAAATCCAAATGGAACAGTGATCCAAAACACCAGAACCAATCACCGTCCCTCTGAAACCAAAACCGAATTGAAACATAGCCATTTTGCAAAGCCCTAGTAAGCCTCACTGTACATCCCCCAACAACGGACTTCAAATGCCAGTGCCCCAAATTGTACTGTGATACTGCAGTGTTTCAATCACCAATGCTGCCATTTTCAGACTGGTCTCCTTTTTTCCTTCAAGTTAGCCTATTCCTTGAGATTTGCTCCACTAGTGAAAGTGAAAGATCAATATTACATCCTTAGAAGGGACAAGAGAGATGAAAGAATGCAAAAAGCACCTTTCAAACAGAATCACACTATTAAACCGGCATGATTTAATCATCCTTACACATATGGCCTCGGGCATTGTCACACTAAACTTTTGGGATCCCTGCCTCTTTGTGTGAGGCAGCAACATGCTCAGACACACACCACAACTCTGCAAATGCTTTCACCTAGATCAGAAGCACTTTGCGAGAATTTCTCTTTACATCAGTACTACTGGAAACTAGGGCTGTGTGTAGACGAAACAAGGAGCATGCTTGCACAACACCTTAAAGCAACTTAAATGCTTTTGCACCACTTCAATGGTGTTGGTGTTTGCACACATCAGTGGCATATTGCACAGTAATTCCTGCCACTGTAGCAAATTTGGCAGCGTAATACATCTTCTATGACCTGGGGCACAGCTAACTAAAACTCCTCCAAGGAATTTTAGTTTGCTGCCCTAAAAGCCGAAAAGTGAAGCACCAGGCTCCATGCAGCTCAGGGGCTCTGCAGGAAGCCCATATAGGCAGCCTGGCAGCAGCCTGGGAAGGCTGGCTCTGCCCAGGAAAAAAAAAAAAAGGCAGCTAACCTGATATGTTTTTTTTCCCTCCTGGAGCCTGCCTGCCTGCCTGAGTTGTGCAGGGGCCTGGTGCTTCCCTCCGCAGCTGCAGTGCCTCCCAGGACCTGAGTCAGACAGCTGCAGGAGAGTGCTGCTGGGGGAGCGGGTGTGCTACTGCTGAGGAGGGAAACACCAGCCCCCCAACACAGGCCAGGGACCGCTCTACCCACCGGCAGCTCTCCCTCTGCTCCCCGCCACCAGAGAGACAGGTAAGTGCATGGGGATGTGCATGACAGAGGTTTACTTGGCCCTAAATTGAAGCGGTGTTTTTAAAAACCTGCTGCTTCAATGTAGGGCCTCTGTTTCATCTACACATGCCCTAGCTTCCTCCCACTGCCATATGAATGCACCTACCTGGCTGCTAGTTCAGGAGGCAGTGCACATCTCTGAGCACGCAGCTACCTGGCAAAACAATGGTAAGCTTGCAGAGCAGCCCTGAGATAAGTTCCCTGTACAATGTATGGAGAGAGGTTGATGCATACAAATGAAATTCATAACTGGCAGCATGCTCAGCAGGGGAACACCAGAGGCAGCCAACAGGAAATGGGGGAAAGGGATGCATCTGGGATTCACAGCTCCCAGCTCTCTCCTAAACTTGGGCACTGAAATGATTCCTTTGGGTATTTACAGATGGCTCATTTTTCTTTCAAGATACGGCAGTGGTGGTAGCAGCTGGTGCTGCCCATAGGGTTGCCAGCCCTCCAGAATTGCCTTGGCATCTCCAGGAATTAGATATAAATCTCCAGGAGACTGCTGAGAGTCACCCAGAAGATAAATTATAGGGCATTCATTAAAATAAATACTAAAATGTTGAATCTGATTTATACAGTAGTCCCGTGGGTTTTTAAAATTTAATAGCCAGGTGCACTTGCCTTCCTGACGTGAAGTCTATGCACCATAATTAATGTCATTGATGAAACCTCCTAGAATAGGTTCAAACAGATTTGACAACCCTAGCTGCCCCCTTTCATGTAACAGCTTTGTACTTAGTATGATCACCCAGGAAGTGGGATACCTGGGTTTCTGATCCTCTGCAGCCTAAAGGGGTTCTAACTTGCATCTCCCAACTCCTAGGCGAGTGCCTTAAACACTTGGCTATGGACTAGGCCTGGCGGAAGGGACAGTCCCCACTCTTCCTAGTGCAGATGTGTTCCTGCTCTTCTAAACCTACTTTTGAACAAAAACAGCTGCTATGCTTTGTGTTGGACCCAGTACTGCTGCTGTGGGTCTGGTGGACTGGACCTTTAGGAGATTTAGACACAGGGAATGTCTATACATATACTCTGGGGTGGGGGAGAGAAGGGGTGGGTGCTGTAGTTAGAGTGGCTCCAGGAGCTGCTTTAATTAAAGCGTCTGCAGGATCATACGTATTCAGCATCCTGTGCTTCAAAATGGCAGAGGGGGCACTTGAACTAAAGCTCATTTGACAAGTTTTCGTTCAAGTGCCCCCACCATCATTTTGAAGCTTGGGGGCTCTGAATAGACATGACACAGAGGCTGCTGGAGCGTGTTAATTAGCATGCTCCAGCAGACTTCATTAATCAAGTCTGCTCTGTCGTGCACTAATTAGCATGTGTTGGACCAGATGTCCGGCACATGTATAGGTGCCCAGAGATGCCAGCTTGCAAATCCCTAATGGCCTTCAGCATGAGGTAGATTCCAAGATGCTCACTCAGCTAAGATGGAGGAAACCCTCAGCATGCACAGAGGCAAGAACTCAAGATTCCTAAATAATTTTGCTGAAGAAAATTTAAACTGCCTATGAACTCTCTGGTACTTACATGCATTATTGGACTTCAGCATCTAAATTCCATCTAAACAGTACTCCTCCTCAAACCCTAATCTTTTAACCTACTAAGCAATGCATAAAATATTCCCATTTGTCTAGGCACTTGACTCCCAGCTTCTCTATAGACTCTTGCGTGGATGTAGATAGGTCAGTATTTTTGTCTTTCCAATTATTCACCTGTAAAACAGCAACAGTATGATTTACTTCCCAGAGATGTTGTGTGTGCTTCAAGCACAAAGAGGCATTAATACTTTACAATTCAGACTAGTGCTTTTCAACTGAAGTCAGTGAGACTGTCAAGTGCCCTTAAAATAGAGAAGCCTTAGGCCTATTTATCTACTGAATAGGGATAACACTGCCACAGGCAGCACAAATTTGATGGACAACTTTAAGGACAACCCACTGCCCAATCAGCTCTTGATCCCTCCATTACTGAAAATGCAACCTGCCATGATGCCTCATGACAGTAGAGTCAACACCAAGCACTTTCCTGAGACCCCTAGCTCCTTTTTGAATAGTAATGAGCATCTCTCAGTGCACCTGGGCTATGGGCCTGGGTATGACTGTAAACTGCATCTGACTGGAGGGCCCAGTAGCAATGTGGTGGGACTACTTGTGATGAAGTAGCTCCTATTAAATACCACAATGTTGCAACCTCCAGATTAAGGTGGCTCAAAAACCTGCCCCCCCACTGTTTTATGGGTACATTGGTTGGAGAAAGGCTAAGGGACACTGCCCTGACAGAACTGCACCCTGGCTTATGCACTAGGCAGTCAGCAGCAGTTCTTGTCTGTTGTTCTCTGGCAGAAGCTACAACCAGGAGACACTGAACATCTGGGCTTGGTCTGGCCCTTGGATTCTGTCTCCATGGTGAGGGGGATAGGTCTTGGGCAGCCTCCACTCCTCCATAGCCTTGCCAAGGCATACATGTTGAAGGTCTTGATGTGATGGTCACAGGACCCCATACAAGTGGATTCATCAGACACCTGATTAGACCTCTTATGTGTACACCATGATCCAGAGGCTTGACTGTTGCCTACCTGGGTTAGCTGCAAACAAATGGCAAACATACATTGTAGGCTATACAGCTCTTTAATTAATGCCCTGAGCCTTCTCATCTTTCAAATTCTCGCTGGTTTTAACAGCCCTTCTACAACCATAGCGTAGAAATCTGAGTTGTAAAAAGTTCCACTTTAGAAACATAAAGGTCAGGTTTTGTTCCAGAGCTCACAATGGCTGCTTGCAAACATTAAAAAAAAAAACCCAAAAAACTGCTTTACCAGAAGAAGCAGCACATTGCTTCAACCTGGCTCTGCAGTGTCTGTATAGATCGCTTCATTGGGGCTTTTATCAGCTATCAGATACAAGCGCCAAAAACCGGGTTCAACTAATGTGCACTGCCTCTTCTGGGCATGTGTTGGGCTCAGCACATGAGCACACAGAGTTTAAAGTATCAGGTTTTGGATTGGTTTTTTTTAAATATCTGCAAGCAACCAAAAAGTTTGGTTTCACACCTCAGGTAAGAAGAGATGCTGATTATATATTACTGCTCTACCTCTTTTTCACTGCACACTCAAATTTCTAGATTTTTTTTCCAGGGAGACAATAACCATTGCTGGATCAGATAGCCCCCAGTGACACTTGTTATTCCCGCAGTCCCTTTCAGACTATAGACAGATGATTCCAGCTAGTTCTCCAACTATTGCTCTGTATCTCTAGAGAATTATTACTTTCTACAATATGACTTAAAGATTGCAACACAGCTGGTTGATTTATTATAAGATCTTCTCCTTGCTACCATATAGCTTGCTGATGATGAGATGCTGTCTTTCACCACAGGCTCCTTCCTCCTCCTTCCTTTAGGAGGGGGTGAGTACAGTCTAAAGATGTGAGGGATGTACCAGGGCACATGTGAGTATGGGATGTGGATAGTACAAGTCTCAATCATTCAAATCACAAACAAACAGTTTAAGGCTTTGGCCCTGCTAAGTGCTCTGCATTGGAGAGTAAGGTGAAAAGAAGGAAAAGCCTCTATATGAGCACAGGGGCCTGTCCAGAAAGAAGGGTTTTCCAGAACAAGCTGCCATTAACTCATTGTGAGAACAGGGCTAGTCATTTGATCTTTCAGTGCCTCTTTTGACCTATCCATAAAACAGAAAACAGGCCATACCCTAGTTCAACAAAGGTCCATAACAGTCAGCTTTACACAAGTGGATAATGTGAACCTTTAAATCTTGTCTATCATAACCACAGGGATATTGTAAATTAACTTTAGTTTGGTGAGCATGGGAGAAAAGACAACTGGAGCAGAAACTGTATTAACTTATTCACCTCACTTTAATAAACTAACCTTGTTGTGATAAAAAGCTTCTTGATAACAAGAAGAGGAATAGATACTAAAAATAAGTCTCCAACATGTTACACTTCAGCTTCCAGTTGTTACTCTTGTCCTGTAACTCATTTAAGGCAAAGGATTTTAACAATAATTTCAGAATCTAGTGTTTTTGATCAATTAAATATCAAACTCCTCCAGATAAATGTAAATGCTTATTTCTACCAGTTTACTTAAGTGCTGGAATATCTGCTGTCCTCAATCTTTAGTGTTTTTATTTTCACACACTCTTGTGATGGAGAGATGTATCGTTCTTCCCATTTTACAGATGGGGAGCTGTGGCTCAGGGAAGCTAAGTGACTTACCGAAGGTTGGAAAGGAGGTCTTTGGAGCAAAGAATTGAAACCAATTTCCCAAAATCCTTGAGTACCCAGTGGGTCACATTTCCTTTCCCTAAGGATATTAACATTCTGAGACAGGGATGGTCCTTCTTGTTACTACAGCTCTCAGCACAATGGCAAGCTGACCTCTGATCATCACTGCAGTACTAATAAAAAAAGGCTGAGGGTCAGATTCAACTGACTTTGAGGTAAATGGGAAGGCTCAGTAGGAGACAGACTTAGACTATGAGCTCCTAACAAAATCCATATTTGCTTTTATTGCATTCAAAGGACAGGAGAGAACCTGAAGTTCCTCTGCCCATAGCCCAGATGAGAGGCATTTGATGGCTCAGACAGCTGCAGGAACAAGAACTTCTAGCACAGGATCATTTCGTGTTAGTACAGCCCAAGCCAGAAGTACAGCCAAGCAGCAAACCTGTCACAGAGGTGAAAAATGGGAGCACTTAAGCAGATGGGTTTGGGTAATGTTGTAAGGTTGTTTCGAGGTCAAGAGGCAGCACTGTGCATTTAATGAAGCTTTCAAGAATCTCTCCGTAAACACAATTCTAGGGAGAAATATTTCCAGTTTCAATAAAGTGGGGCAGAGCATGGTTATAGAAATCTGCTGCCTCCCCTTGCTCCAACTAATTCTGATACCATGTTGGGCTAAACACAGAGCAGCGACACAAAGCGGCAGGGAAGGCAGCACAGTAGAAAAGACTGATAGACTGAAAGACAGAGTAGAAAAGACTGATTTGCTTTTAGCAAATGATTTGAGCTTGTGCAGGCTGATGCAGTGAACCAAGTTGCAACAAGTATTGCATCCCAGCCAAGAGTTAATTGAACATTATAATAAAAGCCCTGGAATCCCTCTGGGAACTTTCTGGTTTTTCCTGTGAGTGTTTCCGAGATGTCCTAAACTATCAGAAAGACATATGGCAGAGCCTGCTGTTACACAAGCACATGTACACTCCCTCTCCCACCCTGCAATAGGCCTTGATCTTCTGAACATGTTTTGTCTGAGGCCATCTATTGAGACCAGCAGCATAAGAACATAGCTGGGCACCTGGGGCAGCTTCCACACACAGGGGTAGCAGCAATTTCCAGTGATCATGTGGCTGCAGTACATGTGACTGCAGATCATGATCATGTGGCTGTAGCAACAGCTGTTTTTTTCCCCGGTCTATCACCATCAATGCTCAGGGCAGTTCCCCTTGTTACTTTGCTCTATTCATGCCATTGATCGAGACTCCTGCAATGCCAGCTGTGACAAAGGTAATTTTTAACACATTTGACGGGCTGGCCCAGGAGTTTTGAAAGGGCAAAAGATGATTGGAGGACTTGGGATTCCCTTTCCTCACCAATCTGGTAATGATTTGGCCCAGGGGTTTTGAAGGGGTAAATGATGATTGGAGGACTTGGGATTCCCTTTCCGCACCAATCAGGCCCCAGAGACTCACCCCCACTTCCCCCCGTGTCCCCTGATTGGCCCCTTGGGTCACCTGGAGGGGGATAAAAGGGGCAGCGTGGGCTAACTCAGGAGAGACCAGTGAGGGACAAGAAGGAAGGAGCTTCACAGACCTGGCAAGAGTTGAGCCAGTGGGGTAGGAGTAGTGCCCCGAAAGAGCAGGACCTGCAGGTAGCAGTTGTACCCTCAGCAGCGTGGCATGTGGCTGGCAGGAGAGGCTTCCCATTGGGCTCTAGGATCCCCTGGGAGAGGCTGCAGCTAGCAGGAGAGGCTTCTCTCCACTCCAGCAAGGATCTGAGCAGTGACCTGAGAGGTTCCCAGCTCTGCTTCCAGCTCCTCCAATCGGAGGCTGGACAGCTCAATGTGAGGCCAGGCTCCGAGAAGGTCAAGACCCCTAGCAGGCTGGAGCAGTGCCACCAGTGGTGGCTTTGTGGCAGTGTTCCTGACTGCCATATGGGAGAGCTGGGTTCAAGTTCCAGCTAAGATGAGCGAGCTAACAAGAAACAAATCTTCTTGCAGTGGAAAGGGGATATTATGTTTTTCCTCCCTTTCTTCCCCTCCAGGTACCAAGGCCCTATGTTTCCTTGTCATTTGACATTTTGCGCCTTTTTTTATATTTCACCAACCTGTATTGTTTGTTCTGCTGTTTGTGTTTTATATCTTGTTAACCCTGTTTTTTTTGTCAGTGATTGTAAGAGTCTAACCTTTGTTGAATCCTGCCCCCTTGGGGCATTGTAGTGTCCACTATACCCTCTGATTTATGCCTGTTTATGTTCCCAGTATTAAAAGGTATATGGTTAAGTCCCCATTAGTGGTCTGGCTCTGCTCTATAGGGGGAAGAGAGTCCCTACATGTCCCACAGTGCTTATGCACCTGCTTTGATCCCTTCAGTTGGAGAGGAGTTACCTCTTGGAGTACTGCCAGGTTACACACGCATCTATCTGGATCTGGATTAAGGACGTGTTCATTCCAGATGTCCCAGGGGTGGATTCAGGGGAGCAGGGATATAGTTGTGCCCATTGTTTTTATCCCAGCTCCACCCAACTTTAAAACCAACTGCCTTGAGAAGGCTGCAGCATTTCTATTCATACAGTCAACTGATTTCATTGCTTATTATAATGCACCTGATTCCTGCTAATCTCTCTTCACTTCACAAATACTAATGCTCTCTTCTTTAAATGGTCCTTGTGTTCTATTACCTAAGTTATCCTTTCTTCTGCAATGTTGATGTCTGTTAGCTACTCCTGGTAATCTCTCTCTCTCTCTCCTGCAGATTGTTTTCAGTCCTAGCTAGAAACCTTAACTCGGGTATGGAAAGCATTTGATGCACTGTCAAGATGCTCAAGAAGGCCATATTTTGTTTTATGAATCTGAATATGACTTGTACATCTAACTATAATGACTACAGGACTAATTAAACAATATTTTTTACTATTTTTGCCTAGTATGTTAGGTTTAAAAAACATAATCTAGCAAATTAGTGTATATTCTAATAAAATTATATTTGTTCTTGCTTTGATTTTAAACTGAATAATATATCCCTAGGCAATAGTAAATTTTCTAGTTTCTTTTAGGAAAAGAGAAAACATCTTCTGAAGAAAAATCTCTCTTGTGTTGTATATGATGATGTACCATACCACCTGCTACTCCTTTTTCAAAATCCTAGATCTACCCATGTATAGATAGACAGACAAACAGATATAGAGAGAAGCTCCAAGTTATACCTAAAATTGAAACCTTATCTAAAGCCCACTGCAGGTCATGAAATAATTCCCACTAACCATCTCAATTCAATGCTGTTGTCCTGTATGCCTTCCATAAATGTTCTGGCAAGAATTAACTCAGCCTTACAAACACCCTTGCAAATTAGGATTTAGCTGTCTTTTATTAACAGAGATCACCATGAGATGGTCATTGATTGGCTTAGCTAATGTCACACAAAATCTGTGACACATCCAGGAAGAGCTCTGCCATTTTCCAGTATCAAACCTTACCCAAAATGCCATTCTAAACACCATGTTCCCAAATCTCATCAATCCAAATACCACAAGACAGTGTTGGCAGGAGAATCTAATCTCCAACTGGCTTAATTTGCACTAGCTAATAACTGTATAGTTACAATGGAGAATTCATTGCCTCTGGCAAGGTTTCATTTTCTGTGGCCAGTTCTTTTGCCCTTTGAAATAGGGTACAGAGATCTGCAGTAGGTAAATAAAACAGAATAAGAACAAGAAGTAGTTTAACAAGGAGACAGGACTGGAGAGCTCAGATGGATGTATGGGAATATAGGATTTGGCATCCTGATTTAAACGGAAGGCATAGTCAGTGAGTCCCACAAGCAGGCTTCTCCCAAAACAAATGATTCATTTCAACTCATTAAACAGAAAAACAACAGGCAACTGAAATTCATCTCTCATTAGCAGTTTGTCTCATCTGCAAATAGTTCCCTGGATCTGTTGATTAAAGATTTCCTGTGCCTGGTGAAGACATAAAGCTAATCAGTGAGGTAATGCTTTTTTATTCTAATTGAGGCCTTGAGTCATCCCATTATTCTAAAACCCATGAAACAACCTGCGTTTAAATCAGTCTAATTACATCATGCTTGGCATTCATGCCAGAGCTGGAATATAAAAGGACACTTTGGATTATGTTGTGTTGAAAATTTACCCTGCATGGCTTTTAAGACTCTGCTGTGTTCTACCTTTCTACCTCGCTTCTTGTGAAATAAACCCCAGGACAGAAAATGAAAAACGGAAAGGTACACCGAGAACCAGGGTTAGGAAATCATTTAAAAGCCACTGTGAACCAGCAACAACATCACTTTGTGACAGTTCACTGACGTTAATTGGCTCTCTGCAAGCTGTCTATGAACAGAAAGCATGTGGCAAGTTTTATTGTTTTAAAATATTGCAACCAAGGAACTGAGGTCCATTAGCAATCCCCATGGCAACCTTCTCAAAAGCAGAGGTACCCACCCAAGTGAGCAGGCTGAATTGCAACTTGGACGCTTACAGTACACCTACTAGCCTGCTTCCTGAATTCCCACTCACTGTCCCCAGCTGTAATACAGCTCTTGAAGTGCTGTTGTCAGGTATTAAAGAAAAGCTGTGTTTTACCCCACAGGTGGCTACATTTGTATTCTGCATTAAGACGTTGAGCTATGTGGTATGCAGTTTAAACCTCTATGGTATAGGTAATCTTTTGGGATGAGAGAGGCTATACTGTTTATAAGCCCTATTAAATATATTCAATGGCCTAATCAGAAAAAAAAATGAAGCACACTAAAAATAATTATCCAAATACTTTCCCAAAGGAGCTTAATGTTACAAACTTAAATTACATGTACTGGAATTGCTCTATCCAGCCACAGAATGCACTTACCATATTAGTAAAACACAGCAACTGCTTCACAACACAAAGCAAAACTACATCCCAGACTGGGAAAACAGCCATTAGGATTTTTTTTAACATCAGCTTAACTTCATAGTTTCATAGTTGGTAGGATCAGAAGGGACCTGAGCAGATCATCGAGTCCGACCCCCTGCCATGGCAGGAAAGGGTATTGGGGTCAAACCACCCCAGCAAGGTGTTCATCCACCTTCCTTTTAAAGACCCCCAGGGTAGGAGCCAGCACCACTTTGCTTGGAAGTTGGTTCCAGATCCTAGCCGCCCTGACTGTGAAGTAGCGCCTCCTGGTATCTAGCCTGAATCTACTCTCTGACAGCTTGTGACTGTTACTTCTTGTAACTCCTGGTAGTGCAGGGGGGAACAGGGACTCCCCCAGTGCCTGCTGCTCCCCCCTGACTAGTTTGTAAATGGCCACTAGATCCCCCCTCAGCCTTCTCTTGTGGAGGCTGAACAGGTTCAGGTCCCATAACCTCTCCTCGCAGGGCCTGCCGTGCTGCCCCCTGATCATGCGAGTGGCCCTCCTCTGGACCCTCTCCATGTTGTCCACATTCCTCTTGAAGTGCGGTGCCCAGAACCAGATGCAGTACTCCAGCTGCAGCCTGACCAGTGCCGCATAGAGGGGGAGGATCACCTCCTTGGACCTTCCTGAGATGCATCTGTGTATGCATGACAAGGTGCGGCTGGCCTTCTTGACCATGTCCCCACACTGTCAGCCCATGTTCATTTTGGCATTGATAATGATTCCAAGATCCTGTTCTGCCTCTGCACTGATAAGAAGGGAGTGCCCCAGCCTGTAGGTTTGCTGCTTGTTCTTCCTCTCCAGGTGCAGTACCCTGCACTTGTCAGTGTTGAAACCCAGTGTTGAAAGATCAGATCCAGAGATACACCCGCAGCAACACAACAGCACGCTCCAATATTATTTCACCAACGATAGAAAACAGAAAGTGATTAATTGCATCTAAATGGCAAGAGACACAAGGATCTCTTACTTGAGTTCCTGAATTAGCACAAAGCATCCATCTCCGTGCATGATTTTGAACCTACTCCTAATGCCAGTTTGAGTGCTCTTGCTCCAGTATCCCAAACAGTCTTATTCATTACTTTTCTTTTTGCATTTGGTCACCAAATTTCACATTTTAAAGGTGCACTGATAGATGAAACGTGGGCCTGGGAGTCAAGAAGTTCAATCTTGACTTCCATGGTGGCCTTCAGGAAGTTAAACCACCTGCCTAGATTTACAGTAAAGAAAAAGTTGTTACAAGAACAGGAATTACAGAAGATGGTTGGTTCTTTAATATGTGTTCGTTGTTTGAGAAGGCTCTGTAATGAAAGAGTCTATTTTCCAGTATCCGTTCTCTGAGTCATGTAGGAGGGATGGAGAATGTCCTCAGGCCTGCCTAGCTCATGGCCTAGGGGAGAGGGCACTTTCCTGGGAAATGGCAGATCTGAATTCAAACCTCCTTTGAGCGAGGAGGTTTAGAATCCAAGTCTCCTGATCCCTATCTAGTATCCTAACCACTAAGTCACGGGGCACAAGGTGGATGCAACTGGCACCACCACTACTGTATCCTCTTTTTCTCCCATCTGAAGATTCAAGCCTTTAAGAGAAATTTATGTACTTGCACAAATGGAACTGATCACAACAGAGCTTAAGTAGAGGTGGATATCTAAGGAATTTGGGTGTCTTACCAAGCCGAGAGCTGGCTGTTCCACAAGGTAGAACACAATTGCACTTAGCGACTGAGATCCCTAAAAACCTTGAGGCACCCCTTATGCATCACAGGGATGAAACAGCATCTGAGTGTAATGTTTTAAAATGATGCTATGAAGTGAAAGTACAATAATGACAGACAGTGTCAGCAACTTGGCTTCAGCACCAGGAAGCCATAGAATGACAACAGTGGCGGGAAGTTACAATGGGGACAGCTCAGGAAAAGAAGCAGGTGGGAGTCAGGCTATGCAAAGCCTTTCAAGGTCTCAGGTGTGATGCAGGGCAAAAGAGGAAGCTTGTGACAGGGTCTGAATTAAGCTGGGTGTCTTCTGTGTGGGAGCACAAATCAATGTATAGAAAAAAAATATCCAGTTCCACTGTAGCAATACAATTTTCAAGGTGAACGAGGCTGCTTGCTCCATCTTCCCATCTACCAGGTTTGAAAGGGAACAGAAATATTGTACCAGATTTGAAGGGCAGCAAGGGAAACTCTCCAAAGAACTGTTTAAAGGAACTTTACTGCTGATCCCAAGAGCTGCTGTGAACAAAGTCTCACTGAAGACAAAGAAAGCTGACTTCCCTAGGGAATGCCTCAGTCCATCAGTACTACTTGCTCCCACATACATAAAAGAGCTATAGCCCCAGGCTCCATTTGTCTCTGTTTTTTTTTTAAGTAATGCCAGCTGCCCCGCAAAACACTAGGAAGAGCAGAAACTGGATGGGTTGTTTATTGGTATTTTGTGAGTTGCTGATCTGACAGCAGCTGGACTGGAATTAGGACAAGTATTTGCATCACTTGGCAGCAGTGATGCCCGCACATGCTTTGCAACCTTAGCTTGTGACTCAACAATTGACAGCAAATAAAGATCTCCCTGTTGAGAGCCCTAGATACTCTGCAGCTGTGTGCACAGACGTGCATGCTGCCCTACAACTGCAAACTAGGGAAACATGGTGTTTGGAAGAGACCTTGCTGGGTTTATTGGTTCAGTGCAGTTCATAGTATCATAGTAGCTAGAAGGGGAAGGGACCTAAGAGATCATCAAGTCCGACCCCCTGCCTTGGACAGGAACGGATGCTGGGGTCATATGACAGCAGTCAGGTGGCTATCCAGCCTCTTCTTAAAGACTCCCAAGGTAGGAGCGAGCACCACTTCCCTTGGAAGTTGGTTCCAGGTCCTAGCCACTGTACCCATAAAGTAATGCCTTCTGATGTCTAGCCTGAACCTGCTCTCTATCAACTTGCAGCCGTTATTCCCAGTTACCCCAGGTGGTGCCCGGGGGAACAGGACATCTGTTTCCTGCTGATCCCCACCCTGGTGAATTTGTAGACAGCCACCAGATCCCCCTCAGCCTTCTCTTGTGAAGGCTGAATAGGTTCAGGCCCTCTAGTCCCTCCTTGTATGGCCTGCCCTGCTGCTCCCTGATCATGCAAGTGGCCGTCTTCTGGACCCTCTCAATGCTAGCCACATCTCTCTTGAAGTGCAGCGCCCAGAACTGACTGCTTCCTCGCATTGGCGGCTCATGTTCATCCTGCAGTCAACAATGACTTCAAGATCCTTTCTGCCTCTGTGCTGATGAGAAGGGTGCTCCCCAGCCTATCAGTATGCTGCCAGTTCCTTCTCCCTAGATGCAATACCTTGCACTTGCCCGCACTGAATTCCATCCTATTCTCATCTGCCCACCTCTGCAACCTGTCCAGATCTAGCTGGATTCTGCCCCTCCCTTCCAGCATGCCCACCTCACCCCACATCTTGGTGTCATCAGCAAACTTGGACAGTGTGCTTTCCACCCCCTTGTCCAAGTCGTTTATAAAGACGTTGAATAGCACAGACCCAAGGGCTGAGCCGTGGGGAACCCCACTGCCCACATCCCTCCAGGTCAAAAATGACCCATCCACCACAACTCTCTGTGTGCGACCTTCCAGCCAATTAGCCACCCATCTGACTGTGTAGGCACCAATGCTGCAGTCACCTAGATTTTTTTATGAGAATGGGGTGAGAAACAGTGTCAAAGGCCTTCTTAAAGTCCAGGAAGATGACATCCACCCCCATGCCTTTGTCCAAGGACTTTGTGACCCAGTCAAAAAGGAAATAAGGTTAGTCTGACTGGATCTTCTCTTAATGAACCCATGTTGGTTCCCCCTGCTGGTCCCTCATAGATGTGCTCCTTGATAATTTTTCTCAAAGATCTTCCCCAGGACCAAGGTAAGATTGACAGGCCTATAGTTACCTGGGTCTTCCTTTCTTGTAAATGGGGACCACGTTGGCCTTTTTCCAGTCATCCGGCACCTGACTAGAGCTCCAGGAGCGCTTGTATAGTCGTGCCAGGGGGCCTCAGCACCCCTGGATGAAGAGCATCCGGGCCTGCTGCTTTGAACACATCCGGCCCCTCCAGAAATTCCCTAACTGTATCATCCCTAACCTTGGGCCTGGAGGTGCATCCCTGGTGTCCTTTCATACTCCCGGTGGGGGAGATGTTATGGTACCTGCTCAGAAAAATGGAGGCAAAGAATTTGTTACATTTTCTTTTTTGTTTGCAGAATCACCAGATTGCCAAGCGTGTCCTGCAGGGGCCTTATGTTACCCGGTGCCGCCTTCTTGTTCCCAATGTATTTGAAAAAGGACTTTTCAATATCCTTAATCCTGGTTGCCAGCCCCAGTTCCATCTCAGTCTTGGCCTTCCTAACAGCCACCCTACTGCTTTGAGCAACAGAGGTGTGATCCTCTTTGGTAATAGCCCCTTGCCTCCATCAGATGTATGCCTCCTTTTTAGCCAGATGAAGACAGTGCAGGGCCAAGCTCTATGTGGGATCTAGCCCACGAGCCAACTCTGCACTATCCATATCACCCATGAAGTCAGAAATTTGAGAGCCACTTATTTAGATTATTCTAAAATGTAGCCACCTCCCTTGAAAGCTTAACTTCTTCTAGCTGCAAACCTAACATGCCAAAAGTTAGCGCACCTGTTTGGCTTCCAAGTTGTACTTCAATGCTTGTGTCCAAGTGTCATCTTACTGTACCCTGCTTGAGGCCCTGGAAAACCAATAATGCAGAAAGCAAATCGGTCTTTACTCATTTATATGACTTAAGCCAGTGGTTCTCAACTTTTTTAGATTTAAGGTACTCCTCAGAAAACACTAGCTCTTCGTTTGCACTCAGCTTTTGACTCTGGGAAAAAAATACAGCAATTTTTCCATTGCAAAGAACTTAATCACAACAGGTCACAATGTTTTTGACATAATGGATTTCATTTTGAAATCTCTGTGAATCATGTTTGCACACCTAACCATGCTAATATTGTGTAGCACCCCACCGTACCCCTGAAAAGATCTCATGGTACCCTGACTGAGAGTCACTAGTTAAAATTGAAGTTTAAAATGAAGGCACATTACAAACAGACACACACTTTTTTTAGATTTGGGCCAATGAAATTGGATTGCATTTAGACAACCAAATACAGCTAAGACTTCCAATATGTGGAATAGGATCTGGCCTTATAGGCTTGGCTAACCTATTGGTAAAACTATTAAAGGGTACCAAATAAAGAGCACATCTTCATCTACCTGCTACCTACTTTTTAAACAGTTCTTTATTCATCCTTACAATTACCTAATCTATGTTTAACCTTTACATATTATTGGGAAGAATAAGAAAGTTTATTATTTTCTTATACGTGCCATATGAACATTTTCAGTGTACCTGTATAATATCACTTCCAAGTTAGGACAAAGTTAAAATCAAAAGAGTTATAGGAGCATAACTAACAGGACATAAAGCAATGGCTAAGATAAGGTGCTATCATCAGGGATGTCAATAGTCCTTGAAGAACTACCAGGAAAGCGATTGATTACAGAATACACACACTCTACCTGGCTCCATCCAGGCTGGAACAGTTGCTGTTTTCAAAGCTAAATCTAAGATCAAGACAATTTACTAATCCTTTACAGGACCCTGAGAGGAACAAGGGTAGGAATTGAATGTAACTGAGTTTACAGAGTGCCAGTGTGTACCAACCGTCATGCATGCCATTCTCATAAATAACCTGGAGAAACATTGGATAGACAGACTTACTATTAGATAGGTATATAACTGGCTGAATAACCACAGAGACTAACTCCTGAGGGAGTTCTATCAAACAGCAGGAAGTCTCAAAGGGATTCCACTGGATTCTGCTCAGGGACCAGTGCTGCATATTGTAATACCATGGATGCAGGGATGGAGAGAGTACAATCAAATTTATGGATGATACAAAACAGGGAGTGGGGTTCAAAGAATCTGGGAGGTAGAATTAATATTCAAAGGGATCCTGATACACTAGATAGCTGGGCTATAGACAGTAAAATGAAAGTCAATGCCACAAATGCAAGGGGCTGCTTTTGCAGTAGAAAAATCTAAATGAACAAATACCGAATGAGGGGTAAATAGCCGGGCAGAGTAGCAGTGCCAAGAAGGTTCTGGGAGTTAGGGTGGATCATAAACTCAAGGAGTCAGCAATGTGCTGCTGTCACAAGAAAAGCAAAAGCAAAGTTGAACTAAATTATAGAGGTGTTATATACAAAAAAGGGTGGTGATACTGCCACTCTACTCAGCACTGAGTAGGTCTCCGCTGGAGTACTATGTCCAGTTTTAGGAAGGATGAAGAGAATGGGAGAGGATACAGAGGTGAACAATAAATATGGGAAAGGGTTTGAAGCACAAGCTGTATGAAGAAGTAGGTATATTTAATTTGGAGAAAAGGACATTATATGTGGAGACACAACAACTTGCAAATATCTAAAAAGCTGCCCAAAAAAAGACATAGAAACTTTGTTCTCCCACGGACCAGAGGAAAGGACAAACAGCATTGGGTATAAACTACAACAGAGCAGCTTTAGATTAAAGCTTAGAAAAAAACCCATCATAATGGAACTTCCCTGAGAAAGTTACTGAATCTCCTTCCTTGGAGCTTCACAAAAAGAAACTGGACAGGCTTCTTCCTAAGTCTCAGATAACTTAGGGACATCCTACACCTCTGCAGGGGTTGGACTAGATAGTCCTTGAGGATACAGAGAGACAAAGGAACTGCTGCAAGCAGGCTGGCTCCCCTTGCTCAGGCAAAGGAGAAGCAAGTTCAGCTATGAAAAGGAAAAAAATCAGTCTTGGCTGAAAAAATGTGTTTTAGATGGTCTGTTGTTCTAACCCATTCTCATGGATTCTTATTCCTTGTGCCAAAGGAATACTAACTTTGTTTGGAGAAGTAATGATTGAATCACTATAGTCAAGTAGTGCCCATGTCCCCATAGTAAAATGACATAATGGATGCAACCCTAGTTGTGCCCAATTGGTTGGCAGAAGGGAGGGGACGGGCTGTAACTTAGTGAGAGGACTGTCCCGGTCCACCTGAAGATGAAGGCAGGCAGCACAATGTATCACCAGGAGGGTGCACTTAAAAGGCAAAGAGGTCTTGTAGAAAAACCCCCATTTTTTCTTTTTTTTTCTTTTAAAATGCATTCCCTCCCCTTTCCCAACCATTTCTGACTTTTTCTTTCCCTCTCTAGTCCCTATAAATAAGTATAAGTGAGCTAAGACATAAGATAAGCTTCAGCATTTTATTTTGGTAGCAAGTTGCATTTGTTTTGTTTTTTCTCCTTCTTTATATTGTATAATTATTATGTTTATATTGATGTTTACTATTCTATATTACTGTTTTACTGGTACTGTATGATTTAGGCCTACATATGTAAGTTAGCATAAGTCATGTCAAGTTTCCATTTTGTTTGTCAAGTCTCCATCCTGTCCCCAGGCCGGGTTGTGTAACCCATGACTCACACCTACCCCACCTATGTAACTTGGTTTCTAAATGAATGGGGATAAATGAGGGTGCTTGAGAGATAATGGCAGTAGGTCTAAAATAGCTCCCTCTGAATGACCGAACCATCAACACCAATACCTGGACCAACAACCCAGCCCTTGGAACCACCCTCAGCATTCAAGAAACAAAAGATGAGGCAACCACCATTATGCCAGGCTGCACATGCTCAGTAAGAACACCTCCAACCCTTTGGGGCAGGACTGACATTGCCTGGACAGGCCCTCCCCATAGGAGATCAGAGGTAGTCTGCCCCATAAAAAGGGGTAGTGAAGACTGACTTCTTGGGATGCCCTCTCCATCTGGACCAGCACCATGCCACACCACCTATCCACCCAGAGGCCCTGCTAGCGACCTCCTCCTCTGGACAACACCTGCTGGACAAGAACCCATTTCCAGCCTGGATACGTAGCTATCACCCCCCAACACCTCTTCAACCAAGGACTTGGACTCTGCTTCTCTTCCCTACCTGGACTCCAACCCTTCCACTGAGTCTCTTTCTCCTGCTGCCATTGTGAGTGCTTGTGTGTGTGTGAACCAATAACTTCATGGGGATGTGTAGTGTGTTGTCTGTTTAATAAAACTGTTATTTGGACTCCTAAGTTGGGTTTTACTTTACTATGGTTTGGCCCTGCTCCAATCTCTGCACCTCGCCCCTCTAACTTCTGTCTCATTTCTCCCTCTCCTGCTTCTGGCTCTCTGCCACCTCCAACACCTGTCCTGAGCTCCTCTCTGCCTTCAAACCCCCTGTTTCTTTGTCACTGTGTTATCCCCACTGCCTTTTCCATTTCCCCTGAGCAACCAGGTTTCTGCCTGTTTCCTTCCTGGATGTCTCCGCCTTGCCACCACGTATCTGCCCCTCCCCCCCACCACAATATCTCAGCTGTCTGCCTCAGTTCCTCAGCCAGCTTCTCTGTAGTCCACTGGTTCTAATCCTGGTTCTGGAAACTTTCACTCCCTATACTTTTTCTCTTTCTCACCTGAACCTTCCCCCAAGTAACCCAGGTACCCCAAGCGCACACACACACACACACACACACACACACACACACACACACACACACACACACACACACACACACACACACACACACTATACCATCCACGTTAGGAACTTACCTGTGTGTATGTGTAGGTGGGTTGTATGTGTGTGAACTAGTGAGTGTGTGTGTGTGTGTGTGTGTGTGTGTGTGTGTCATTGTGTGCATGATATACAAATTAGTGATCTGTGTCTAACCTTTGGGGTGTATAGTGTATGTGCTTGAATTGGTGAGAGGTATGCATGTGCCTAGGCTGGTTTGGATGTATATGTGCCTGAGCTGGTAGTGTGTGAGTGTATGCACCTAAATGATTTGTGTGTTTGTATGTGTGCAACTGTGTCACACCCTCTTATCTAACAGTGCAATACTGAGATCCTGAGAGTTGGCCTGACCCCACAGAGCAACAGTCTAATTCATGGTTTGCTCTGTAGCTGTTACAATAGTAGTATCTTTACAAAAAGTACTAAAAAGCCTATTATTGCAAACCAACAGGTAATGTACCATATTCCCATTTATTAATTTCTCTTAAAATTCAAAGCTAGCCATGGCTAACTTCGTCCCTCCAAAAATCCTTGTAAAGCTATTTTCCCCCAGGCACCAGAAAAGAAAGATAAACATTTCCAAAACTGTCTATTGCCTGCTTCTGTACATGAAGAAAACCCAGCTCAAGGATGTAAGAGGGCTGAAGGAATTTCACTTCAGTCCAAATAACCCAAGTCTTGAGCAGCTGACATGACAGATCCTTTTCCCCATAGAATTTGGATATTTTCAGGGACCTGTCAGCCTCGCCTGAGATGTTCTAGCTGCAGATAATTCAGCTTGTCAAACTCATGGCTCTCCCCCATCTGTTTTCCTTTCAGAGGTTTAGTGAGAAATTTCATTGTGAAACTCTTTAACATGACATTCATGTAAACCATTTAGATAACACTGACAAACAGGACAGAAGCTTACTATTCCCTGCATGAGTACGATTCCCGCCACAGCAGGATCTTACTGTAAGAACTCTTAATTTTCTCCTGCTTTGACCTCAAGCAGATTCTTTTCCCTCTTTCTCCAATCCTTTTCCAGTTGCAATTCCTCCATTACTGTCTATACCGTACTAACTTTTAGAATTAGCTGTGCTTTAAGACAGAACAAGGGCACTACAAGAGTAATTCCAGTTACAGTTGGACCCAGCCTTGAAGAAAGCAAAACACTGTATAGAACTGAGAAGCTTATGAGAAAAATCTAATGCAAGCTGCAATGAGGGCATGATGCCATTTAAAACATAGGGAAATATATTAAAATGGTACAGTTTTGTGCAGTTGGTTCTGCAGGGTCGGGGTTGGCAGGAAATACTGAAGTTGGGCCTAACCATATGCTAATAAGTCTGCATATAATTGTTACATTATCATCCCTTATCTCTACAAACAGCCATGGCAGATGCCACTGTTACACACATTTCAAATGGGGAAAATATACATTTTTATTTATTGAAAAAAAGAATGAGAAAATTCAGTGCACCTAATCAAGAAGGAGCTGCTCATTACCTCATTGTGGGGCAAAATAATATCTAGGCTCCCTCTGAAAAGGAATCAAGATTAGGCAAGTGAGCTTTCAGAGGACTCAAATCACAGAGAGAAAGAAAGAAAGAAAACCCTTAAGCATCGAAAGGAACTGTTGCAAATGACATCACATTGCAATCTGCAGGTGTGAATAATTATTTACACTGAAAATGCAAATAAAACAAAGCAAAAAAAACATACCCTTACAATATGCGCACACTGCAGTCTCTGCCAGATGGGCACGTGGGCACATCTTAAAAAACCAACCCCTTGGGTTTGTGCCTTCTCACAATGGACCTTCAAATTCTGGACAGCAATAACCTGTTGCATGACAAGTAATAATGCACCAGGAAAATAACTCATGAAACCATGTATACAGTGAGAAGGAGACAGTCATCTCTTAGGAGCTTCATTCTGGATAATGCTCATCATTGCAGCCCCCGCCCCCCCCGGGCCCCCCTCAGGCCCCAGGGGAGGTACACCCAGGCCAAGGGTCAGGGAGGATCTAGTCAGGGAACTTCTGGAGGGACTGGACATATTTATATCAGCTGGTCCAGATGATCTCCACCCCCAAGTGCTGAGGGAATTAGCTGCAATCATTGCGGGACCCCTGGCATGGCTGTATGAGTACTCGTGGTGCTCTGGTGTGGTGCCAGAGGACTGGAAGAAGGCCAATGTGGTTCCCATCTTCAAAAAAGGGAGGAAGGAAGACCCGGGAAACTATAGGCCAGTTAGTCTTACCTCAATCCTGGGCAAGCTTTTTGAGAAAATTATTCTGGCACATATCCACGAGAGCCCAGCAGGGGAGGTCATGCTTAGGGGCAACCAACACGGGTTCATTAGAGGCAGGTCCTGTCAGACCAACCTGGGGCCTTCTACGACCAGGTCACCAAATCCTTAGATGCAGGGGTAGCAGTGGACATAGTCTTTCTGGACATTCAGAAGGCCTTTGACACTGTCTCTCACCGCGTTCTCATTAACAAACTGTGGGACTGTGGTGTCATCACCCACACAGTTAAACGGGTCGCCAACTGGCTGGAGGGCCGGACCCAGAGAGTGGTGGTGGATGGGTCATTTTCGACCTGGAGAGATGTGGGCAGTGGGGTCCCCCAGGGCTCGGACCTCAGGCCTGCACTGTTCAACATCTTCATCAGCGACTTGGACAAGGGGCTAAATAGCACCCTGTTCAAATTTGCTGATGACACTAAGATGTGGGGGGATATGGGCACGCTAGAAGGAAGCAACAGACTACAACTGGACCTAGACAGGTTACAAGGGTGGGCGGATGAGAACAGGATGGGATTCAACACTGATAAGTGCAAGGTGCTGCACCTGGGGAGGAAGAACCAGCAGCATACCTACAGGCTGAGGAACTCCCTTCTCGTCAGTGCAGAGGCAGAAAAGGATCTTGGAGTCATCACTGACTCCAAGATGAACATGGGCCGGCAGTGTGGGGATGCAGTCAGGAAGGCCAACCGCACCTTGTCCTGCATCCACAGATGCATCTCGAGCAGGTCCAAGGAGGTGATCCTCCCCCTCCATGCAGCACTGGTCAGGCCACAGCTGGAGTACTGCGTCCAGTTCTGGGCGCCACACTTCAGGAGGGATGTGGACAACATGGAGCGGGTCCAGAGAAGGGCCACCCGCATGATCAGGGGGCAGCAAGGCAGGCCCTACAAAAAAGCTACGGGACCTGAACCTGTTCAGCCTCCACAAGAGAAGGCTGAGGGGGGATCTAGTGGCCTGTTACAAACTAGTCAGAGGGGACCAGCAGGCACTGGGGGAGTCCCTGTTTCTTCGAGCACTACCAGGAGTGACTAGAAATAACGGTCACAAGCTGGTAGAGGGTGAATTCAGATTAGATATCAGGAGGCACTACTTCACTGTGTGACCACCGGGTTTCAATTCCCCGCTTTGGATAGATAAAACCTAGATGCCATTAAGAATGAATACTTATATTTCTCTGGCACCTAAGAGGCCCAGTCATGGACTGAGACCCCACAGTGTAAGGCTCTGTACAAGCACACACACATGCCTTGGGACTAAAAGTCCCACAGAAAACAACTACACTCAGGTTTATATCACACCTTGATAACATCTTTGCATGCTCACCTGGTGCAAAAAAACCCCCAACCCAAACGATGTTATACAACACAGGCACAGAGTCATTCCACATGCATTCTGGAATAGCTGATAAATAGCCTTGAATATAAGAGAGGGGAATTAGCACTGCTGGGATTATCCTCTCTCAGATCTCAGTCACTAAGCAATTATCTTCCACCTGAGTAGTCCCTAGGGACAAAGGAGAGGAACCTTTGTTTAAAGTTTAATTCAAAAGGCAGCACATTTAGTAGCAACATCCTATGATACCGTATTGCTGTATCAGCACTGGGTATGAGCCCAAGTCCCACAGCCTTCCAGCCCCAAAGTCAAAGCGCTGCCAAATGACGTATGCCGATGACATATGGAGGCTGGTGCTAGCAGGGCATTTTCAACTGGACACAGAGAAAAGCAGTCTGTCAGATGTGCAATTCAATTAGGTCAGCTTTGCTGCTGCAAGCGCCACAGACACGCATGCCACTCTGAAGGGATAACATGGTTTCAGTGCTGACTTTACATATTTTTCAAAGGTTTTTCATTGATTGAAAAAGCTGGCCAGGATTATTGTTCCTTTTATCACCCTTTTCATATGGCACTGCAATTGTCTGGCTTCCAATGCTTAGTGCTCAGCACTAGCAAAGTTTCCACTTCAGCATTTTCCTACAGTCCATGTTCCTTCTTATTCAGCAGCCCCTGCCCTTCAGTCCTTACCAGCTTTCATCCTCACCAGTCATTCTTGGCACTGTTTGCTCTCCCATTCTAACTTTATACGTTGTGCCTGTGCAAGTGTATGTCTCCCTGCTGTCCCCACACACAGTTTAACATCTTCCAGTTATTCTGAGTTGCCCAGGTTAATGACAAGACTCTTTGGTCTTGTCTACACTGTTTTCATACTGAGCTCCAGAGTGCTGCTAAGAAGCCTGCTCTGCCCACTCACTCCCTTTCCATGTGCTCCGAAACCTGGGAATGAAGCACCAACGCTGCTTTAGAGCAATCCCTATTTCCAATAAGCACTGCCAAGGAACTAAGAGCGTGGGGCCTCTCTAAGGTGGCTATGTTGTCTCGTTTCTGGGACTGAAACTGATGGGACATGTTTCTTGACAGCACTCCCAAAGTCAGCGTTTAGGCAATGCAGAGAAGTCCAGAATATCAGGTATATTGATGTAGAATTAATGATAGCTGGTACGCAGTTGCAGTAACACCTGGTAAAAGCAACAGCTGTTTGCCACCGACATTTCTCCTACATTTCCATACCACGTATTCAGATACACTTCCTATAAAAGCCACAGCCACTTGGGAGCAACGTAGTACCAGCTCACTGACATGCTGCTACTATCAGGCAAACTGCATTTGTGGCTCTGCTCTACACAAGCAAGCAGTAATTAATATGATTTGCTCTACGGGAGAAAATCAGTGTCATCTAGAAAAATCCATCTTGAAAAGCTATCTTATAAAATAGCTACTCTAGATCCAGGGGGATCTTGAAATTCACTCGGACAGATAATATACCACAGTAAGAGGCAAAAACCTCTAGAGCTGGCCAAGAAGTCTGTCTTCATATTACTCTGTTTTTTGCATGGCACATTTACAGAAGACCCTACAATGAGGGATGTAAAGTGTACCTACGCGTTATCAACATGTAGAATTGTTCTACTGCTTGCTGGGTTAGAGAGATTCACTTTGTGGTTTCTGCATATTCCTTAATGATAAAGAATATTATGGTGTGTATTGAGAAACTTTTGGCAGGGGGCCTGAAGCTAGAAATCAGCACCTCTTTATGTTTTTATAAATAAAGATACCACTGGGGCCACCCACATTTTTAGAGGCTTGCACAGCAAGCAATACGAGGACAGGGTGAGGGACTTGGGACTCTTCAGGCTGAAAAAGAGAAGGATGAAAGGGGATTTGGTATCAGTTTATTGCTACATCAGGGGAGTACATCAGGGTCTCAGTGAACAACTGTTCACCAGGGCCCCCCTGGGGAAAACCAGGAGTAATGGCCACAAACTCCTAGAAGACTGTTTCAGGCTCCACACTAGGAAAAACTTCTTCACAGTTACAGTGTCCAGACTGTGGAATAAGCTTCCTTCAGAGGTGGTGCAATCACCTACCCTGGAAATCTTCAAGAGAAGACTGGACGGTCACTTTGCTGGGGTCACCTGACCCCACCTGTCATTTTTCCTGACTGGCGCAGGGGGCTGGACCCGATGATCTTCCAAGGTCCCTTCTGGCCTTACAATCTATGAATCTATACATAACATAACAGCAGTCATGTCACCACAAAAGGACCTGTTCAAGGCATAATGCTTGACTCTAGCATCAGCTGCCTTGCTTTAAATCAGGACTATCTTGTAATGAGGCTGACTGAGCTATATCAATATGAGCGTAAGCCCAGATTCAAACCATTAATTCCAACTTTAAGCTTTTGGGTTTTGTCACACCTTTAATGTGTTTTGTGCACAACCTTCATAAGAAAAATAATCAGATTCATTTTCTGTGAGCCCAATCCTGATGCTGTAGTGAAAAATGTTTGATTGTACGGAATGCAACCAATGATGCAGAGATTTCTCCTGTATCTAGGGAACTCTAACCAAGCTCATATTTGATTTTATTTAAGCAAAGCTCCACTGACTTCAACAACTATTTAGCTTGGATAAAGTGTAGGTAAATGAGGATTAAGCCCCAGATCTTTTCATCCTCGGATACGCTAAACAGACCAAAAGATCGAGACACAAGTCAAACTATGCAGGGCAGAAAAGCAAACTTCTTATTTGTCTTGGCCCTGGGCATTCTTTGCCACTTATATTTGTTATAAATGGGAAAACCAACAATACGTTTTCTAACTCAATAGATCATTTTCCTATCCAAAAAAGGGCAGTGAGTTTTGTAAGCTTAATAGCTAAGGATTATTTTGTGGGAAGCACAGTTTTATCTAGCTTTTCATTATCAAGTTATTTAACATTTTTTAAAACCTTCCTAAAACAAATACAAAAAACCCCCCAAACAAAGAAATAATTCTTATACTGAGTAATTGCACATGTTCTTTGCTAAAAGAATACTGTTTAAAATTTCTTGATGGCAAGCAAGGGATGAAATACATTAAGTAAAAAGGATGGCATCTGGAAGTTAGCAATGACATTTTGTTATAACAGTTGCAGCAAGATCTAAACTATGCTTCCAGCTCTAATAGTTTCTGACTGGCCTGATTTCATTGTGGGAGTCTCAGCCTTGTTAGTGATCTTAGGTTAAATTACTTTTAGACTCTACTAGAGTAAAGAAAAGGGGAGATTCACACCATCTCCAAGCTCACAGGCAATTCCTAAGGAGAAACTAATTTAAAATAGTATGAAAGCCCTAAACCAGGGGTGGCCAATGTGGGACACAAATGCTACAAGTGGCATGAGCAGCCTCTGTGTGTGGCAAGAG
The DNA here is from genome assembly GCF_052110815.1 of Crocodylus siamensis. Taxonomy (NCBI): domain Eukaryota; kingdom Metazoa; phylum Chordata; order Crocodylia; family Crocodylidae; genus Crocodylus; species Crocodylus siamensis. Next base: position 14,736,806 of record NC_143395.1, on the reverse strand, counting down.
GCACGCAACAGATCAGGAAGGGAACAGGAAGCCAAAAGGAGAGCAGGAGATCAGGCAGAAGGAGATTAGAATGGCACTTGAGGAGGGTGCAGAGCTAATCTGTTTCATTTCTACCCAGGAAAACTTTTACAATCTTTTCTTCAATGACTCATGAAAAGTGTTTATGCCTGAAAGCTTGCAATTAAAGAATTTTTCTTTGCAAAAATCGTGTTGGTCTAATAAAAGATATCATCTCTACTACAAGTCCTGATCGCCTTTACCTCTAGACCAATGCGGCTACAAGCTGGATACCTGAGCTAATCTGTGACACTCCTACCAAGAAGGTCGGTGCCCATTGCCCTAGACCAACATCTTCAGAACAAGCTGGTGACTCTGGATGTCTAACTCACAATGTGCTAAACATACTTGATTTTCAAAGGGCAAGAGGCTCAGCACCTTCTAAAAATCAAGTCCCTTCAAAGTACCTTAGGTTTGGATAAATTCAGGCACCTCAAAATTGTTAGTAAGTACTGACCACCCTAGCTAAAGAGAGACATTAAGCTAACTTTGCTTCTGCAGCAATGCAGAAACGGCACTGGGAATTAGCAGGAGATTTTAGATATAAGTAAGGAAAAATAACGGTCTTAGAATGATTAACTATATAAATAAACCGAGATGCCTACTTAGGCAGGTCTTGATTATTCTGGGTCTCAGGTTCCAATTTCTGATATCTCAGGGTTATACATGGGCTCTTCAGATACTGGCTGAAGAAAGGAAAAGCCTACACATGGATCCATAAAACAAATGTTGTCACTTTGGTTTGATGATGTTGCAATTCTATCTTCATTAGTTAGTGTAAATTTAATCAGAATCAGTTCCATATACTGTACATACAAAGGGCATAACAGAAAAGGATGAAGGCATGGTAGATATTTACCTCAGAGACTAACTAAATAACATATATATAGAGAGCACACGGTTTTGTGAACTTGAGTTCACTTCATCAGATGCTATGAAAGGACTCCACACAGGAGTGTATAGAGAATGACAGCCATACCTGATTATACCAAGAGGATCTACATCTTCCTCCTCTTCCTCTTCCTCTTCCTTTTTGGCTCCTTGACCTGTTACCACTGGCATCTGAGAGACTGTTTCAGATGTCCTCTCTTTGAAGAAATCTAACACTTCATGTTCCTCCTCCTCTTCCCTGTCATCAGGAACATTTTTACCCTTAAGGTCAATGACTCCAGTAAATTTTGTTCCTGTAAACAACAATACTGCATGAAGAAATCAGCATGCCAAATTAACCTAACATGATATTTTGCATGTATTTCTAGCAGGGCAGGATGGCACATTTGAGGGCACCTTTTGTAAGCTACAGCGTAGTAGACTCTAGTAAACAAGGAAATGGAGAAATTCACACCACCACGAGTGTCTGGTGCCTCTTGAGTCGGGGGGTGGGCATGTGCCCCCCACCCGCAACACCAGTCAGCAACCACGGGGTGGGGGGGGGGGTCCCCTGGCGGCTGATCCCACTGGCTTTTGCTAGCAACCCCGCCCAGCAGCCAGCGCTCGCAGGTGGGGCACCGGTGCTCCCGCCTGCCCCCCGGCCTACCAGCTACACTGGGAGCGCAACTTGACAGGGGGTACACCAGTGCTCTCAGGGGGTGCACATGCACTCCTGTGCACCCCTACACATCGCCCCTGCATACCACCTCTAAGCCCACAAGCAATTCCTGTCACCTACAAAAGCTTATGCATTTCTGAGTGAGTTAGTCTCTAAGCCTGGTATCACACTGCCTTGCCTTCTGCTTGACTTCAGACTAACATGGCTAACTACCTCAATCTCTATTTCCAGTAGTTACACTTGGAGAATGAATACAAATAACAGTTTCAGTGAATCGCATCCTACAATTTGGACTGGAACATCAATCCCTACCATCTACCAAATGCTGTAGGTTTGAAGGTGTGACCTTTTTAATGGAGTTAGTAACCTTGGACTCAATGGAAATTGATGTTCCCATATATACTGATCTAAAATACTTCAAAAGAATGTGTAAGTCCATTGTACAGGCAAGAAACATCAATATGAACAACAAAGCCTCAACATAAAATATATAACTGCTTTGACCAAGTCTTCCCATTACATTTATTACATTCAGTTTAAAAGGCAGAAGGTAGGAAAGGGTGACACCTTAGAGACTAACTAGTCCAGAAAGGCATAAGAACTTTTGTAGGCAACAACAAAATCACTAAATGGCAAATCTCTAAGGTGTCACCCTGCCCCACCTTCTGCCTGACTTCAGACTAACATTGCTAACTACCTCTGAACTCAGTTTTAAAGTTTAGTATGGGGGCATAACAAGTTTGGGGTCTCAGACTCCTTAGTACCTGAGATACAGGCAGTATGAACAGAACAAATCAAAACCCAATGACTTAAAAAGGCCTGAAGTATTCAGGGTTTGATCCACTAACTTAGTATAATGTGACAACATGCATGCCAGTGGAACCACTTATTATTAAGGTTGCCAAATATTTCCTATGCATTATAAGACCTTATTTTCAGTTGCTTATAATTTTGGCAAACTTTAATTATTGAGCCTGCAATTTTTTATGCCAGTGACTGCTTCCAGCATGCATGCTCACTTGCTCTCTCTCTTCCTCTCTATATATATTGCAGAGGAGAAAAAAATGTTAGGGAGAAATAGGTTGGTTTGCTCATATTAAAAAAAAAAAGAAAAAAAAAAAAACCTTAGTGAATCTTACTCGACATTCACTAGCTTTGGAGCATGTACTTCAAATTTGGAAGGATAGTGGTCCTTGTTTGACTTCCCCATGAAAATGTCACCCATGCTTGGCCATATTATAAGCTTTTGAACAATTTTGTTTCATACTCGCTCAGTGGAATGTCCCCAGAACTTTGCAACTTAATTTCTTGAAGACGCTATCCGCATTGAGAATCCTTCTTAGTTCTGGGATGCAGCACCTGCTCTGCAAATGCAATTCTCAGCTGTTCCAAGTTAGTGAGGCCCAAGTGCAAGAACTCAGAGCAGCCAGTCTGTCTCCTTGTATTCTCAATACCACATTCCGCCTGCTCAAGGGTGACAGACAGCACGGAAGAGGAAGCCATCTGAATTAGATGTAGAGAGAACTGGAACTAAACTGGAGGGGTGAGGACAGAATGAGGCAGGGAGCCTGGGAGCATGTCAAAACTGGAACTGAGAGATGGAAGTGGGGGGGGTAGAAAAACTAGGACTAGAACTAGGAGTTAGGCAAGAAGACTAAGCATGGTGCCCAGAGAGGAAAAAGAGCAGAGGGAGGACCTGGAAATTACCTTGAGGGTGGAGAGCACCTGAGGTGGGATGAGGAGACAAGAACAGATACCAGTACTGACTGGTGAAGGTTACATGGATAAAACCAGGTACAGAGAAGTCACTGAGACTGGATTAGAGAGACAGGGAATGATGAGATGAAGGATGGGAGCCAGTGAAGGTGGGGAGCATGGGAGTAACTGGAGACTGAGGATAGATAGGAGATCTACTAGAGGAGAAACCAAGAGAACAAGAGGAGCAAGTACAAAACAGCTGAGAACCCAGTGCTGGTGGTGGACTATAAGCATCTGAACACGGATATAAGCTGGGATAAGATTCTTGAGAAGTGTAGACTGAGGCTGGCTTGGTGGGGGAAGGGGGGGAACAAGACTGAAATGGGGAGACCAGGCCCAGCACAACACACTCCCACAATGGACCCCAATATTCCTGAGTCTCAACTATTCCTCTGCTGGCAGCAGATATCACTGAAAGCCTCTGGCAAAGTATCTCACCCCTTTCTAGCACCAGTCCTGGTAGAGGATGACAGTCTGCTGCTGCTTTCAATGAGTCCATTAGCACAAGTAGCAGAAATCTATGAGAGGGACCTAAAGGTTCTGACTTGCTGATGGCCCTCAGAGGTCCTGCATGACAGAAATTTTGGTGGTATTTGTTCAGTTTATTACAAAAACCTAGACAATCACAGGCATGTACACAGGCACACACAGTAACATGTCCACAAAGTCTGCAAAAGCAAGCATTCCACAGTGGGGAAATTCCAGCATTAAAGTTGCCTGTTCACCTTAATTCACCCTTCTTGCACACTTGGATCTGGAAGCCTTTAATTATATAATCACATGCTATTTTCTTCCTCAAAGGCACCTGCCTCATTCGGTGTACTGCATGGATCTGCTCAGGATATGAATTGGGGTGTGCAGAAAAGGCAACTGTTGCCTAGAGAGAGTCAATTCCCCATGTGTTGCAGATGCTGGAAGGAGAACAGTGAATGAGTTAAAGGATCACAGGAAAAACAAAGAGAGTCTCCTGGATAATGCAGTGGAACGTTGCCTTTGGGCACTGGATTCTATCCCTCTCACCATCGCAGAATTCCTGTGTGATCCTGGGCCAGTCATTTAAATCAAACTTTCCACAGGGTTATTAACTGTGTGATCTTCAATTTCTGCCTGACTTGAGCCTTTGGGTTTTGATTTACTTGCAGAACTGCTGTGTGCACGCAGCTGCAATGGAAATGAAAGGAAGCTGGGTTTTGAATTTACTCCATGCTGTAGAATGCTACAAAGACATGAAAAAGAATCAACTTAAGGTGGCTTTGCATTCAGAGTTATTTGAAAAGTGTGCAAGTCTTTCTGCACTGCTACATGAAGGGGAGGAGAACAGCAGCCAAACAGCAGGAATATGATGTAAAAGAATGAGGAGATGGGGAAATAAGAACTTGTGCTTGGCGAGATAAAGGCTTGGCCTTCTCCCTTTTGTCTTCCAGGGTAAATCAGGCTGCTCAACTAGCTCTAACATCAACCCTCACCCTGCTATTCAAATAGAACTATTTAAAAAGGATTTTCAAGCCTCCTGCTCCTGTTGCGTTTCCTTCCCTCTTCTCCATAGCTGGAGGGGAGGGACTGTGTTTTCATGATTCTCTGGGTCCAATCAATTACTTTGGGGATCAGGCATTTTTCCCTTCGGGCCAAACAGTTAAGATGGAGGGAGTGGTTTCCACTCATCACCGTGCCATGTAGACACAATCAGGGTGAAAGCCACAGGACTGGGAAGCTTAATATTAGGAAAGGTAAGACTCCTCAGTTTGACACAATTCTCAGGCAGCACCCTGCCTAGGTAAAGCCTGCATAGTCTGCCAGGTAATCACATAAAGGCAAGCTAAGTCTCAGGCCTGGGCTAAGGAGAATCTGTCCTGCACTACTGATCTAATGAATTAGAGTCTTATAACTCCACACCAGAACTAGTTCTATGGTTGGTATGTGACAGAGTTGTGTAGGGACAGGATGTGCACAGCACCGCTCCCTAGGTTTAAATTAATGAAGTAGTAGCTTACCACTCAAATCTATCCCTGCACCTTTCATTCATTTGCCTGCATGGCCCAGTCAAGAAGTCATATAGTACCCAAAAGCTTAATAACTGTCTTTCCAGCTAATCACACAGCATTATTCCTAGTGGTGTCTAACTCAGTCACTATAATCCCGTTCTTTAAAGAAATAAAACAATGAGCAAACCAAATGCTGCACAGAACCCTACAAAGACAGCATCATCCACTCTGTGCACCAAACAAAAACAGTCTGTGACTGGGATGTCTTACTGTGATGTAACATGTAGCCTTAAATTTGACAACTCTTTAACTTCTGAGTGCAAGAGTTACCTAAAAATTCCAATAACTCAGGGCTCGTGGCAAGATCCACCTCTTTAGCAATGAATTTCATGATGTCGTTGAATGCTGTTCTTCGCTCTCGGATATCCAATTCTCCAACAAACAGAACTTTTCTCGGTAACTGTGGCAGAGAAGTGTGTGGATAGTGTGCAGCCAGCTTTTGGTAAAACTCCTCAATCTCGCTGTACTTCTTAGAGACCTGTAATGAAATGAGCAGGTTGGATTAGTCTGGAGCAAGAGCAAAGGATAGAGAGCAAATTCACAGCACGGGAGGGAGGGTTATCCCAGAGGCATTTACCCCAGAAATCAGTGCATAGCATACAATACCAAAAAGCTTTACAACTGTTCTTCTGTCAGGTCAGTGTCTTTCCAGTTGACCACACACAGCATAACTGCTAATGATGTCCCTAACTCAGGGGTGTCAAACATCCAGCCTGCAGAGCTGCTCTATCTGGTCTGCTGGGCTATCAGTGGGGCAGAAGAAGTTGGAGGGCATGACCAGCCATGAAATTCAGGACCTTTGGAGCCATGGTTAACTGTTAAATTTATAAACTGCTTCACAAGATAATCCCAGAGATTTCAAAGAAGAATCCATAATGTTAAAACCATTCTACCCTGTTGAGGGTCTTTGAGTCCCTTGCAACAGAAGAAGTTCTCTATTATTTTTTTATAGTATGAAAAATTAGTGAAAACTAAGAGCTGGCATTTACCAAGAGGTGTCTCAAGTTCCTCAAGGGGTGCCTCAAGCAACACCTTGCCAAGGGTATTTAAATGCAACCAGTTCACTGTAGCTAGAAGGGGAGACACAAACAGGTGTGAGGAAGGTACTGCCCAGACAGCAAGGATAGTCCAGACAGACAGTAAGTACCTACAAAATCCATGCTTGGCTCTTATGTGGAACCTGGCATCCATGCATTTCAAAGCACATTGCACAGGAAGTTCAAAATCAGCGCTCACATTGGGTAACAGGCAGAGAGGTTTCCCAACACCACACAGTGTAGCAACCCCCGCCCCCAGGTTTTTCTCTTTTTTTTAAACTTAAAAATGCATTCCCTCCCCTTCCCCAACCATTTCTGACTTACTCTCTGCCCTTTCTATCCCTTATAAGTGATTACAAGTAGTACTAGGTAAGCTAAGTTCTTACACTCCCTTATAGTAACAAGCCCCTTTTATATTGTAAAGAGTGTTCTATTATGTTTGTATTGATTTTTACTGTTTTATATTGAATTTATATGTTTTAGGCTTATGTCTGTAAAGTAATGTCAAGTAATGTCAAGTTTCCATTTTGTATGTCAAGTCTCCATCTTGTGTCCTCTGCCTGGGTATAACCTGTGTTATAACTGTGACTCATGTTTAATCAGTTTCATGTAAATTGATTCCTGAATGAATGGGAATGAATGAGGGTGCTTGAGGTACACTGGTAGCAGGCCTCTACTGAATGATCAACTCAACAACCAGACAATTGCCTTGCATTGACTCACCCAGGAACAGAACAGAAACACAGCACTGGAAAGACAAACACCCTACAGACACCAGCAACCCCACCATTGTGTCCTACCAGACAATGAGGATACCTGGATCTGCACGTAGGCATCTGAGCAGGACTGTCCTTGCCTGGACATGTCTCTCCCACAGGAGACACAGGTAGCTCACCCCTATAAAAGGGGTGGTAGAGTGTGACCTCCTTGGGAAGCCCTCTCCATCTGGACCAGCACCACACCACACCACCTACCCAAGAGGCCCTGGCAGCAACTCCCCCTCTGAGCAACAGAAGAAGACCCTGATTGGCCATCAAGGATCAACTCTCAGCCTGGGATAGGTAGCTATCACTCACCTTCTTCCCCCAAGCAAAGGACCTGAACTTTGTCTCTACATACCTGGACCTCAAATCCCTCCATTAAGCCTTTGCTCTCCTGCTACCATTATGTGGGTGTGTGCGTGTATCAGTGTTTGTGTGTGCATGTGGGAACCAATAACTTTGTGGGGTTGTGTAGCATTTCCTGTTTAATAAAACTGTTAGTTTGGCACCCTGAGTTGGGTTTTGTCTTACTGACCTCTGGGCCCTGCTCCAATCTCTGCTCTCTGCCCCTCTGACCTTTGGTCTGTTTGTCTTGTCTGTTTGTCATCTCAGCTCCCTCTTTGCCACCTCCAAAACCCCGGCTTTTTCCCTCGCTTCCACCCCAGCACCAGGTGATTCCAAGCCCAAGTTACCTCAAAGGCCCCCTAGTGTTAACACACAGCCACGGAAGTGCACGTTTGTGTGCGTGCATGTGTGTCTGAACCCACAGAGTGCTCTGTGTGTGTATATAATTTTGTATCACGCCCTCCCGTCTAACACCACAATATTGAGATCCCGAGTGTTGATCTGGCATGTGTCAAGTCAACAACAGCACACTAGCAGCAGAACTGGGGCCAGAACTCAGCTGACAGATCAGACCATGAGCTAGACAATCCATTTCTTGCCTGTTTGGGTCCTGTCACCACGTGAACCACATCAAAGATGGGATGATGGCATGGAGACCCCTTTCATTTCCTCCAGGCTGCAGCTGAGGCACATGGGTGGAGGATGCCTGTTTCAGCCTATGTTATACCTACCGTGCAGCTAAATTCAGGACTTCATTTTCTAGGGCACCTTTAACCAGCACAGATTTAGGCAGAGAAAAAGCATTCTGATTGCTGAGTCTCCCTTCACCTCCTTCTGTTTGCCTCTGAGTTGCATGGCCCCGCTGGCCCCGCTCCCACCCTGGTCTAGGGACAGAAGTTACACATAAACTGGTTTAAGTCTTCAGAAACTGGTTTAAACCTGTAACAGAACAGAGGTTCAGTGCATATAAACCAATTTCAAAATGGCCGAAACCAGGTTAAGATAAACCTGTTTGAATGTAGTATCAGACTTAACTGATTTAGGTCAAGCTGATTTATGAAACTTCTGTCCCAGACTCCTTCCTGGTTCAAGTTAAATCAAAGTCCCCCAGCATCCCAGAATGTTTTGCAGCCCTGGGCTGAGTTGGGCTGTCTGCTTGAACAGAGAAGGTTGTCCCCACCCCTCTGCCTCTAACTGGAGCAGTGAGGGCTGGCTGACAAAGGGGTGGAGGTGGGAAACCTGGCTGGGGACAGTCCAGTCTGCCTGGTGGGGCGGAGTAGGCCCTGCCAGGCTTTTCCCTGCTGGAGTGGAGGGGGCAGGGGCATGGGATACCAGGCTCAGGCAGAGGGGAATTAAACTCTGCTGCCTCCCCTCTCCTACCAGGGTTTGCCTAGATTTTCCCCCTGCTCATGGCTCATCATGGCCTGAGACCCCAGAGCTCCCCTCCCAGCCAGGAGCAATTCTGCTGCACCTTCCCAGCTGCTGTGGTGGGGGTTTTGCCTGGGGCAGCCCAGGAACAATGGCCAGATCAGGGGAAGGGAGGGGAGCAAAACCAGCCCCAAGCCCAGGTGGGGACATGCACAGAGAAGAGCACAGAGGGATCGCAGCAGCAGCAGTGGCTCCATCCTGGATGTCAGCCCCATCTACCAGAGGGACCCAGGCTGAGTGGATCGGAAAAGGGCTTCAATGTATATCTGCGCTAGCCCAAGGCAGAGCCGAGCCAAGCCAAGCATGCAGCTGGGGGAGCAGCTCTTGCTCGGTGGCCCTTTCTACCTGCTGGAGACTGGTGTCCGGGCTGGCCCCGACCCTAGCCCCTGTAGTAGCACAGATAGTGCAGGCTTGATCTAGCAGCACCAGGAGGCTAGGCAAGGGTGCCAAGAATTTGGGTGGCATGATGCTGGAGGTTGAGCCAGGCCAGGTCCTGAGCTCCTTCACAGGCTCCAAGTTAGATGGGCACAAGGACTGCCTAGGTGGCGAGAAAGAGATGGCTGCGCCCACCACCACAATGCAGCACATGCTGGATGGCCTCAGTCCAGGGTGCTAACCCTACAGCTTCCCTGCCACCACCACCAGTATCAGAAGGACCTGCCCTGGCCATACTGGTAGGTGCCACCCACACTGTCTGCGCCGCTGTGCTACTGAACTGCAGTCAGCAACTTTGCCGGCAGGCAGCTGCAGCAGGGAAGCTGTAGGGGTAGCTCCCCATGCTGGGCATCAGGTATATGGGGCTGTGCTACACCACCGCTGGGTAGGAGAAAAGTAAGCAGCCCAGGGAACAGCAGGTAGTAGCACTCAGGGCTGAGGCCATCTAGCAACTGCTGCATGACGGCAGCGGGCTCAGCCAGCTCCTCCTTGCTGCCTGGGGAGCCCTTGCACCCATCTGCCTTGGACCCAGGAAGGAGACCAGTGCCTGGCCTGACTTAAAATTGAGCATTGTGCCACCCAGATTCTTGGTACCCATGCCCAGCTCCAAGTACTGCTGGGTCAAGCCCATGCCATGTGCACCACTGTGGGGGCAGGGGTGGGGGTCAGACCAAGGGCCTCACTCTAGCAGGTAGGAGGGGCCACCAGGCAACAGCTGCTCCCCCAGCTGTGTGCCTGACTCAGCTCGGCTCTACCTTGGGCTGGCATGGACACACTCCAGCCTCTTCCCTGCCCTGCCTAGCCTGGGTCCCTCTGCTCAGTGGGGCTCACATCCAGGATGGAGCTGCCACCAGTGGGATCCCTCTGTGCCCTGCTCTGTGCATGTCCCAACCTGGGCTTGGGGCTGGTTTCACTCCCCTCCCTTCCCTCGATCTGACCTTTGCTCCTGGGCTGCCCCAAGCAAACCCCCCACCCCAGAGGCTGGGAAGGTGCAGAGGGATCGCTCTCTGCCTGGGAGGGGTGCTCTGGGAGTCTCAGGTCATGCTGAGCTGTAAGCAGGAGGGCCAGGCAGACGCCAGCTAGAGTCCCCTCTTTGCCTGAGATGCTGGCCACTCCCCCTGCCGCCCAGGTAGAAAGCCTGGCAAGCGCTGCTTCCCCCATCCCCCTCCAGGCCCACCGCAGCTGGGGTCCCTGCATTCCAGGGTGAGTGTTTAAACCCCTCCCCAATCATACTCAGCCTATCATACCCCAACCTGGCCATGCCCCCTCTTCAGCTCATCTTCCCTTCACCCTTTGGGCCACTGCTAAAGAGAAGGAAGGGCTCACTCTAGAGCCCCCCCAGCTTCTAGCCTGAGCCACTGCAGGCATGTGGCTGCATTTCCGAAATCAAAAGCGAATGCTTCTTCACTTGCTTGTTGGTTCAATCTATGCAGGTTAGACTAACCTGAAAATATTGAATCAATTCAAGGTCAGGCTTTTTGAATGCCTGTACTTAGCCCAGAGCACCAAAAAAAGTCCTGGCTTCTGTTCACCCCTTCACTTGCCAGCCCTCTAGTGGCAAGTCACAATTGTGCGGGTCTGAGTTTAACCGGTGACTGCTCTGGAATAGCTCTAACTTTATGACAGCATAACTTTCCAAATCACAGAAGTATTTAGGACAGCATGTCCATCCAAAAACAAAGTGAGCGAGTGTGTGTGTGTGTGCGCGCGCGCGCATGCGCACACATGCTCACATGTGCATACACAAGCAGAGAATTTATCAGCTCTCTTCAAAAGAATACGTGTTGTACCTCATAGCTCTAGAATGGCAAAATCTAGTCTATTGTCTTCAAAAAGATTAATGTATCATTGACTGAAATTATAAATAATGAGTTTGTATATTAAAGTAACGGGCTTAATACTCAAAGTCAAAACTGAGTTCTGAAATGAGACGTGTTAAATTTTATCCCACTCTCTTCACCCCAGAAAGCATTAATCTTCCTCTGGAAACTAAACATGTACAAATTATTTATAAATCTCAATTTGGGTTTAATTACACCATTGATTTTAAAGTAAAAGCACACCCTACTATATTACCACTAATGAAGCCATTGTGCCTCTGTGTAGGCTTCCAGCAACAACCACCAACCATAATGTGCTAAACAGCATACAGAATGTGCTAATGCTATATCTCAAGCATACTAATATACTATCTGACAGCCTGCATGTCATCACGTCATGTAAAATACTTTCAAGCAGTGCTCGAGTGCCCTCTGCTGGCTCTCTAATATTATATATTAGATTTGAGATTAAGTAGTGAACATCTTTTCTATCCTATTAATGTATAATGCATGGTTCAAATAATTGCCTGCTATTACCAATCATTTTTCTAGGCCTCAGGCCAACTAACACTGACTTTACTTATGTGAATAATATCAGTTGATGAGACCCTCAATCGGTTTAAGTCAACATGGCTGAATTCCTTTCAGTTGAGTACTGCCAATTCACAGCATCAAAGGCTCCGGCTAATTAACTTCAAAAAGCCTGCTCATGCTCAAGGTAAGTATATGCATATCTGCATGACCAGGCCCTCCTAATCAGTGACTGTTAACATTCATTTTGATAATTCAACAGACAATTTAAAACAAAGGACTTTAGTCCTGAAAACACACAAAAAAGAATACAAACAAAATAAGTTTAATTAGACTGGAGAACACAAAAATCCAAAAAAAAAAAAATCAGAAAGTTCTAAGTGAAGGCTGAAAATTCATCTCAAATCCCGCAAGCCCCTGTGCACGTGTTTAATCCTAAACACAAGGAACTCTTGCACAAGAAGTTAAGCATCTACATGTAAATCTGTAGGACTGATGTAGGCCTTTGTCTGTGATTCTCCAATGAACCTGAATGTGTAAGTTCCTACTAGCATGCCTGAAGAAGTGTGTTTGTGCCTGAAAGCTTGCAAAGAACAAATTTTCCAACTATTTAGTAAGGCTGTGCAAAATTTTCCCAACCGTTTTGATTCAACATTGTTCTGACTCATTTCGAGGTCGAAACAGCAAAATTAAAACGAAATAAAGGGTGTCAAAACAGCCTCAAAACAAAATGAGGCTAGTTGAAACATTTTGAAAGTCAAAACGTTTTGACCATAGGGCTGGGGATAGGAAGTCAGTCCAGCTGACCCCATCCCTGGCTGATCTAGCGAAACATCAAAACAGAGTCGAAACAGGTGTACACTTTCGACGGAACAAAATGGAACAACTGTTTCAAATCGAAATTAAATTCAATACGAAATGCTGTTCTGTCCAAACCTCAAAACTCAAGGCAAAAGGGAACAGTGCCGTTTCGCACAGCCCTATTTAGTTGATCTAATAAAAGATATCGCATCTACTCAAAGAACCTTGCCTGCCTATGTCCTTAGAGCAACACAGCTACAACCAACAACCCTAACTTCTTACTGAATGTGAATATCATCTGGGTTCCTAACACCCTTAGACTGCTCCGATGGTTTTAGCTCTCATCTTAAACTTGTGCTGTGAGCCTCTATGTAAGGGGCATAGTGTAATCTTAGCTCAGCACACGACTGCTGCACAGTCTTCTCAACAGCACCCTTCAGTGTAGAGTAAAATTATATTTTAGCTATAATTTTCATTTTTTCAATGTTTATTTATTTTTTAAAAACATTACTTATGTCACAGAAGTGAGCTTATCCTTCAAAATGAAATAATGGCAGATATGGAAAAATCAGGGGACAGCAATTTTGTAAAGATTCCAATATAAGTCTTCAAAATCAAGCACCCAGAAGTCAAGAATGAAAGTTGCCTGCATCATCTAGTGGTTGTCCATTTTGATAGTCTGATAATCTGATAGTTACCTGCTGGTTTCTCCACCCTGGAGGCATCTACATTTGTGCTTTACTACAGTTGATTATTAGCACCAGAGTGAAGCATCACCCTCTACTGGCACGGTGCTTTTAGGCCACAGTAAACTAATTAACTCCACCGTAGGATAGTACTGCCCGAGTCAAGTACTATCCTACAGTGGAGTTAGTGTGCCACAATGTACACTAGATGGTGACTGGGGCTAGGGCATAAGGGTGCTATAGTGCAGGGGCTGACTGCTGGCTAGCCCAGCACTGTGGCACCCTCATGCCCCAGCCAGCCCCTCTGCGGCCCACTGAGCTGGGTCGGAGTAGATATAGGCTGGCAGGCTGATCCCACAGGTCCTCTGGCAGCCAGGGCTGTGCTGCTCTGGCTCAATGTGCTGCAGTCCCGGGCACACGTGTAAACGCTGCACCCAACAACAATAAACTCTAGCGCAAACTGCACAGGAGTTTATTCAACATGTGTATTCAACAAGCCCACTGTCTCAGCTAGTTCAGATCAAAGCGATCAAAAGTAAATTCATCCATGCAGTTTTCCTGAAGCTTCATTTACTGCACAACGACCAATGGATATGAGTACAGATATTTTTTTAACCTCACAGGCTCTTCCACTATACTCCTTAGCATAGTGTTTGAGTACTCTACAAAACTTAATGAATTAGTCTTCACAACATCCCTATAGAACAGAGAATATCTACAATTCACCGATAGGCATGTGGCTTGGAGAAAGAACATGAAAGGAGTAGAGAAGGGCACTTAAAAATCACTTAAAGATATTATTATTACATTATTAATAATAATAACTTTAAGTGATTTTAAGTGCTTCTCTACCCCTTTCATGCTCCTCCTCTAAGCCACTTGCCTATCAATGAATTGTAGATATTATTATTAATAATGATGATGATGATAATTGTAACTGAAGCAACAAACAACATTAATAATAACAATAATATTTCACACTGCCCAAGAAGGCTCAGAGCAGCTTACAATAAAGGACACTAGATTAAAAAAACAACAGTAAATTCCCCAAATAACACCCGAAAGCTTGAAAACTTAATATATCTGATCAAACCAGATTTGAAGAGAAAAAATATCTGAGGAAATAAAACATCATTCTTATAGCACAATGAAATGCTAAATTTTATGGCCACCTTGGGAAGGGTGAAAAGTCAAAGTGACTGACAATAGGATTAAACACACTAAAAGCTCCAAGTAGAAACTAAATGCAAGAAACCACAGGTTGGGGAGTGTAAGTATTTTCATTAGATTCCAGGGACAGACTACAAAATCTATGTGCATCACCCCTTCAGTGCAGGTCAGATTTATCATCTCCTTTTGTAAAGTGCTTTGAGTTCCTTGGGTAAAAAGTACAATTATAAACATAAGATACTGTTGTTTCAGTAACAGACTGCACTTCCTATTGAAGGGAGCTTAACTATATACACTTATCATGACATCAATCAGTATAAGAACAAGTAACGCTGATTAAGAAAAAGGCAGAAGACTCTTTCGCCACCAAACGCTGCAGTGATTAATGCTCACCATAAACTGAACCACATCTTCAGGTCTGTGTTTTGCCGACTTGAATGCAGCTAGTCGGGTGACAGCTACAATGTGATATTCCACATGGCCGGACATCATCTTCCCATGGATTTCCTGGTACTTTGGCACTGACAGATCTATCCCTGTGTGAGCATTCTGGACTTGCCTAAACAGTGAAACAGGAAACACAGCTCAAACACGGACAGCACTGACTGATTCACTCGTAGACAGCACGATAAAAAGCCCAGTGAAGTCAATGAATGAGGCTCCCACTTCAGTGGGCTTTGGACTGAATCTTAGCCCATACCTGTTCCTAGTCAATGAAAATAGGACTTAGCAAAATAGAATCAACTGTGGTATGAAAGGAAAAAAAAGTGTTGCTTCATGCAAAGGAGTTCATAGTAGTAACAACTATATTAAACTTAAACAGGAAATTTGCAGACGTAACGCAATTGTCAGGATGGAAGAGTGTGCTGCATTCATTCTAAACCAGGAACTTTAAGTCTGATGCCTCCAAAACAAAACCTTTCCAATATATTGTGACAGTCCCAGACTTAAGTCCAAAGGCAAAATGTTCACAGGTATTTAGGCACCCAGAGATACAGACTTGCCTCTAGTGAGAATTTCTAAAGCACCAAACCAATTGACTCCCACCAATATCGGCAAGAACATCCCAGGATTGTCAAAAGCACCTACCTCATTTGAATGGATAGCTTTATACTTTGCCTGATACTATTTATGATTGTTGGTAAAAGAAAAAAAATAGGTGAATCATCCTCCCCATTTCTTCTGGCCAATGGCTCCTAGTGTACATTGCATTTTCTAAAATGCATGCATCTGGTACAAAGGAGCATAAACTCCAGCTGGCTGAAGCGAAGCAGCAAAGCAGAGCATCCAAATCTCCTTACTCTGGTCTACAGGTTCACTCAGAATAAGTGCACAGAAGAAAATTATTCATAATTTGCTTGCCAGTCACATGTGAGATGGCAAGAGGATTGCAATCAGCCTCCATTACTGAAACATCAGTGGCTGCTCCTAATTCACAGCTTTCCTAATCCTTGGGTTCAAAGCAGACAAAATTATTAATGCTGCCACTATTGCTGCACAGGTTGATCTTTTGCCACACTGAATTATAGGAAGAAAACTGTACCTCGATTCTGTCCCAGTGTACACACGTAACGCCTCCAGACTACAAGGGAAATTCAAACAGGAATTCACTGAGAGAAGTCCAGCAGGCAGTGATATCCAGGAATTCAGACAATAAGACCATAAAAGTGCCTTCCAGCCTTACTAGATAAAATGTTGCATCCAGCTAAAATTCACAGGCAGCCATACACAACCCTGCTTACATTAGCTAAGTTCCCAGTAATGATTGACAGCACAGTCCCGGTCCTGATGACATCAACAGAAGTTTTGTTGGGGGACCCATCTTTACTTGGATCCCTGGTATCCGAAGCCAGATCTACTTTTAAGCTAATATTTTCAGAGTTTAGGTCTGCAGACCTCTGAACTGTGCACAGCTTAGGTGTGATTTTCAGACTTAAAACCCTGGAATTTTCTGTTTATGATACAGCCACTTGTTTGGAAACAGATTGTGTATCTTCCTTTTTACTTGCCAGCTTTGATACAGGTGAGGAACTGAGAGAGACTAAGGTCAGATTCATAAAAGGACTTATATATCTAAAGTACAGTGTAGACTGACCTTAGGCAGCTAAGTCCAAGACTGCAAGTAACAACCTCATCTAATCATTTATAAGCATGTGAAAATTGCAGACCTCTATGTTTTTAACAGTAATTACTTAGGTACCTAAGTTCACATCAAGAGGCATGGCCATCTTGGCTGAGCTGAGCATCTTAGCACCTATCTCCTGCCTAACGCGATTTGGGATTCACAAATTAGACATCTCCCTGCCTCAGTCCCTCCACGGCCACATTCAGAAGGGCTGTTTTTGTCAGACCTAACATACACCAACACCAATGAGGTCATCACCAAGCACAGCCCTCAGCCACTTTCATTAAAAAACATTACTTTTTATATTATTATAACAGGATAATCTTATGTCATGTAATGCCCTAGTGGCTAGAAACCTTGCTTAGGAAGAGGGAAACCTGAGACGGCTTATATGTCTTGCATTAGAGTGTCATAGGATAAAATGCAAAGAAGTTTAGTAACAGGGATCCGAAACCCAGGACTCTTCTCTTTCAGGGGATTACCCACACTGCTGAGCTATAATGTCATGCTCCTGAATGTGTCCTCTCCTTCTAGCCATATGACTCTGGCTGTCCTTGATACCCAGCAGGAAAGCAGTAGATACAAGAGATTAAAATGAAGTAGTTTATCAACACAGACCATGATCCTTATAATATCCAAGGTTCATTCCCCTCCTCCTCATATCCACCACAGCCAGAAAGCTACCACCGTCTACCATAGAGCCTGGGCTGCTTGCAACAGGCCACGGGGAGGCTGCAAACACCTGCACCAAGGTCTGCGGAAGCCCGGCCTGGCTCATTGCTGATGGCGGGCGCACAGGTGCCTAGGGCAGGTGGCAGGGTTGGGGCCATGGCTGTGCTACCACAACAAAGATCACACCCCTTGTGGCTCCCTTGCTGTCTGTTCCTGGCACATCAACTTCCTGTAGGTTGGGGTGTTTTTGGCACCTCAGCTAAAGATGCTTAAACCAAGGGTACGGATTCTTACCCCATTACCTGAACTAGCTTTTATAACCAGTAAGCCATGAAACGTATTAAACCCACCTTGCCGACCCCAGCAGTACCCATCTTTGTTTCTTCCCCTTCCCTACCCTTTGTATTCTACTCACTGCCTCCTAGAAACTCTGCTTCCTCCAGACCCTTCAGCTAACGCATCTCTGATTAGTCGATAAGGTGCAAATCTATCCTGTCTTCTGTCTGACTTCAGATAAACATGACTAACTACCTCTCTCTGCTCTCGATACACAGGACCACAGCTTCACCACAAAGTGCTCTCATGGGAGAAGGCCGACAAACTCCCAGGTAGAGGAGATCATTAACCCTTGACCTTCCACTCCCAGAACAAGTGCTCTAACCACTAGCACATTACAGAGCAAACAGCACCACTGCTGCCTTCTCTGCCAGCTGTGTTAAAAAAAAAAAAAGTAGGAACCATCTGGCTTAAGTTAGGCCCCTGTGTATAGAAGGGGGTTTCAAGCTATGGATCCTAGTCTCACAAAGGCACTTAGGACTTTGGGCTAAGGCACCTAAATCCAAAACAAGGCCAAGATTTCAGACACATCCCTCACTTCAGCTTCAATTTTCCATTTGTGTGGCTTGGGCATACAACAGGCTAGCTGTGGTGCAGCGTTTCTCAACCAGCGTGCTGCAAAAGCCTTTTACAGGTGCGACAATATTTACATTGTTAGATGCACAAATACCTACGTGTGCTTCATGCGATAAATGTAGCAATTTTTAATCGGAATCCACAAATTCAAAAAAAGTTCGGACCTGTTGTGACCTTTCTGCATTCTTTGCCAAGAAAGAATCTATTATTTTCCCTATAGTCAAGCAACAAATGAAAGCTGAGAACTGGGATTTTCCCTTGGTGCCCTTGAGTCTCATAAGGTTGAGAACCACCGCTATAGTGAATCCCAGTCCTAGGCACCTGACTTTTCCCGTTTGTGCATAGCGACCTTATGTGCCTAGCTCAGGTTTGTAAACTCCATTCTGGGAGCTGAGCAACTAAAAGACAAGCTTGGTGATGCTCAGTCCCTCTGTATACCTTATGGACCCTCAGTCCCTACATGTCTTGTCTAAGATCACACAATGAATCTGTGGAAGAGCAGGACACTGAGCCTGTGTTTCCTCTATCCTCGAGAAACATCCTGACAACTAAACCAACCATTCTTTAATAACATGAACAACAAACCACCCTGAAGATACAACTTCATTGTTGCTTTGCAGCATCATATTAATGTTTGTGACAGAGATCTGAAAAACTGAGCAGTACAGTACATGGGGTATGAGGTTCAAAAACACCCTGATTTTTACAGAAAGCCTTTATTTATGAAATACGCAATCGTTCCTAGAGAATGTAAGAGAGAGATTGTAGCCCAGTTTCCAAATGGATAGGGGATCCAAAGGATAAATCAATGTGCTCCATAAATGTGTGTAAAGTGCTAGGTACAAAAAAAATGTGGGGGCCTCCACTCATGTAAAACTGGTGCAGCTGCTTAGGCCAATTTTATAAAATGAGGATCTGGCCCTACATTGTAAACTGATTTGAAAGCACTTTTCATTTATACCAAGGGGAGCTGAGAACTGCAATGCAGTATAAGCATCCAAAAACAGTGCTAGAAACAGCACGATCTTTTTTCACAGCAATTTAAAAAATAGAAAGAGAAGTATAAATATCAGAGCGGAAAGAATCTCACCAAGTAAACATCACATAGACAGAGGCCCAGATGGTAACAATAATAATAATTCAGATAGAAAATGTGAAGTGGACACGTAGTCCTAGAAGCTAATGAAACAGGGATCAATCAAATGACAAGAAAGCCAGGTTAACGATAGTATGAACAGCCTTATATTAGGATTGTCTTGATGTTGCATCTTTCAACAGTCTTATGAAAAATAATTTCAGAAAGTTTAGTATAAATTCTGTTTCACCACTTCTCCCATCCATTTTGGATTTTGTCCATCTCCTATTATTTTAGTCAATGCCTGTTTAATATGAAGTGCAAAATCAAACTAGTCTGATAACTTGGGTGTTCTTTTGGAAGTGCTCAAATTCCTTTTCAACCTTCTAAACTAAAGAGGAGTTAATTTTACAACAGCAGGCCTCGAAGTGATCTCAGCTCATTGGCTAATTGACTTTACTAGGGCTGCCATGAAGTAAAAATCAGAATTTGGCCCACACTTTACATTATTTGCATGAGTCTACTTCATCCATATGTAAACAATGTATGTTTCTTCTTCAACAGCAGCCAATAATGGCCACTAATGGAAGACCTGCTAGCAACATCTTGTGCGATTCTTTTAAAATATAAATTTACATTGGAGAAAACACTCTCCAGATGTTTACTCACTGCAGAGTTATGAGGGCAGCTGTAAGAGTTAGTCAACAACTCAGTAAACAGGTACTGATGACTCTGGTAATAGATCTTTAGACATACAATATGTAATGAATTCATAAAGTAATCTGTTCCTCCCTCACCAATAATAGAAGGGAAAAGTAGTGATAAACCATCCATCATTATTTTGGCCTCTTCCTTCCAGAGAACTGTTCTTTCTTTCTAGATGAAATCTAGCAGCCAGTCAATGGAATTTAAATTAAGACATCAACTGAATTCAAATACACTGGCAGGCAAACACCAGTGTGACTTCAAGAGCTACTTATCAGAGTTCTAAAGAGGATATCCGCTTAAAAATGACACATATGCCTGAACTTGTATTTTTACTTTGTCAGAAGTCTAACAGCTAAAATTATTATAACTAAGAAAGATTAGAGGGGAAGAGATATTTTATTTTCAGTCTGTTTGCTTTGCGCATTTGACAGCGCTTTGGTTTGGTCAGTTTTCCCACCGCTGTTTCCCAGGTGGTATCAGTTTCCTCTATTCTCTTTCTCCTTGCACTGTAATTCTAAAATACACAAGGACTGGCAGGGAAACTCAGGGAAATGAAATCCATTACCTGAAACTGATTCTAATTACTGTAATAGTCTAGGTTTGAAAATGATTATTCCTAATGGAGCCCAATTCATTTTGTACAATTATTATTTGAATGCTAGTAGCATCTAGGGGCCCCAGCTCACAAAAGTGCTCCACTACGCTTGAGTACAGAGAGTAAGAATATGCCTAAACTGCAGAGCGGGATACCAGAGCAGTCCAGCTGTGGTAGCACAGAGTCCACGTGGGTTATTTACCTTGTATTTCAGGTGGATCAATCAGGACCTGTATACCTACACTGTTGTAATAAAGGAGTGGACACGCAACATTCAGCTCTGCACCTCTGTAACTCACCAGTATCTGAATCCAGTGGAGTACGTCTCCGGCAAGAACCTAGTTACACTAAGTGGGTTCTGTCTGACGTTCATCCTGGGCTAGTGATTTGCTTAAGGCAAATGGGTTATCACCTGTTCCCCCATCATCTGGTGGCAACGTGCTGTAGGAGTTACCTGCTTTATGCAATAGTACCTGGGGTAACATCACACTGTCCACTCTGGCTCAGGTCAGAATTCACAGTATTTTACATATTCACGGTATTTTAAATTCATTTTAAATTGTGTGTGTGTGTATATATATATATATATATATTGGCCATACCAGTAGAATATAAACCAAAATAAAATGGGATGCTTGCTAATGCACATCTGATAAGGTGCATGCAATTTTTTCCCTGTATTTTGAGAATTATTAGGATTTGAATAGAGCCTCGGGATGCTACTTTCTGATGAAGTCTGCTGCATAAAGCACTATCTGAATATGGAACAAAAGGGCAGTAGTCACTTTTTGTTTCTCAGGTGCTAGAAAATGTTACCTAAGGCCTCGGTCCTGCAAGCATTTAGGTATGAAGTTACACTTACTACCACAAGCAAATCTCATTACCAGTGGAACAGCTTGTGGTAGCACAGATAACGTGTACATGTTTGCAGGACTGGTACCTAGTCTAAAGCCCAGAAAACATCAGCGTGAAGGAAGCTACATGTACAATTGAAGGATCCAGGTCAGAGCTCCAAAATAGATCTGGCCCAGTCTTACTGAGCCATGTGCTTAAATTGTTTCTGCCCAGACAGCAAACAGAACTACTGATGTGCTAAAAGACAGGTGTGTGATTAAGAATCCTGCAGTCTGGGCCTTATTTTCGGATGACACTTCAGTTACATCAAACCGACTTTCATAAGGTCTTAACTTTTTTTCTGCTGGAAAAACATCTGCGCTTTCACTCAACCTAAAAAGTCAAATAACAAGAATTTAGGTACAAACTCTGTTAGCTGTTTTTAGGGTAACATGAAAATAAATCCTTGCTTACTATTTAAAACGACACCTGCATTAGTTTATGCTGTTATTTTTGCTTACCAGTAATCAGAAAGCCCCATGCAGCCAGCAGCGCCACAGAAAAAAAGGACCTTTCAGCAAACCTGCCACAAAACTCATTCTTCAGGTGAAAGAAACTTTTACTAAATCTAGAAAAATACACTGGCTGTAGTTTGAGATGACTTGCTGGTTGCAGCCGTGTTGGTTGAAGGAGATAGCTCTTTAAGTAAATGTGATGTCTTATTGGGGATATATTTGGTAGCCATGTTGGTCTGAGACAAAAACAAATGCAAAAAAACCAAGAGATCTAGATTTTTGCATATCTTTTATTAGGCAGGCAAGGTTCTTTGAGATGTGGTATCTTTTATCAAACCAGCTGCGTAGTTGGGGAAAAAAAGATCTTAGGAAGCTTTCAGGTGCAATCACCCTTCATCAGGCCAAGGGAGTCTCTGCTGGTCTGAGACTCACGAGGAAACTGGTTGCTTATTCCCAGTCCCTTATTCCTTAAACCCGGTTTCTGTTTAAGAGCTGTTTGGGACAGACCCCCAGTGGCACTGGGAGGAGGTTGGGGCTGGCACAAGATATATTTTGCCCCATAATTCCATTTTAATCTAACCTTCATTTAGGTCTCTGTCTCTATAGATAGATAGAGATCAAGATAGATACAGATCGATAAATACACGTACTAATATATACCTCTATGCACACACACACACACACGCACTTGATATGGGATATTATTTTACATATTAATTAATATATACATAGAGCTAATGAAAGTCTCTGTTTTCAGAATGTGTAATTTAATAATAATAACAAGTTTGTACTGAGTATAGGTTTGCTTTGAAAAAGGAACCAGGAATAAGGAACCACCTTCAGCCTCATCTGAGGCTCCAAGGAATAAAAGAAGCTAAAACCGTGACAGGATGTCAGTGAAAATGTAAATAGATGGGAATTACGAAAACAAAAGGTAAAGCATGGGGTGGGGGGACAAAAGTTGAAGGTGAGTCCAAGGCTGTCAGCCCTGTTGGTCTGGGACAAAAAGAAATGCAAAAAAATCTAGACCTGCTGGTTCCCAAACGATACCTGGTATAAGACCAACTGAGAAAGCCCCCTCCCCCCGCCAAATATATATATATATCTTTTTTTCTGTGAGTCAAGAGTAAAGGCAAGTCAGGGAGACACTACAGCTTTCAGGAGAACAACCACACATGAGGTAAACGACATCTTTTAGGTAAATGTAACGCAACATTTCTCACACCGACTCAGTCTGTGGCTGGTCTCGTCACAGCCCCCACCCGGCCCGGCCCTGCGTCTCCTCGGCCCGGTCACTTCACCACGCAACTCCGCTCCTGTCCGCCTGCCTCCCCGCTGCCTCTACCGGCCCTCGAAGCCTCTTGTCGGTGGGCCCCGGGCACCCCGCGGCCTGTACAAGGCCCGAAAGGCCCCGGGCCTCTCCCTCCGGGACCGCTCACCTGGTGGTGCCCAGCACGGCGGGCGCGGCGCTGTGCTGCATGGCGCGGGCTCCTACCCCGTGGGGAGAAGGAAGGAAAAAGCTTTAAAAAAAAATGACTGTTAAAAAAATAATAGAAAAAAAAACCGGAAGCGTAGTCGGCAGGAGTCGAACCTGCGCGGGGAGACCCCAATGGATTTCTAGTCCATCGCCTTAACCACTCGGCCACGACTACATCTATCACTACTCGTGCCTCCACGCATTCTACCATCTCCCGCCTGCGCTGTGTCTGCTCCTGGGAGGGGGCGGGGCTAGGACAAGCCCAGCCCGTGGGTGTGCACACACAGATATACACACGGAAATCGGAGTTACAAATAGGAGATATCTCATTATAAATATATGTTATCACTATATAGCATATAAACATAAGAGATATATGTCGCTATATAGCATATAAACACAGAGATGGCAGAAACCACTGCCGGTGGCCCTAAGCAGTTTCAAGGATTTCACTGGGTTTTATTAAAACAGAACCAAATGAGTCTCTGCCCTGAACAGAGCAAGCCACTGAATGCATATAACAAGCCATAAATATCCATATACACAAAAGTGGGAGTTATAAAGACATGTATACTAATATAGGGGATATTTATAAATCGATATACAGTATATGTAGGTATATCTATCTACTTACACATAGATTCAGTACACACAGCTCTCACCTGGCTCCATATAGCAACCCACTAAGTTTTGCACAACAGCACTCTTTCTTTCACTATTATATAGATATATATAAAAGACATTTTTTTAATATATAGGCATATATATCAACACACACACACACAAATGCGGGTTACAAATAGGAGAAAAAATATACATAAAACAATCTCTCTATATGGATATATCTCACTACCCTTAACATAGCAATCCACTAAATGAAATGTCTCTTATTCCTGATGCAGCAGTTTTGTACAACACCACTTTTACACTACTGTAAGTGTACATATATAGACACATCTTTATATGTATGTGTACCTATCTACCCATCTATAGAGACAGATATATCTCTCTGTCTCTATAGATGGGTAGATAGGTACACACATACCTATATACCTATACACATACACACACAAATGGGAATTACAAATAGGAGATATATATTTATACGTCTATGTATATATATATAGATAGATAGATAGATAGAGATATCTCACAGCCCTCAGTATAGCAATCCACTAAATGAAATGCTTCCTATTTGTGCTGCAGCAGTTTTACACTGAGGCACTGGCCAATCATCCCCCTCTCCAGGGGCGCGGTGGGTTTCACACCAAGCTGCACCCTCCCTGAAGCTGTATTTGTAATTCTGATCTAGTCTGCCTTGATTCTGTAGAACTGAGGGGGGGAAAAGCAAACAAAAACCCCAAATATTTTATTAAAACGTAAGACCTGATTTTCCTGATCCTGACCTTTGGCTTAGTCCTAGACTATTTACCAAGTGTTACACATTACATTGACACTACATTGACACCTGATCCATCACTTGAACAACTCTTTGTCATTAGGAAACCCCAAAAGTAACTGCATCTGGCAACAAAATACCACACTGGACAATTACCACCATACAACTGCTCTGGCCAGACCTTGTTCCTCCCGGCCTCTCCTCCGGCCTCCCGGGTTCTGAAATGGCCCCAGCAACACAGGCTAGTACTTCCTGGTGGAGAACTCCCAGCCCTTTGAGCACTTCCTAATTCATTTGGAAAGGAGAAAGCTGTATGCTAGAGAGACCTAACTACCCCCAGATAAGTCTGTGCTGTTGGAATCTCTCTCTCAACTGCATCGGTATCCAATCTGGTTATTCTGATAACAAGATGTACCTGGCATCTCACCTTCTGAGATAGCTAAAACAGAGGTGACTGGAGTCTCTGAATAGCAAGTAACTGCTAAGATATGTCCCTTTCTGCAGAACCCTTATCATTCAGTCCAATTAGATCACCAATTATAATATGTAAGAGGCAAGGATTTTTGTAGGTAGTATCTTTTATTGGACCAGCTGCATGGGCAGGATGGACCCCGACACATTTCCAAATGCAATGTATTCTTTTTAAATCTATCCCAACAATGCAGTTGCTCCCATAAAAGATATCCACAAAAAACTTTGCCTCTTCCATAATTCCTGAATCTTCATGACTTCAACATCACTCCAGCACTACCAAAACCATAATAATACATTTTCGCATACATGAATTTGACACTCCTCAAACTGAGGTACTTAATTTAGCTTCATAGCAGGCTTCCGCTCCCTACCTGCTAAGGTGCTTCATCTTTCACCTGGCAAGGGGCTGTGCATATCTGTGTATGCACGTGCATGTGCGTACATGCATGTGTGTATGTGTGTGAGAGAGAGAGTCCCTGTGGGTTTTTTTCTCTAAAATCCTAGGTCCAAATCATATGACGACAAAGCTAACATGTTTAATGATTTCTTTGCATCTGTCTTCCTAAGTAGGGACCAGAACAGTCACCTCCCTACTGGGCCCCCCCTTGGGCCCCAGGGGAGGCACACCTGGGCCAAGGGTTAGTGAGGAACCAGTTAGGGAACTTCTGGAGGGACTGGATGTATTCAAGTCAGCCGGCCCGGACGATCTCCACCCTAGAGTACTAAAGGAATTGGCCGAGGACATTGCAGGACCCCTGGCACGGCTTTATGAGCACTTGTGGTGCTCTGGTGTGCTGCTGGAGGACTGGAAGAGGGCCAACGTGGTTCCCATCTTCAAAAAGGGGAAGAAGGAGGACCCGGGAAACTATAGGCCAGTTAGTCTTACCTCGTTCCTAGGTAAGCTGTCTGAGAAAATTATTCTGGCGCACATCCACGAGGGACCAGCAGGGGACTGCATGCTTAGGGACAACCAACACGGGTTCATCAGTGGCAGGTCCTGTCAGACCAACCTGGTGGCCTTTTATGATCAGATCACCAAATCACTAGATGCAGGGGTAACAGTGGTCATAGTCTTCCTGGACTTCCAGAAGGCCTTCGACACTGTCTCTCACCCCGTTCTCATTAGGAAACTGGGGGACTGTGGTGTCGATACCCACACAGTCATATGGTTCGCCAACTGGCTGGAGGGCCGCACCCAGAGAGTGGTGGTGGATGGGTCCTTCTCAACCTGGAAGGACATGGGCAGTGGGGTTCTGCAGGGCTCGGTCCTCAGGCCCGCAGTGTTCAACATCTTCATCGGTGACTTGGATGCTGTGTTTCTGGTTGTGCAGACTGGAAATCAAACCTCTTCCCTTAGGCAGGCTACATCTTGTTCACTCCCAGCCTCGTTTATGCAGTTGAATTAGTCAGTTTGATTTAAAAAATAGAACTAACCCTCATAGCAGGACTAGAAACCAGGCCTTCCTGCTGCAGGGAGGGCAGTATCAAGTGGGATACAGTCAGGCTCTCCCTTGCTTGATCCTTCTGGTACTCTTGGCTGCTCAACAGCCCACCTTCTTCAATAGACAGCTCCTCCACTCCGCCTATTTTATAGCCTGGGGCTTATGATAAAAATGATTAGGGACCTGGGAGGCAAAACTTAAGAGGAAAGGCTAAAATTACTAGGGTTATTTAGTGTGAAGAAGAGAAGATGGCGGGCAGGGGTGCTGGGCACTGATAATAGTCTTCAAATACCTGAAGGGCAATTACAGAGAGGCTGGAGATGAGCTTTTCTTTGTGGCCATAGGGTCTAGGAGCAATTGCCTCAAGCTGTAGAAGGGGAAATTTAGACTGGAGATTAGGAGGAACTTTTTTGACTATGAGGGTGCTCAAGCATTGCAACAGACTATCTCAAGAAGCTGTGGAATCATCATCCCTGGAAATCATCAAGAGCATGTTGGACAGATGCTTGGCTGGCTGGATGCCCCTGCCTTGCTCAGGGGGCTGGACTGGTAGATGACCTTGTGAGAGGCATTCCAGCCCTAATTGCCTATGATCCTATGACACTCTCCTAGAAATGGGAAATGTAGGATAAGCCCCTTCCTTAACACCCAGGTCTCTCGCTACAGTAGGTCCATTTTATACAAACAGGTAGATGACAACAGGCTGCTGTGTGTCTCCTTTGCAAGTTCTCTGAAGACAACCTTCACCAATGCTGTGCCTTTTGCCCTTACCTTTCCACCTTGAGGCTGGAATCCAAAATCCTCCCCTTCCTGGAAGAGACCCAAGGGGACCTCGCCCTGATTAGCACGTCTACTTACCCAGCAAGTCTGTCCGACTTCAGAAGCTGTGTTGTTTTCTGAAAGGGTCTAACCAAGTGACCAAACAGCTTTCTTAAATCGAAACTTTTTTTTAGCAGGAAGAGCAAAGCATTTAGAGAAGAAAGGACTTTTAAAAAAGAGTCTATATATCACTGTCTCACCTAAGGTTTGACTATTCCCTGATAAATTAGGCAGGCCTGCCTTCTTCAGATACCCCAGCAAGTGTCCATTTCTTCATTTATTTTCCCTAAACATAATTCCTGAACATTACCTTTATGAGAGAGTCTTCTTTTAAACTGCCAGATTTCTTTTTGGTCTCCTGTATTCTCTGCTCCCTGTTCCTTGGCCTTGTCCTGTTTCTTAAGAGATTATTTTGAGCTGTTCGTTTGCCACTCTATTTGTTTTTTTCCTTGAAGACCTCCATTAAGTTAAACTAACACAGGCATACGGTGGATAGACATTCATACCATGTTTGTAAAGTATTACAGAGCAAATTCATATTTGTTGCTAGCTCATTCAAGAATCTGCCCAAAATATCTGCTCATCTAAGTGTCTTTTTCCAAAAAGATGAGGATTTCTGCGTGGATTCCTGCAGTCATGAAGGATGATCGTGATGGGGTGAGGAGAAGACAGCAATGGAGCCTCGGGTGACCTTACGATTCTCTGCTTCTAAAGGAGAAATTACAGGAATTTCTCCTCCTTCTAGAGATGGCTGAAGGATTGGTGCCAGGGAAGGGTTCAGATGATTTACAGTCAGGAGGCATTCATAGAAGAAGCTTTGTCACAGAACCTGGAGTACTAGCCTGCTAGGAGCAAGGTTGGCAAGACTCATAAACTGTAGAAATGGATGGGAGAGAAACTGAGCTGTGAGAAACTGGTGCAATCCCCAAAGGGTAGAAGTACGGCCTGGCTTGCAAAGGGAAAGAAAATGCTAGTGGCAATATTGATGGCACTAGCAGTCAGGTAGACAAGACCATTAGTGAAAAGACTACCTAAGCTTGCTAGAAAATTGAACACTAGAAAAATTAAAGCTATAAGTGTAAGATGTGGAACCAGATATTATGGAGAAAACAGATGCGGTATTGGCAAATGTGTGCTTATCCCAAAAAGGTAGAAATAAAGGTGAAAGGTATGAGCTAATACGTTACATTGGTGACATGGTAGACTGTAAAGATATCAGATACAACAGCATGAATGAAAAGAAAGGGTTGTTATAGGTCAAAAATCCTTTAGCAAAACATTGTAAGAGATCCTAATAGGATAGTACCTACAGATTCCCAGGGTTAGATCTGAACTTAGAGAGATCTGTGTAATGTTATTATACAAATAAATACTACCAAGGATTGTGTCATTAACTGGAGACTTTCCAGATGTCAATTGGTGAACAAGTACTTTTAATAATGGTGAGAATGATTGTTAAAGGATGTGATAGCTGACAGATTTCTTTACCAAACAATCACTGAACCAACAAGAGGTGATACTATTTTAGATTTTGTGTTGGAAGATCTAGTTGCTAAATGTAACCTTAGATGAAGTGATTCAAAACTGATCCAATATAAATTAAATGGAAGGATTAAAAAATTGGCCAGTAATAAGGCTCCTGAGTTTAGAACAGCATAAGGTGGTCAAGTCAGGGGAACAGATAATCTCCACTGCAGAATACAGAAGGACACAGCAGATAAAATAGCTAATCCAGTATCAAAGATTTCAATAATGCTATCAGAAAGTACACTAAATACCAGGTTTTCTAGAAATTCTAAACCTGGTGAAAATAAAACTTCATATGCTACCGTTGTTGCTGTGTATTCTTTTTTTTGTTAAGCATGTTGTGATGACAGAGAAAAAGAGGAGACAAGAGAATAAGAGGGGAGGGAGAGAGAAAAAGAAAAAAGGAAAGAAGAAAAAGAAGGAGGGAGAGAAAGGAAGAAGAGAGAAGAGAGAGAGGAGGGGAAAAAAGAGGGAAGAGAGAGAGGGAAAGAAAGAAGAGGGGGGAAAAGGAAAAGAGAAAGAGGGGGAAGGAAAAGAGGAGGCAGAAACTACAAGGCCCAGCCACCCCCCTCCGCAGCACTGCAGGTGCACTGGCGAGCAGCGCAGGTATCGGACCCATGAGGTGGTGGCAGCTGCACTAGCTACTAGTGTCCTTTCCCCTCGCCCCCAACATTGCAGGTAGGCAGGTGGGTCCAGAGGTGTCACTGTGGAGGCTTGCTGCACGGTATGGGGGCTGGGCTCAGGAAGAGGGGGTCACAGTGGTGCAGTTGCATTCCTTTTGCTTCCTGCTCCTCCCAGAGTTTAAAACCAACCGTCTGGCAGTGGCAGCAGCATTCTTATTTAGGCAGAAGTGACAGTCTTGGCTCATTATTATACACCTGATTCCTTCTAAACTCTCCATTTCACAGGTATTCATGACCCTCTCTCCTTTTTAATGGTCTTCAATGGTTCCACTAATCAAGCTAGCCTTTGTTCTTCAGTTCTGCTGTCTGCTAGCTGCTCCTGGTACTGTAACTCCAATTTCACAGCCCTGCAAACTATTTTTAACTCTGTCTAGAAACGTTAACTCAGGTGTGGAAATAAATTTCACTGAAGCACTGGCTGCAATGCCAAGATGCTTCAGAAGGCTAGATTTTGTTTTATGAACCTGAAAGAGATGTACATTTCATTCTATTGACTACAGGGCTAATGAAATACCTTTTGATTCTTTTTGCCTAATGTGTTTTGTATTCATACATAATATATGATATAGCAAATTAATGCACATTTCAGTAAAGTTGTATTTGTTTTTGTTTTGATCATAAACTGAATAATACAGCCCGAAGCCACTAACCTATTAGTAACATTTCTAGTTTCTTTTTAACTGGAGAAAAATATGTGTTGTGTTATATGTGATAATTCACCTCACCATCTGGACCTCCCTTTGCAAAATCCTAGATCTGCCCATATCCCAGAGGCAGATGACCCTCTGCTCTCCCTTCTTTCCAGCAGCATCATAGGAACAGGGCTTCTCAGCTTCTAGCTTTTTCATTGCTTCACTATCAAACAGCTGGAGGTGGGAGAGGGTAACAGCAAAGCCTCTTTACAGCAACCCCCTCTGATGCATAAAGTGAAGGGAGGACTAGGAGCAGCTGCTACTGCTTAAAAAAGGCTCCTCTCTCCAAAGTGTAGAGCAGGGGAGAGAGTTGCAAATGGTTGGAAACTGTGTTTTTAGTTTGTTTTGGAGATAAGAAAGAGCTTTCCCCAAATGGAGTGAATGTAAGAACAGTGTCAGTGAAGACTTTCATGCACACTGCAGGAGGGAGCTTCAAGCAGGCAGGGGGAGAGGAAAGCCAGAGCTAGTTGACCTACAGTTTCAGGGGGCTGGTGAATGAGAATGAAGGAGGAATGGGAGAAGCTACTATTTCCTCTCTCCCCCACCCACCTTTCCCTCCTCCCATCTGACAGAACAGGGCAGGAAGGACAGAGGGCATGCCTGGGATCTCTCAGGCACAAGGTGGGATACAGAGAGCAGAGCGGAAATTCGCTGCATGTTTGGTTTCAGAGCAGCAATGGTGGGAATTGCAGGTGGGCAGGAGGGAAAGAAGAGCCTTAAGTCTGTGAGCTGATTTTAGAGGGGTCAACTGAAATGATTTCACATGTATATATGTGGGAGAGAGCAAGGGTAGCTTTGCACCAGTTTCAGTCCTTCTACCCCCAGATATGTGCTGCAGGCAGCTCAGCTGCACCCAATAATTTAACTCTGCCTGAATGGTCACCGACATTACAGATGCAGAATGTATTAGCAATGCAAATCTGATCATGATTTCTATCCTGTGAAGTAAATGAACATCAGCAGTGCTTTCCACTCTTACTGTCCACTAGAGAGCACTCAGTTATAGCCAATAAACTCAGGATGCAGCTCCAGAACGTAAAGGAAGACAGAACACCAGCGTTACAGATAGCTCGGAGGAGTCAATTGTTCGAGCCTTGTTCTTTTTCTCCTTTCATATGGCATCAGATATCAACTTCGAAATCAATGAGCCACTGGCTGATATTGTTGCTCAGTGTGCGTCTTTTACCTGCCCCATCTGATTTGTAAAGATTGCAGCTTTCAGCTGGCTGCTGGGGTGGCAAGGGCACTAAGGTGCATGGCTGACAGCCCGGAGGTCTCAGTTTTGAGGAGATGCATTCATGGTGTGGTTCTGTCAGATTCCAGTGAATCTATGAAGTCTGATAAATAACTTATCACAAAGACAAAAAAAAGGAAGGAAGTCTTTGATTAAGTGCTATGCTGTTGATTGGGCACCACATTTACCCAGAGCTGTCCAAGATGTTCATCCTGTGAACTGCTGCTCTGAAGCAGTTGTATCCAGATGTCTATTCAACTTGACCCACACTTCTCTGTCAAGGTTGTGCCCAAAGTGGGACTTGTTTGGTGTTGGTATAAAATGATATACGAATAGGTTTGAACTTTCCCAGCAGTCAGCCCACACCAATGCTGTTCATAGGTTTGATTCAGCATCCCTAGTCTCTTCCAGGAGCTTGTGGGCTTCACATATAAATGATTTACAACTCTTAAGCTTCCATCTGTTTGGGTCTTCAGTTAACAGTTGATAAAGCAGGTGATTTTTGTCATCTCTTGCCTCTATTGCCAGTAATGATGTTAGGGTCTGTCTTCTTACATCACTTGGTCTAATGCTCAGGAGTACAGGGAGTACATCTGTGTGTGTGTAAGTTGTGCAGACTGTTATGTGTCTCTGTGCGCTGTTAAGTACAGTGTTGAGCTTTTTAGTGTGACAACGTCTAATCCATACAGGAGCACAATATTCTGCTGGGGTATATACCATTGCAAGTGCGGTGGCTTCGAGCACTTTGAAGTTGGCAGCCCATGTTGTGCTGGCTAAACGTCTTAGGGCAGCTACCTATGCAGAGACTTTACTGCTAACCTGAATGTGATATTTATAGGTAAGAGAATGGTCTAATGTGACTCCTAGGTAGGCTGGGTATGCTCATGGGAAAGGACGTGGTCGTCTATTCTGATATTCAGTATGCTCTTGGCTCAACAATTGTCCAGATGGAAGAGTGAAGATAATGATTTATTGATGCTCAACTTTAAGTGCCATTTGCAGAGATGAGTTCCCTGTCAATACTCAGTGTCTTTTCCAGTTCTATTATGTCCAGTCCTTGGATTTCTACAACAACATTGTCAGCATACATGTAGCGCTTAGTTGCTGTATGCAGAAAGTCTGAGGTATATACATTAAAAAGTACTGGTGCTAGCACTGACCCTGGGAGGACTCCATCCTTCAAAGTTTTTACTCTGCTTTTTTCTCGTTGGCTGGTAGTGAGTTTGAATGAACTGCTGAAGATTGTGTTTACGATGAAAGTGCATAGTTTGCGGTCAAATATCACAGAGTGCAGTTTATATTTGAGACCTTGATGCCATACAGTGTCACAGGTGGTTGTGAGGTCAATAAAGACTTTGCCTGTTTCCTGGCTCAAGCCTGGTTCATATTAATGAATTATCAAGCTGAAGTTAGTTGGATTACTTGTGTGCTCCCACGTAATGTTCACCGAGCCTTGTTCATGTTGACTGACTTCAGCTTGATAACTCAGTAACATGTAAACTGGTATCAGTAATGTTTTGCTTTCTGTGGTGCAGAAACCACACAGCAGTGTGACTGTGCTTGGCTGTAGGAGTGCAGGAAAGCATTTTTCTGTAGAGCTAACCTAAAAGCATTTTGGTATCACAGAGCCAAAATTGCTTTTGCCCTCCTTCCTCAGAGCAATTTCCCCTCCTCACTGTCACCACTCACTGTATGAGGTGGCATGCTCACAGGCTGCAGAGTGAGCCATGCCCAGTTGTCTCGGGGTGAAGGTGGGATCATCGCAAAGAGAAGGAAGCAAAGGGAGGAATCCTGGAGGAAGCACCCACTTCCAGAAAGAAAACTGGGTCAAGCAAGCTCCCTTCCTGTTCCTAGACAGCACTCCATGTCTTTCCCTTTCTAAATGGACTCAGGGTTCAGTGTGTGGAAGACATTACAAAGTCTTTTCCAGATAGTAAAAAACCTTTGGGGAACCAGTTGGCCCAGAGGGTTTCTAGGTGCTTTGGACTCTTGACATTCCTCGTTCTACATGACGGACAGTGACCAGAAACGGGCTCCGTCCAAAAATGAATTGCACCTTTGTTGGTGTTCTCAGCACAATGGGACAAAGACCAAATGGACCGGGGCCATGATCCTATCTTTGCTCAATTGATAGCTGAGACACATGTGAGGAAATATTGCTGCCTTTGCCGTATCTGCCCAGTCTCCAGGACTGTCGACCTGCAACATTATCCAAGCATTGGCTTCATGTAGAGACAAAGAAAAACCCTCTCAAAGTCCATGAAAAAGTTCAGTGATTTGCAGCCACTTCTATTCACTCCATTCAATATAAATGACTGCAGTCACATAGCTTAATCCTCTCTGTTCCTCTGACAGACAGTAAGAAGGGGGGAAATCTCCATCAGAGCATGGTTTTGACCTGGTGATCTCATTCCAAGCTTTACATTTATCTCTCTTCTGCAATGCAGGGAATAGCTCTGCTTCGTTGCCGTGCTCGCAGCAGTTCGGCATCGGCTGGGTGTGATTCTTGGCAGCTCTCAGGTTTGCTTTTCATCTCTCCCAAACTAACAGGCGAACAACAGTGAGTTCATAAGCCTGGGGGGAATTGTCTGCCAAACGCCCAATCCCTGGCAAATGACTCTGCTCGTAATCATGGTGGGACATGCAGAAATCAGAGCCCTACTTAGGGTATAGTAAATAAAATGGAAAAAACCAAGAACATAGGAACATATTTAAAAACAAAATAAATTGGCTATGAAAACAGAATTTAAACACTGAACGTAAAGTGTTTTAGGCCTAGATCATATTGGGAGAAATACAATATTATTTAATTATTGAAAAAGGCTGTGCTGGGGTAATAGGATTCCAGTGAGATGACCAGTCACTCTATCATTTATACCCCTGTTTGTTTTCAGATGACAATTACAGAACCCAGATGTGAACCTGTAGGAGATTTTATATTAGTAGTGGGGTTCTCTGTGAGTTTCAAAGGTAGCTGGATTGGTAGATTTAAAGTTCATTCTTGTTATATGATGTGGTAAGGCTGTTGATAGCTTGTCAAGGCAGACTTTTAACCTATACACCTTCTACACATAGGGTAGATTTATGCTGGGGAGAAAAGAGGAGAATTATATCACTGTTCTTCATTATCCCTGATATTTTTTCTACTTTAAAACAATTAGCTTGTAATATGATGAGTGATACGTCAGGAACAATCTAAGGGAAGCCATAAGTAATCCCTGTTGAAAGATAATCCTTCGTTTTGCCCTGCTATAGTTCTGGAATTAAAATTCCATGTCTCTGCTAAGCATTGGGGTCCTATGTAAATCATGGATAAATGTCATAGTATCCAGCAAAGAAGAAGGGATCATATTGCATGGTTTGCCCTAGTTTAATAAAACCAGCTCTTACAATACAGCAAATTATTTATATGACTTACAAATGCAGCTGCTGTAGAGAAACTGTTTTTGTGAAAAATGAAAAAAATGTGAAGAAAAAGGGTAGGCTGGAGTAATTAACTCCTCCAACTGGTTCAATGGAAAAGAGGCAAGGGTTTTCTGTGAATTTTTTTATTGAATCAGCTGTGTAGTTGAGAGAGCGGATGGTCAAGCTTTAAGGCATAAAGTGCCCTTCTTCAGGTCTGAGAAAGAAGCAGACACAGGCTAAGCTACATAACAGGAACAAATTGGTTTATGTTCACACCACATAAATAAAAGAAATCACTTAAGGAGGAGAGGATGAAGTGACAGTGAAGACAGGTGATCAGAAATAGTTTCAAAAGAAGAAAAACGCCAGTAAATGGCTACCTTAATTATTTTAACCTAATTCATTCAAAAGGTATGGGTTCTTCTGACCATGGACTACAGGAAGGTTGTAACAAATAGACAGTAGATTGTAATGAGTTAGAAAACTATTGTCCGTGTTTAGTCCGTTGTTTTTATGTTCAGTAAAGTTCTGATTTTTTGTTCCCAGATCCATCTTTTGCAGGTGTTTTATAGATTTCCCTTGAGTGCAAAGATTGTGAGATCAAAAAGGAAGTGGTTGTTCTGTGAAAAGTGTTCTCCTAATGGTGACTGTGTTTCTGTTTTTCATCTTTTTCCTCCTATGTTCTGGAGCATAGATGTGTCTGGTTTTACCTAGCTAGTTTCCAGAGGGTATCTGGTGCATTGGATGGTGCATTCTCTAGTAGACACACCTAGGATCCAGGGCCAGGTGAAAGAACTGCCAGCAGCTATGGAAGCTACCAAGCCCTTCCAGCGTGTATGTTTTCACTGCACAGTTAACCCTGTTTGTTGCCCAGGACTGCAGCCCAAACTATCCGCAGAGAAAAACCTGCGGTTCAAATCCAGGGTACAAGGTGCTATAAACCCAGACAAGCTTTCATGGCAGGGGATGGGACTGAGACCAAAGTTCATTTGAACTTGGGCTGTGTACACACCGGTGTTAAACTACATGATATGGGCAGTCATACCCAATGGTAAGAGCAGAGGTTTGGAACCAGATTCACCAGCCAGGAGACAAACCAGAGATTAGCATGGTAAGAAGCAAAATGTTACACTCTAAGGCTGACTGAAACACAGAGGAAAATAAAACAATTTTAATTTAAAAATCACAAAAAGGAATTATGAAATGTCTTTTTCTCTTTGTGCCTACGCTAATTCTAGTGGTATTTGGTGGACAGGTGATTGGTAAAACTAGATTACAGTCAACACCTTTCCCAGAGATGAGGCAGAAGCAGCCCAACAAACACACATGCTCTTATGATTTCAAATGAGAGATGGAAATATGTGTCATCTCCATTTTGCAATCACTTCCAAAGGCATCTTACATACAGATGATACTCCTACGTGTGCATGTGTGTATCTGCAGAGCAGTGCATCTCACATATTTGAGGTTGTGTAGTCCTATTTAAGTTTGTCACATGTACCCCTACAATTACATGTTATGACTTATAATCCCTGCCCCAATCCAGACGCTTTATGTCACAATAGCCACACTGCAACCCCTTCAACAGCTTAAGAGATACCATAGAGTTGTTCTTTATTTTTTGTTTTTGCTTTCCTTTTCTTCCACTTAAACTTCCCCTTTTCCTTCTGCTTTTCTATTTTTTCCTGTCCTCTAGAAATTCAATGTGTCCCTCCAGGGTAGCCATACCCCAGTCTGATGAATACTGCTCTAGCAGAGATAAATCAACCACTGTTATTTAAATGCCATCATGTATACGTTGTGCTTTGATCTCTTGTAAGTAAATGTTCAGCTTCCCATGCACCTGGGGCAAGTGTACCCCCATCTGATTCTGTTTGAGAGTTAAGAAAATAACAAAACAGGAAAGAACAGAAGTAAAGACCCCATAAGACAGATCATCTGTCTGCAGCTGATGTTATAAGCCATCTTACATGCCTGTACAAGGGTGTAGAAAGACAGAAGGTGCCCTCTTGGCCCTTTACACAGACTTCCTTCATTGTGGATAGTAGAAAAGAAGAGCTCTTGGGGATTACTCTTACCCTTCCCAGGCCAGGGGGTGTAGAGCAGGCCAGCAGGGATGAGTATGCACAACACCAACTCTAACTCTGTCCACCGTATGCGCTAGCCAGCAGGGGAAGTAATCTATGCCAGGTAAAGGGCAGATCCAGATTACTTCCATCTTCTCCCCAACCCAAGAGCAAGGAGAAGAGCCAGGGACCAGGGTGTGACTCAGAGTTCTTGGCCAGCTCTTGACACACCACAAACACACACTGTTGTCTGCTCGGGGCCTGTAGCAAAGCTACAATAGAGCCTTACATCAGTTCTGAACCAGGGACCCTGTATTTAAGCAAGGTGGGGAAGTGCCTCCTCTTTTCCCCCTCCTCCCAAAACAACCAACTCGTTACGTGGCCCTGTCATCCCTCCCCATAATTTCATAGATTTCATAGACATCAGGGCTGGAAGGGACCTCGGGAGATCATCGAGTCCAGCCCCCTGCCCAAAGGGCAGGAAGTCAGCTGGGGTCATAGGATCCCAGCAAGATAAGCATCCAATTTACTCTTGAAGGTGTTCAATGTAGGTGCTTGAACCACCTCCAATGGCAGGTTGTTCCAGACCTTGGGGGCTCGGACAGTAAAGAAATTCTTCCTTATGTCCAGCCTGAAACGGTCTTGCAGGAGTTTGTGACCGTTCAACCTCGTCATCCCTTGGGGCGCTCTGGTGAACAGACGTTCCCCCAGATCCTGGTGTTCACCCCTGATAAACTTATAGATGGCCATCAGATCACCCCTGAGCCTACCCTTTTCCAGGCTAAAGAGTCCCATGTCTCTCAGCCTGTCATCGTAAGATCTGTTTTCCTGACCTCTGATCATGCGCGTGGCTCTCCTCTGGACTCTCTCAAGCTTCTCCACATCCTTTTTGAATTGTGGAGCCCAAAACTGGACGCAGTACTCCAGCTGCGGCCTCACCAAGGCCGAGTACAAGGGGAGAATGACATCCCGGGATTTGCTCGAGAAGCATCTATGGATGCAAGCCAGCGTTTTGGTCGCTTTACTAGCCCCAGCATCGCATTGCAGGCTCATGTTCATCTTGTGGTCAGTGATGACCCCCAAGTCTCTTTCTTCTGTAGTGCTATCCAACGTAGCACTGCCGAGCCTATAAGGATGCTGCAGGTTTTTCCTCCCAAGGTGGAGAACCTTGCATTTTTCGGTGTTAAACACCATGAGGTTCTCGTCTGCCCATTTGCTGAGCTTGTCCAGGTCAGCCTGGATCACCCGCCTATCTTCTGGCGTGGATGCTTTGCCCCAAAGTTTGGTGTCAATTCTTTAACATTGATTGATCCTCACATGAGAATGACAAAGCCTGATCGACTCTGTCTTTCAGGACGAATTCTTGGATTGAACCATCGAGAGAATGAACTACTTGGCTGCCCTGCTCTTCTCAGAAGTCATGTTATTTACTGGAAACCTTTTTCCTATGGACTTTGTTTTGCCTCCAGCACATTGGGCCAAACTCTCAATGCCTGGGAGGGGCACACACTGCCACATCTTGAAAATCTTCTGCAATACACATACTTTTGCAACCAGCTACACAATTTTTTTCCGAGACACATACCATTGCTCACCAGCCATCTAAGACTCAGACCCAGGCTGTTGCAACAGGTTTTTATAGGAACTGATAGAATCCCATGTTATTTGCCTGGAAGAATGTTGCAAATATCACGTCTATTTGA
This sequence comes from Crocodylus siamensis, assembly GCF_052110815.1. Lineage (NCBI taxonomy): Eukaryota > Metazoa > Chordata > Crocodylia > Crocodylidae > Crocodylus > Crocodylus siamensis. The sequence goes on along the minus strand of NC_143395.1, from coordinate 14,698,029 downwards.
AGGTCAAGACCACAGCATTTGTATTGGCAAATGATGCTTAAAACCTTTTGGTTTGGACTGAATGCATACCAGCTGGAGAGCCTGGCCTTGTCCTCACATGGAAGTTAGGATGCATTAAGCTGAGGTGTGAATTTACAGCTCGCTTGCTGCTCCGCACTAACTCTTCATGGACACTTTTAGAGCATTCTAAGTGTGAGATAGTTTATTCCACTTTCAAAGTGTAGCTTGTGTGAGGAGCCAGTGCAAAGGAACCAGTGTACCCTAGATTTGCACTCTTGTAATTTCCTTGAGTAGACAAGTCCTTGCTTTAGAGGAGTAGAGTAAAAGGGGGCTCTACTTTTAAAAAAAACACCATCGCTTAAAACATTTAGAAGATCCACAGCCAAGTTTATTTGCAGTTTGCACCTCTGTAAACCAGCAAGCAGCAATCCAGCCCAGGCAGGCTCCTCTCTAGTTTTTAAAAACTGGCAACCCAGAGATACAAGATCCTAATCCTGTACAACAGTGCTAAGCCATGGAAGTGCAGCTGGTTAGGATTTAATAAGCTATTATAGGATTTAATCCTTTTTCCAGGAGGTATACATTTCTTAGCAACTAATTTTCAATAATTTTACATATGGACGGATCAAATCAGAGTTTCACTTTGAAACTCTCAAGGCGGTGTGAATCTTAAAAACTGTTTTTACTTCCTGCTTGGACTGATAGATGCTTGACTCCCTAGAGCTGTGATAACTCCAAGCACTCTGCGGTTCTGAAGGGTGGACAATCATCTTTTCAAAGAGACCAAGAACTTTGTGACAGAACTTTGTGAACTTTGTGACAGGCTGATATTCTCCAAAATGCTGATGGCAATGTAAACCAGATCATTTTCAGCCCCACCTCCCACACCCCACTACGGTGGCCTCACATATTGAAGTGCATCTCTGTACATATATCAGCAGATATATATCTCCAAAGGGAGAGAAATCACCTATTGCTAATAAAACGTATCTAGCACCACATGCATAACTGCATATCCATCTGTTGCGGTGCATCTCTCCCATTGTCTAAATCATGTTTGGGAGTTGAAGGACTGTAGGATTCAACGCATCTCTGGCCTGGTCAACAGTACATAGTTTTATGTTGGTGACAATGTGGATGAGCCCACACTCATGGTTTCTCTGTAGCAGCAGGTCCTCTCAATGCCAGTTCTGAGGCTGAGAAGGCTTCTGCTACCAAAGGAAAGTCACCAGAAAGCACCTGCACTTTCTGCCAGTAACCATAGCCTCTTAAGCAGCTGGTGCCTTCCCAGTTGCACTGTACAGCTACTGGCACAACTGCTATAGTGAATCCACCAAAATCTGCATGCATGGAGATGGGATGTGGCAACTGCTGTCTACCAGTAATACTTCTGCTTCCAGAAGGCTTGTAATATAAAAAAGCCCTTATATATCTTTATGTATCAGATATATTACCTCTATGGCTAGAGACAGAAAAAAAGGCCTGGCTCTGCTTAATACTTCTTTATATAGTGCTGACAAGTTGAAAAACCTTAAGCTGAGTATAGATTACTTTTAAGTGCATATATGGCAGGAGCTGTAAAACGTAGGATCAGGTCTATTTTAGGTATATGTAATAGCTATACATACATGTACAGCTGCATTTATAGAACATATAATCATATATATGCATACGGCATATATAAAATGAACCTCATCCTCCAATCCTTGCACACCCAAAAGTCCCACTAAAAACTTCTAGCTAAAAGGGAGGCGCACAATCACTGGAAGAGAGGGGCCATCACCAGGGAGGACTATACTGCAGTTGCTCAGGGCTGCAGGGGAGCGGTCAGCAAGGCCAAGGTGGAGATGGAGCTGGGACTAGCTTCCCGAATCAAGGACAACAAGAAGTCCTTTTTTAAATACATAGAGGGGCAAAAAGAAGGTACCGGGTAACATGGTGCCTCTGCAAGACACGCTGGAAAATTTGGTTGTCACACCAGATGACAAAGCTAACCTATTTAATGACTTCTTTGCCTCCATTTTCCTGAGCAGGGACCAGATCAGCCCCCGCACCGGGCCCCCCTCAGGCCCCAGGGGAGGCGCACCCAGGCCAAGGGTCAGGGAGGATCTAGTCAGGGAACTTCTGGAGGAACTGGATGTATTTAAATCAGCTGGTCTGGACCATCGCCGCCCCCGAGTGCTGAGGGAATTGGCTGAGGTCATTGTGGGACCCCTGGCACGGCTGTATGAGCACTCGTGGTGCTCTGGTGTGGTGCCAGAGGACTGGAAAAGGGCCAACGTGGTTCCTCTCTTCAGGAAACTATAGGCCAGTTAGGCTTACCTCAGTCCTGGGTACGCTTTTTGAGAGAATTATCCTGGCGCATGTCCATGAGGGGCCAGGGGGGAGATTATGCTTAGGGGCAACCAACACGGGTTCATTAGAGGCAGGTCCTGTCAGAGCAACCTGGGGCCTTCTATGACCTGGTCACCAAATCCTGAGATGCAGGGGTAGGAGTGGACAGAGTCTTTCTGGACTTTCGGAAGGCCTTTGACACTGTCTCTCACCCCGTTCTCATTAAGAAACTGGGGGACTGTGGGGCTGTGGTGTCGACACCTACACAGTCAAATGGGTCGCCAACTGGCTGGAGGGCCGCACCCAGAGAGTGGTGGTGGATGGGTCATATTTGACCTGAAGGGATGTGGGCAGTGGGGTCCCCCAGGGCTCGGTCCTTGGGCCCGCACTGTTCAACATCTTCATCAGCAACTTCGACAAGGGAGTAAAAAGCACCTTGTTCAAATTTGCTGATGACACTAAGATGTGGGGGGATGTGGGCACGCTAGAAGGGAGGAATAGGCTACAATCAGACCTAGACAGGTTACAGGGGTGGGCAGACGAGAATAGGATGGGATTCAACACTGACAAGTGCAAGGTGCTGCACCTGGGGAGGAAGAACCAGCACCATACCTACAGGTTGGGGAACTCCCTTCTCGTCAGTGCAGAGGCAGGAAAGGATCTTGGAGTCATCACTGATGCCAAGATGAACATGGGCCGGCAGTGTGGGGATGCAGTCAGGAAGGCCAACCGCACCTTGTCCTGCATCCACAGATGCATCTCAGGAAGGTCCAAGGACGTGATCCTCCCCCTCTATGCGGCACTGGTCAGGCTGCAGCTGGAGTACTGCATCCAGTTCTGGGCACCGCACTTCAGGAGGGATGTGGACAGCATGGAGAGGGTCCAGAGGCCACTTGCATGATCAGGGGACAGCAGCAGGGCAGGCCCTATGAGGAGAGGCTACGGGACCTGAACCTGTTCAGCCTCCAGAAGAGAAGGCTGAGGGGGAATCTAGTGGCCTGTTACAAGCTAGTCAGAGGGGACCAGCAGGCACTGGGGGAGTCCCTGTTCCCCCGAGCACCGCCAGGAGTGACAAGAAATAACAGTCACAAGCTGGCAGAGGGGAGATTCAGGCTAGATACCAGAAGGCGCTACTTCACTGTCAGGGCGGCTAGGATCTGGAACCAACTTCCAAGTGAAGTGGTGCTGGCTCCTACCCTGGGGGTCTTTAAGACAATCACCTCGCCAGGGTCGTTTGACCCCAACACTGTTTCCTGCCATGACAGGGGGTCGGACGTGATGATCTGCTCAGGTCCCTTCTGACCCTACTAACTACGAAACTTGACCAGAAGGAACAAACATTCCCACCGTTCATTAAAGCACATTCTTTAATGTATATTTGTGTTTAGGCCCAGTTGTTGATCTCTCTCATTTATCACTAGTCTGCTTGTGTATGCGCCACATACAATTAAAGGCAGTGAAACACGAGTGGACATTTCCCATCTAGTTAATACTTTCCATGTTTATGCAAACCAGCAGCAGGGAGAAATGCTGTATTTAAGGTTAGCTGTTATTAATTCATTCACCAGCAGATAGCACTGTTTACCTGTCAATAAACTAAAATTATCTTCAAATTCAGGAAACTCACAACAACTACAAAAATGTATTTACTATTATTTTGGATGTTATTGAGTCTAGGCAAGATCTTTATAGTGAGACAGAGCTACAAGGATGGAGATCATTTGTGTGTGGGGGGTGGGGATGCTTCCTAATCATGTCTGAGGAAAGGATTGCCTCCTCATCTCATCTTCCTTCGTAATTCAGCAGCTGAAGTAGACAGAGGCCCAAGGCATGAGACAGACAAATGAACAGTTTGCCTGTAAAGAAAACAGTAGGAACTGGAAGTCAGGGTGCAAAAGGAAAAGCAAAAGAACAGTCTCCTCTGTGTTAAAATAAAGCCCAGAAAGGATGCCAAGAGCTGTTCCAATGGGAAAAAAAGGGCAGTTTCCAACTGTGATCAATCCTTCTCTGTTTCTTCTACAGGTTGTACTGCTTTCTCTGATGAACCTTTAATTCAAGCTAATGTCATTATTTTTTTCACAGTTAAGTGTCCATGCATGGATTATACAGTGACTTGACTATTCTTTTAGACTGGCTGAACAACCTTGCACAGGATGGTGATACAGAAAAATAAGAAGAACCACCCCTCTACCAAAGGATTTTCTTTTCTTTAGCTGCCAACACAGGCATATAATTGGTGATGGCTCCAAACATGTTAGAGCTTCTTTAGCACTGGAGAAGTTTTGCTTGGTGAGTGATGACTAGATCTACCTTACTGATCAGAGTGAATAGCTGAGAATAAATTGCCAGGGCTATGATCATGGCAGAGAAAGAGAGCAGGAGAGTAGTGCTCTTTGGTAAGGAAGAAGCAACGCCAAAGGAGAAGTAAGGAGGTTGGAAGAATTCAGAGATGTTCACCAGTGTGAGACCACAGGAACCAGATGCTAGGAGAGAGCCAAAGCTGGTAGCTAGTGAGATGAATTTTGCAGGGAGAAGAGGGGCAACTGATTTTTTATTGGAATTAAAGTACTCTGCAATTACATTAGCAGAGTTTAAGTAAGCAAGAAAAAAGGAATTGTGGGGAGGCCTGAGAGTAGCAGACTGGCCCCTGAAGGACTGGAAAAGGCTAGCTGGAAGGAAAGGTAAGGTAACCGCAGGAGATGACGGATGTGGGAACCCAGACAGTAAAAAATCAAAAATGAAATCTTTGGAGCCATCGTAGTGCCAGGTTGTCAGCTACAGCTCAGTGACCAAACTGGATCAGCAATAGCTCATGGCCAGCTGTGTCATAGCAGTGAAATAGTACAAGTACTGATGTATGGCTTTGGCCTCTGCGTAAAGGATAGTGGTCAGGGCTCCAGCAAGACAGCGGATATCAGATGCTCTTGGAGCTTGGTTGCACTGCTTTCTCGATGATTGTGTCTAAAAATAGAAGGATGAAGGGTAGTTGGAGAGGTTTCCCCCATTGTTTTAGTTTTTGGAGGACTTGGCAGATTAGTGTGCTGTCAGCGAGGTTGGCAGGATAACCTCCCTGGAAAAGGGGTTGATAATTTGTGCCTTTCACAAGCCAGGAAGAATACAGGTCTTTCTCAAGTGGTGGTTCAGTTATTTCATAGGACTGCTTGTGCTCCTTTATGGCTCACTCCTGCCATGATGCCTCTGTGCTTTTGCAGCACAAGTCAGAACACTGTGTTATTTCACCAAGACCACAGGACATTTAAAGAATGATCTTGTCAGTCTGCTTACAAGGGTGCAGCAGAGTCTGATAACTACCCTGCCTATCTGATGCAGAACTCTCGCTCCTTCCCATCTCTCAAAATTTTGGCACTCATTTCCAAGGTCCCAATAATCCGCAAGGAAAATAAGAAATGCAGAGAACAGGATGTTGAATGTATGGCTTTGCCTGGATGACAGTGTCGAGTGACATCATTGTAACTGATTGCCAGTGAATTCAGATTGAGCAATATGACCACGGTGTAGACACTCACAAGCATTGGTTCCTTGCTTGGGTTCACGCTGGGCTGAATCCATGTCCAGGAAGAAAAATTTATGAATAAAGATTTTTCAAGTTTCTATTTACCCTAATTTTAGTTGTCTTGTGAACGAAGCCTGTTTTATAGACAAACCCTATAATTTCATATTTGCTTTTTCCTGCCTTTCACAAGCCAGGAAGGGTATAGATTTTCCATTTTCCATAGTTCTGGCACTGGTGATTTTGGGCAGAAACAGCTTATGTTCTGTTCATACAGACAGGGAGTGGATATTCAGCCAATGAGATGAACACTCAAACATTGACTTTCATTGTTTCCAATTACTATATTCCAGATTATTGGTGCCAGATGTTGCAAAGCAGCTTCTGAATAACTGTCCTGATATGTATTGTCCTTAACATTTTTATTTATTTAGAAAGGCAATAGGTTTTCATAAATTTTGAACCATCCCAACAAAATGTATTCATGATTCTCATCTGCAGTCATGGTTGTTGCTTTTTGTTGGCTATTTCTTGGTCCGGAGGGAGTGCCTGCCATTCTTTGCCAAGTTAAGAGAACAGTGCAAATGAACTAAAAGGCTTGTAATGAGATGACTGTGGAGGGTCTGAAAGAACCAAATTAGATGGAGAAGTAACAAGTTGCTCAGGTACAGTTTTGGACGGAGGAGCAATATTCTCTTGGCAGTATTTCTCCTGGCTTTTGTCTTTATTGCAAAAGGCTCCATTTTTACTCTGCGATGGGACTGTCGGACTGGAGAGGAATGTAGAACAGAGTCCAGTCCTTCCTGTTCGCTGGCAACCAGGTTTTCAAATGGGGCCCATAAGGATATCTACTTCAGCCCCACTCACCTGCCACAGCACAGAGCACCCTCGAAAACCTGACATGGCTAGAGAGCAGGAGAGGGAAGGAGATGGATCATGTCCTGTCACTGCAGTGGCAGGCACTTAGAGTACAAGGTGGAGACAGAGGACTGTATTTAGCTATCTTGATTTGAAATGTTAGCATGGGCTGTGGAGGTGCCTGCCTTTGCCCAGATCATGCTAGTTGAGAAGGTGGCAATGCAGTTTTTACCTCAAAATGTAAAACTACAGTGCCTTATTGCTGTAGTTGAGATGTCTGTCTCCAGTTAGCTATCCTATTTGCGTAGGAACAAATTTGACTTTATTCTGATTTTTCTGTGAAATGTTTCTCTGGGTTGTCTCCACAAATTAATTCTGTTGGCAATGTTTTATTGATGTTTAGTTGTCATTTCTGCTTTCTCACTGAGGGAACACGATGTGCCTATTACCAAGGGCTTCAGCCGTCAACCTGTTTTCATCTAATAGATTACATGACTATAGGAAGGTGTCATTTTTATAATAATCCACCCAAATGACAGTGATCTACATCCTCTTTTTACCTGAAAGAGAACATCCACCTGGGTTTTTATTGCACTGTAAGTTATCTGCCTTAACTTTCATCATTAGCTGGTTGGCCTCGGCTGTTTTGCCTGTCCCAAGAAAAGAAGAGTGACTAGGCTCAGCTTTAAGTTAAGCAAGTGATGAAGAGAGATGCTGGCAGATCTGGGTACCTATGATGAGATTGCTCCCCTACAAGCAAAACTGGTTGTGCCATTATGTAGAAACAGATGCCTCATTAGCTGGTATGTCTCCAGCCTCATTGGTGGCAATGCTGCAAAACATCTTGACAGGGAGGTTTGTATTGTGTCAGTGCAGTTTGTTCTGTTTTGTTTTATTACTAGCAGGAAGTGTCAACTGATATCGAGCTACAAGACCACAATGTAGCAGCTTATCGATCCAATGTCACATGTGCAGCTGCTGCTCTGAGATTTCTTTTCTTGTTTTCATTTCTCAGCCCGAGAAGTGATCTTCCCTGGCTAGTGGCAGTGATGTTATGATTTGGCCCAGTGATGAAATCAGAAGTTTTCTCCAGAAGTCAATGAAACCCCGGTGCTTTTCCCTGTGGTGCCAAAGGGAGCGTAGCTCATTCTCCAGCCAGAGAATGAATTCTCCCACCAGAATCGGCAAATAGTCACTCAGCCCTTTGCCCCAGGGTGTCCACAAGTTGTACAGCTGTGATAGGGGAGCCCTTATTTTCTCTTTACTTCTGGGCTCCAGCTTTAAGATTCTCAGTAACAAAGCAGCCATCTGCTCCAGCCTGCAACATCCACTTAACTACGGCATGTGTTTTGATATGTGCAAGTTGATTAAAGGCAGGTGATTTAGCAGCATTTTGGGCATGGAGACAAGAGGCTGAGGGACATGAGTCAGCAAAGGAAGGTTCAGTCGAACAAAGCTGTCATCAGGCTGGAGGCGGGAGAGAGAGAAGTGAGATGCTCATGGAATGGGTCAGAGAACATTCAAACCACAGGTGACAGCAGGATCAAGAAAGGAAAGAGGAGATGTTTCTGTTGAGGCATGGCCATCCGTTTGGTGGGAGAGGTTGGGCTATATCATTTGGAAACTGGGGCTGGGAATGGGTTAGAGGAAACAGTTAGTCGCACATTCTGTTTATAAAAATAAATCTGGACTTAACAAGAAATACTCCTACTGCAACTAAAACATTCACGGCCTGATAAGGAGAAGAGGGGTTATACAACGCATGTCATAGGATGCATCAGCTGATGCACTCCAGATTGTATCCATTTATTGAAGCTGAATAAATAATGCGGTGATTCATTCCTGGTGTAAGAGAGTGGACTTCAGCAAGTTGGCATCAGGGAAAAGCTTGGCCCATGATCTGTAAGTTGGATTTACAAAGAGTTTGGCTTTAATAAAAGGATGATGGAGGCTGGAATAGGGATTTCTCCAGGAGCAGTGATGTGTGACGTATTTAAAATCTGCTCTGGAGTTCTCGGGAGGATTCTGCGGTGTAAGAGGAGGATGGAGAGACTTGGTCTGTAAGTGGGGCTCGAGCCAGCATCTCAGATGAAAAAAAGATGCTACTTCAGGTACAGCTAAGGGGAGACACGGACCACTGTGCAACCGTACAACCAGTGGTGCCCTCAGGTGGAAAGGGATGTTATCTGCACTTGGAACAGGACTTTTTGCTGGCAAGGTCAAAAGGATATAAAATCTCTCTTGGTTATATGGGTGTTTTTTCTGTATAAACTTGCTAATTGAGTTGTAAAATAAAACTGCAGCCTTTCTTCTCCAATTTCTCTTGCAGCAGTGTGTTAATTTGGGTTTTGGAAGGGGGCTGGTAGAAGGTGGCAACTTGCCAATGTGAAGTTATGCACAAAACGTTTGCACTCCCAGCAAAGGCAAGAAAGCCTTCTGGCCGAGGAGCGGGGAAGGGCTGGAGGGTGAGAGGCTTCATTTTGGGATCCTCAGGGCCACTGCAGCTCTAGAAGGTCCTGCACCTGGGCTGGGCTGGGTTGATGGAAATTCAAGAAAGCCCAAAAGGGTTTAGACAAAGCTACAATGCAGAACAGATGGAAACTGCTGTGCCTTTGCTCCTCTGATAGCTTCGGTTTAATAGAGAGGACAGACTGCTGGATTTATAATGTGCATCCCTTCACTTAGCACACTCAGGATTTGCTCCTTAGTTATATGTAGGAAAGCTCTTAGGGCTTGATTCTCATTTTCACTGGCTTTGCAGCAGTGCTGCTCCACTGACATCAGTGGGGACCCTCTTGATTTATGCCGGTGTGAATGAAGAATGAAATGATTTGCACCAGATCTCCAGCAGGTGAAAATCTCGCCAGATGGCACCATTGGAGCAGCTATGCTGATTTACACCAGCTGGGGGACTTGGCCCCTTTATGTCTAGTGCTCACATCTTTGCAGGGGAGGAAAGAAGAGAGATCTAGTCTCCCACTGCCTGTAACTGGAGTTAAATCGTTTCTCTTTTTTTTTTCAAGAGAAACAAGCCAGGGATCCAACAGCTGGAAGCTTCAAGCTCTTTACATTCGGGGAGTCCCTGGCCTGTGGATTGTATTAATACTGCAGAGGCGACTCAATGTGGTCAAATGAGGCTCAGAGACAAAATAAACACGGCTCAGCCTTGAAACCTGAAGGGAGCCAGTTCCTTAGGGGCTGATACTGTTTCCAAGGGAAGGAGCTGGGACAGGCAGGTCCAAGCACAGGCAGCTCTCACCTCGTAAGAACTGCCACGCGCGGGGCCAGGCCGCAGGTGCATCCTACCCTGTCCCCTGTGGCGCAGGGAGCAATGCATCGGTGTGTCCCCAGTGGCCTTCCTTCTTAAGGGGGGCTTAGAGACTGTGTGAGGGGCAAGAGCCCATGACATCAGGGCACATCAGATAAGTGAGTGTCACAGGGTGGCAGGGAGCAGCTGCTGGAAGGGAGAGTGACCAGGGATATAACTGGTAGCTGTGTGGGTCTAAAAAGCAGAGGCAGACAAAACTCTTGGGCTATACCGTTGATTAGACCAACTAAATAGTAGCAAAATAAATCAATACAAATCTTTTTGCAAGCTGTTGGGTCCAAACACCCTTGGTGGGGCCGAGGAGAATTCAAAGATTGTAAAAGTTCTCCCAGGTAGGAAAGAAACTTGGTGTTGCAGAGGGGAGGTAAGGGGTGAGGGGCTCCCCCTCCCCTTCCTCTCTCTCTCTGGCAACCCCCGGCAGTAGAGGTGCAGGGAGCTGTGAGCCTGGCCCTAACCCCGGCGCAGGCGGGGCTGGGGCTCACCTGAGACCTCGTCAACAACCGAGGCCGAGCGGGTGCAGGGGCGCGGAGGAGCAGGGGGCCGCCACGCGGGCTGGGAGAGGCCCGCAGCCAGCCGAGGGCAGGACGGCCGGGACTCCGTGGCCCCGGGGCCGGTCGCGGTTGCTTCCCGCCGCCTGGGAGCAGCGAGCCAGCCGGAGCCGGCGGGCAGGCCGCTTGCCCCGGGCGCTGCGCACCCTCCGTGCACTCCTCCCCGCCGCTGTCCGATCCGCTTCCTAGACCCCTGTATGCCCCTCACCCGTTCAGTACCCCCTACATGCCCCTACCCCGGCTGTCGGCGCCTCCCCGGCGCCCGGGACCGAGCCGGCGGGCGGACGCGGAGGGCGGGCTCGGGGCCACGGCTCCTCGCAGCCGCGACCGTCGGAGATGACGGGGGCACCCGCCGCCCCCCCCGCGCCGGCCGGGGCGCGGGGCTGGGCAGCGCGGGGCTCGGCGGGGGCGGCCCCGGCCCGGCGGGGACGGGACCCGTGGACACTGCTCCCCGCCCCCGCCCAAGGCTTGCGCGCGCGGCCGTTGGTTTCAGCGCGTGTGCGCGCGCCGGGGTGCGCACGTGTGTGCGCGCCTCTAGATCCGATTCGGGTCCGCTCCGCTCTGCTCCAGCGCTTTGTAAACGACACGGCGCACTGAATCGGCGACGTCGTGTGCACGACCTACAGCCCAGCGCTTACACCCTCCCATCTGTTAGCTGCCGTCCCCGTGGATCGAAACACTCATATTCGATGCGGCACCTTTTACGGGCTGCGGCCAGGAGCGCGTCCCTCTGTTCTTCGGTGGATTATTTTACCCGTGCGTAGTGTGTAGCACATGCTCCGGATCATACGCAGCATGAGCTATAGGATGTATTGCATCCAGGATGTAATACACGAAATGTACCTGGTGTAATACATGCAACACATCGTGTGATTTCTAAACCCTACATCTTGTCCTATCTACGCTATGCCCCACGTTACGGAGGATCTACACCCACACCGGGCGTGATCGAAGATCTCAAGTGGATGCTAGATGGCATCACGTATAAACGGCCGTGTGTGTCACCTGAAAAACCTCGGGGCAGGACACCCTACACGGTCCGTACAGACACTAGGTCGCGTGCGCATCGCGCGGGAGAGGCGCAGACGCTGTCCCGGGGACAGCCCCGACGTGCCACGCGCGCAGCGCGACGCGCTCTGCGACGGCTTCCCCGCGCTCCCACGCGCGCCCGTCGGGGCTGCGCGGTGTCACGCGCGTCCGCGGGGGCGGCGGGCGGAGAGGCTGCCCGGAGGCCGCGGACGGGCCGGTCCCCGCCGCCCGCGCCCCGCTCCCGCGGCCTCGCCCCGGCGGGTCCCGCCTCCCCCGCCCCCGCCCGCGGTTGCGGGGGCAGGGACACCCCTTCCTCCCCGCGCGGGGCGGGGGGCCGGGGCCGCGGCGCGGCCGCGGGCGCTCGGCAGGGGGCGCTGCGCGGGGCCAAGCGGCGCCGAGCGCACCATGCTCAAAAGCGGGCGGGGAGCTCCCGACGCCCGCACAGCCCCTGCGCCGGGCCGTGCTGTCCCGGCCGCGCCGAGCCGCCAGCATGCAGCTGCGGGCGGCCGCGGCGCTCTGCCTCTGCGCGCTCAGCGCCTGCCGCCTGCCCGCCGCCGCCCTCCGCAACGGCACGCTGGTGCCGCACCCCTACATGCTGGCGCTGTACCGGCGCGGCGCGCGCCCCGGGCCCGGCACCGTCACCGGCTTCGCGGACCGGGCGCCCGGAGGTGAGCGGCGGCCGCACCTGCGCCCCGGCCCGCGCGGCTCCGCAGGGACAGGCGCGGCGGGCCGGGCCGGCATCCAGCGCGGGTGGGACGCGGCTCCGGATCGGGCGCGGCGCGGCTGGGCGCGGGGCGGGGCGGGCGAGGCGGGGCGCGGCGCGGCGCGGCCGGTCCGGCTGGAGCGCGGCTGCGGAGCGAGGTGCAGACGGGGCCGCGGCCGACCCCCATCGCACGCGCATCCCTGCCGCGGCCGGCGCGCGCAGGTGGGTGGCCGGGGTCCGCGGCCGGGGGCGCGGGGCAGAGGCGCGCGTGGACTCGGCGGCGGCCGGGCGCGGGGGGCGGGGGCGGGTGTCCGGGCGGGGGGAGCGGGGGGGACCCTGCTCGCCCGGCTCAGCCTCTGCTCTGCTCCCTCCCCCGCAGCCGAGGCGGCGGCGGCGCAGCGGTACGTCTTCGACATCTCCAGCCTGGCCGAGGCGGACGAGGTGGTGGGCGCGGAGCTGCGCATCCTGCGGCGCCAGCCCGAGAACCGGAGCCTGGCCCGGGCCGCGGCCCGCAGCGCGCCCCGCCTGCTGCTCTCCACCTGCCCCGGGCCGGGCCGGCCGCCGCGCCTGCTGCAGGCCCGCGCCGCCCGCGCCGCGCCCGCCGGCCCGCCGCGCTGGGAGGTGTTCGACGTGCGGGCCGCGCTGCGGGGCGGCGGGCCGCGGCCCCGGCTGCTCTGCTTCGCGCTCAGCGTGCTGGCCGAGCCGTCGGGGGCCGCGCTGCCCCCGGGCCAGCTGGGCTTCGGCAAGCGGCAGCAGGCGGCCGGCGAGAGAGCCCTGCTGGTGGCTTTCTCCCGCGCCCAGCGGCGGGAGAGCCTCTTCAGGGAGCTGCGGGACAAGGTGCGAGCCCTGGGCACCCCCCTGCGCGCGGGGCCCGGCAGGGAAAGCCCCCCCGAGCGCAGGAGGCGGGGGCGGCGGAGGCGGACTGCGCTGGCCGCCCGCTCTGGGGGCAGGGGGCAAGGCAAGAAGGCCAAGACGCGCTGCAGCAGGAAGCCCCTGCACGTCAACTTCAAGGAGCTGGGCTGGGACGACTGGATCATCGCCCCGCTGGACTACGAGGCGTACCACTGCGAGGGCCTCTGCGATTTCCCCCTGAGGTCGCACCTGGAGCCCACCAACCACGCCATCATCCAGACCCTGATGAACTCCATGGACCCCGAGTCGACCCCCCCCAGCTGCTGCGTGCCGTCCAAACTCAGCCCCATCAGCATCCTCTACATCGACTCCGGGAACAATGTGGTTTACAAGCAGTACGAGGACATGGTTGTGGAGACCTGTGGCTGCAGGTAGCAATGTCCGCTGTCTCCGCCAGCCCCGCCTCGTGTCTGTGCGTATTCCTGGCACGTGCCTTTTGAAAGCAAAGGTAAGAAGAGGCGTCGCAGCCTTCCTCGCGAGGCCCCGTCCGTTGTATCCGAGCAGGCAGGGCTTGCCGTTCAGACCCTCTGTCTGCAGGGTCTGATGCTGGAGGGAGAGATGCAGCAGGAGGTGCAGGATCATTGCTGGGTGCCACGCACTTTCCCCGCAGGCAGCGGTCTGTACATTTGCTTCCCTAGGTAAATCTGCTCCTCAGCGTTGTCCTGAAACGATCCTGCAAACGGGCACTTTCAAAGGAAACAAAACAAAACAAAAGCCCTCCATGGCAATTTTTCCAGGAATTACAATCTTCAGTACACCTATACAAACATTTCCCGTCCCACCCCGTCTAGAAGGTCAGCTGGGGAGAATCAGCTGTGGTAGCGAGTCTCTCTCTCCCTCTCTTTGAAATGGCCCCGTCCTTGTTCAAGCGAAACCATTGACATTTCCCTGTTGGAAGAACATCCCATTTCTCCCCCGTGGAGGAGCGGGGAAGTTGCAGCCGGTTGCCTGGAAGGTGGATAGACGGGAGCCGTCTAGTTTCGGAGGCAAACCAGGGTTCAGCTTGTGATCGGCTTGAGTTTTTAAACCCCGTTTTTTAAGCGTTTGTAACGTGGCTGTAAAAGTTCCCATGGGATGAAATCAGAGCGCCTGCTCTTAGCCCCGGGAACATTTTGCTATTGTTTTCCTGAGCTGAAATGATTTTAACCCCTGTCCAGTGCCGTGCACACACCATGGCCAAGTTCGGCTGTCCGTTGCCTGGCAGCTGGATTTAGTTCCAAACATCTGTCATACGGTGCTCAGCGGGCCTTATTCTGCTCTGCCTTACCGATATTTTAGCGCATGTCAAAAAGAAGTTGGTGGAGTTTAACTGGTGTAAAACTGATGTAAGAGATAGGTGAATCCTACTCGGCCATCTTACCGGCCTATTGTAGCAAACAGTGCTGGTTCGCCGGGACTTAAACCGTGACGTGTTATGACTGTAAAAGAATCCGACACATGCTGGCTTGGGAGGCTTTTTCAGGCTCTTCGAAAATTACAGCGATCAGTTTTTGAACCAGGAAACTTTGCAAATGATTTTCCTGCAGTGGGGCAAGCCTTGCTCAGTCCTTTGAATTGAAAAGGGGCTACTCTGAAGAGTAAGCACCTTTTTGCAATTATAGTACTCATTCTCAATTATATCCTGGCTAGCTGTCATATAGTCAGGAACAAAAATGACGAATTGCCAAGGAGATGCTGAAGAATGTTAACTACCTATTAAGAACCTGCTCGAAGGGTTAGGGAATGAGCAATAGATTTCAGGCCTCATCTTGCTGCACTTAGGCATGCAAGACTCCCATCGACCTTAATCACATTCTGATTTTCCGGGGCATTGTCCCTTCATTCGTTGCGTTAAAGAGAAATTCAAGGAGTTTAATTCTGGTTGCACTTTGTAAATTATAGAAAAATTGTGAAAGATTTAGAAAGGAGCTAAGAGACCTGAGAGTCTCAAACTAGTTTATTCAAAAGGAGGTTACGAAAGAACTTCATCACTGTCGTAAGTGGGAAAGAGATTTTTGGAAGTAGATGGCTTTTTAGGAGTAAAAAGTAGGTGCATCCAGACCCAATGTTTGGAAGCTGAAGTGAGGTAAAATCAGACCCGAATTAAAGCCCAGGTTTTGAACACGGAGGAATGTTAACCATTGAAGCAACTCGCTGATGGATTCTGTGGTTTTATATGACTTGAAGTATTTGAATCAAGGCTGGCTGGTTTCCTAATGTGTGCTATTGCACGGACAGAATTCATTGTCTACATGGAGAAATTGCTAGATAGTATTCGGGGGACTGTGTTCTCGTCAGTCTAAATGAATATAACGGTTCCTTCTGGCTTTAAATCTATGAATCTGCAAAATTCCTCTTGTGTCAATAATTTGCTCTAATATGCAGAACACAGAAGCTGGCCCAAAGACTTAAAATCTTTAAAAACATTTTTGAAAGAAGTTAAATGACTGGATAGGTCCTGCAGACCCTCAGAGAGAACTCTGCCATTTCAAGCATTTTCAGTTTTTTTTCCCCCCCAAGCAAAATGCCTTATGATTGCTTATTGGCAGATAAAATCAGACCAGGGGTTATTCGCATAGACTCAAAGAGCACGTGAGCAAAATATTTGCTAGCATTTGCACTCCGACCTTGAAAGCTGAACAATTTGCCTGTTGCTCTGCTCGTAGCGATCCATAGGAGACTCATCACAACCTAATGTCCATCTATATGGAATTAAACAGGGGCGCTCTGTACGATGCCAATCGGACCGAGTAATTTGGGCAGCCTGCCAACCTCAGTAGGACTTATGCTTTGAAGTCAGAAATGCGTGTGAATCGCTCTCAGGGCAGAAGTGAGTGTCTTGGGTCTGGTGCTGTATAAGACAGGCTAATATTCAGTCCTGAATTGCTCATACTTTCTCTTCAGTAATTTAGCAGATCCTTTACCAAATAGCATGTGTTTTCTACTATCAGTTAAAATATTGCCAAATGTGCATCAGTGCCTGGTAGCTACGGTCCTTTGCTTTCGCAGGAGTTAAATTAATGTTGTAACTTTGCCTAAGCAGCTAAACTTTCCCAAAGTTCAGAGGTGCCTGGATCTGGGGATTTGATTGTGCTGTTGTAGAGGGAAGGGGTAACCTCCGAGACTGGGATCTAGCTATTTTAAAGTTCAGCAAAATTTGGACCGAGGGCTTGGTTCAGATCCAACTCGAATTGTAAGAAACCCCCGGAGAGGATAATACAGTTACAGAGAAGAAACCATACTACATTAATAATAATGACATAGATGCTGAGCAAGATCCCTCCCTAGCATAGCTCCATCGATACTCCAGCCGAGGATCAGGCCCTTGAAATCTAGAGGGTAGGAAAGAAATTTTGCACTGTCCTAAATGAACTTTAATCCCACTGACTACTTTGGATTTATATCAGTGCAACAGAGAGGGAAATTTGGCTTCATATAGCGGAACGAATGTAAATAAGTGCTAAGTATGGCATATTCTTATCCTGGGATTATTCTGAGACACAGAGGTTAGCAGCGAAAAGGAAGGCTTGACTCCTTGCCAGTGGGCTTTTTAAATTTTAATTTCAATTTTTTTGTATTATGACTTCCCTGTTGATCCCAGCTCTCTGTGGTTAGAGGCTTGTAAATAATGCTAGCCAGGTGACAGGCATTGCACAAGGCTAAGCTGGGGCAAGTGCTGCAGCAAAGGTCAGCTGGAGACTTCGCAGGTTTGTTTCAAGTTTCAGCGTTATTAAGAAAAAAAGTTAGGAGAGGCTATGAAAAGTGAGGAGG
Source organism: Crocodylus siamensis (assembly GCF_052110815.1). Taxonomy (NCBI): domain Eukaryota; kingdom Metazoa; phylum Chordata; order Crocodylia; family Crocodylidae; genus Crocodylus; species Crocodylus siamensis. The sequence continues at coordinate 14,681,056 of NC_143395.1, read as the reverse complement.
CTGCCGTGAACTGCTCTGCAGCAATTTGTTCTGGAAATATCATGTCATTTTCTTACAATGTCACCGAGCCCTTTTTTTTTTTTTGAAGCTGCTGGATAGTTTTTTTTCTTTCTTTTCTTGCTGCTTAACCGCTTTTTCTCCCATTTACTTATTTTTCCATATAAAACCCTTTGCATGACAGAGGTTCAAAGCTGGGCCGTACCATATCCCGAGCTGAATGTCCTTGCCAGCTGGGGGCTGTTAATGGCCCTTGGCAGACTGGTGGCCTCTAACCAATTACTAAGTGGCGGAGGGGCTACATCACAGAAGACATTAACACGAGTGACAGTAATTGACATTCTTGCTGACAGCCTAAGTGCCTAGGCAAGAAAGGGCCCTGGAGACCGAATTCACCTATCAGTGCGAAAGCTCCTTCCGAACAAGGTTAGCCACCGCGCTGATGGGCGCTACTGAGAAATCTGCGGTAGATTGACCCACGCCGGCATGCCGGTGGATCGATGGCCTGTAGAGCTGCTGCCACTATTCGGTACTCTGCCTGGCCTCAGTGATGGAGGGGGAGGGCCAGCATGATACAGACGCTGGAGGTCTGTCTGGCCTCTTTCATGGTCACAAAATTAAGACAAAAAAAGGGGGTGGGCATCTGGAACAGAGAGGGAGGCCACTAGTGACTGTGATCTCTGATGACGTCTCTTGTTTGTTCATATTTAAGCCAATCACCAAGTTGCATCTCTGATTGCCTCTCTAAACAGGCATGTTTGGTTTTAGCCAGGGAGAACTGGAGCTGCACATCTGTCAGAGAAGCACCTCTTCTGCCCTTTTCATTGCCTGCAAAATGTCAGGAGAATTTCATCAGAATAGCAATCACGGAGAGAGGACGTGCGGAACAAAGGCACATTTATCTTCTGTAGCGTTGCTTTTCAGGAAGAATCCGATTCCCCTTCGCTTTCTGCGGAGGAACAAGAGCTTTCAGTCTGTTTTGGCCACAAGAAACCTTTTTTTTTTTCCCGCTCCTGTTTATTGTTGAAGGCTGGGGCTTTATCTGTCCATTAAAATGCAGTCTGCAAAAGCACTCATGTGCTAGGCGCGGAACAAGAACAGAGAGTCAGTCCTTGTGAATACTGGGACAAATGTGGCCTTTAGTTATAGCAGTGTAAATCCTGCGCTACTCCTTTGAAGTTAAAGGTGTTACTCTGGATTTACGCCTGGGTAACTGAGACCCCAAGCTGACGCACAGCCTCCTGTTTTGAACAGGGCAGCTATTCCCGTTCTCAGCAAGGATATCTTTGTTGCAGCGGGGAGGTGTAAGCGGTATTGTATTTGCACCGAGCGCAAATCAAGAAAAACTCCATTGCAGTTAATCAGTGCAAAGCTGGTGTAAGTGAAACCTCTGGGGTTCAGTTCATCTTTAGCATAACCTGATATATAGGATATGATTCCTGGGAGGGATGGAAGATGGTAAGATAAAGCAGAGCCGGGATGGAGTTCTTTGTACGTGTGCCCACTACTACCTTCTAGTGGCAAGGAGCGTTGCTCAGCAGAACTCAGCTGGTGATACAGGCCTTTCCTCAGTTTTTCAGCTTGGAGTTGGGGGGCTTATTCTTGAAGCCAGTGCTTGCAAGCTGGGTTCCTTAGGTCAGTCTGCAGACAATGATTGTCTCTGTGCAGTTTTTTGCAACGCCGTTCCAAAAAAGTTGGAAAATACCATGGCTAGGATGAGACCAGGGGACTCTGGAAAATAAGGGGGAAAAGTCCCAGAGCCCAAGCAATATTTCCTGTGCAGTATCTGACAATATTAATTACATGTGTGGGCAGCTCCTGTGTTCCTGAGGCCCTCGCAACTCTGGAGGGAGTTTTTGGTGCACACGAAAAACTTGGTCCTACACTCCATGGGGACATTCACACGGGCTGAGAGCTAACATGGGGCCAACACACCACTTCAGTCCTCCCCAAGGCCTGAGGTGAGAAATAAGGACTTTATCAGTTTGTGCAGCAAGGATTTTCATGCAGTATTGTACAGCTACAATGAGGAACAACAGGCATGAAGCAAAGCAGCGGGGTAGGAAGCATCCATCCCTGTAATATCTGAGTGCCTTGCCATATTTAATGCATTTATCTTGACAGCACCTTATAGAGAAAGGAAGAAATACAATGCCTTTTTACAAGTGGGTTTTAGAGGCACTGGAAAAACAGAGAGACTTGTTCAGGGTCACCAGGAAGCCTGTGGCAGATCAGGGTATGAACCCAGGTCTCAGACTAGTGCCCTGTCCACTCCTTCTCTCACCTCCCTTTAATTCAAAGCCAGAACAATAACATTTTATGTCATAAAAACAGTTAAATAAAAGGGTATTTTTTAATCAGCCACCTCTTGCCAGAGTTAAGTCTTTGGGCACATCCAAGCAGTATAAATAGGGTACCAGAGTTTGCACATGAACAAATGTGAATTCAGTAGATTTAGAGTGATTTCAATGGATAATTATAGGTTCTCAATCTCCAGTATTTATATAACCTTTCCAATAAAAAACCACAGTTTCCATGAAGGGAATATTCTACAGCAGGATTTATTTGACCTTCAGCACCATTTTTATCTGCAGGATATAATTACAGCTAAGCTAGAAATATTAAGCATTTGAGAAAAGAACTGTGTATTTGCAGTTTATTGGCTCCATTCTCCTTTGCATGGGAATAGCTCACCAAGGCAAGAGGAAACTTGCAAATTGTTACCATTTGAGTTGTAGGCCTTGAGGCTCTGCATCGGGGAAGCACCCACATTAAGGAAAAAGTTGAAGCATGTGCCTAATGCTAAGTGGGTTGGAAGCCAATGGATCTTAAGCAGGAGCGTAAATGCGTTGCTGTTTCCCATCCTAAAATCTCAGGAGTGCTGTCGCGTACAAATGTATGTATGTTGTATGGAATAGCGGGGTGGGGAGAGTGGAGAGCAGAAGGGGTTGGTGCCAAAGGTAACTTGCTAATCATTATGACGTCCAAGCCGATTACTGGCAAAAAGCACTTTTTCCAGAACGTTTACAGCCTTTTTTTTTTCTCTTGTAGATTTTTTTTCCCTTAATTCTCTTAAAGTAACCACAACAATGTATTAAAAACTTTTTATGTAGGACAGACAAGACAAGGGTAGAAGGGAAAAGAGCAGTCACCAGCTTGCTCAACGACACTGATGGAGAATTATGTTGGGGCTGCTTCTGGTTTTACAGGAGTTTTATAGTGATATAATTTTATTGATTATTTTGGCTTACGTTGGAACAAACAGGTTTTGGGTTCAAAACATATCCCTCAGCTATTTCTCTGTCTGCTATGCTTCTAAAAGCCAATCTTCAGCTGAGTATTATAGACAGTTCTTTGTAGATCTGTACCATATGGATTTTCACTACCACCCTGATGATCAGGGATCCTGGTAGCCCCAAATCCACGTTTCCGTGATTAAAATGAAACACCACTGTCTATCTATCTATCTATCTATCTATCTATATTAGTGGTGTTTTATTTAAATCACAGAAACATGTGGATTTGGGGTCTTTTTAACCAAAAATTGGGGATTTTTTTTAAATCAGAGAAAACCAGGATTCCTGCTGGTGATGTCTCTTGCTCATATTCCTAAATACCATTGGCTACTTATACAATTTCTGTTTTGTTGACTTTTACTTATCAAAACAAAGCTGCTATAGTTTTCCCATTCATTGCTTTTGGTCCCAGGTGCTGCAAATGTGTAAGCATGTGCTAAATGCTCTTTACCTGCATGGTCCCATTGATAGTTTCACGTATAGTTAACATGTGCCCAAGTGTTTTCTAGGACTAAGATCTTGGAGGTGATCAGAGATGAGCAAGTTTCATTACCACTCTGTTATACCTTTGCATGGTGTTCAGTGGCACTACATCTGGACTAATGCAGTGGTGGGTCAGCTCCAAGCAGTGATGTGATGAATTAAGATTTATCTCTCCTGACTAGAAGGATATTGACTCCAAGAGCAGCAGAAGCAAGTTTTTAATTTCCCATATTTTCTGTAATGTTGAAAAGGCAAGGAATCTGCTTTTCACTTCATGTCATTAATATTCATGTACAAAAGACCAAATACAACTGGACACACACATCATAAACACTTATAGCAAGGAGAGTAAGGAAGGGTAGGTAGCTGCCCTGGCTAAGTCTGGAAAGCTGGTGGCTTCCTGTCATACTTGTAGTTAGCACTAAAGTAACAGGACCTATTGTTTTGTTTCCAGAGTGACAATGTAGCTGTGCGTGTTGAGAAAAAGGTCTGACAAGGGAGAAAGCAAGGAAAGTCTGAACATTGTATGGCATGACCTTTGCTTTTCAAATGATCCTATTATCCAGGGTTGTCCCCCATAGCTCCTACTAATAATATTGAAAATTCCTTTAGCTCCTTAAGGGCCTGATTGCCCAGCCCACAAAAGTCAATGAGAACTCCAGCTGACTTGATCAAGTCCCAAAAAGACAGCGAGATCAAATTAGTCAATATTCTCATGGCATGGTCATTTTTAAATCATCAGCAATGAAATGACAATTCAGCACTGTAGCCCAAATGCACTGCTAGCATAAATCAATGTATCTCCATTGGCATCAATGAGCCCACATTGCTGTATTGTAGCCAAGGAGTTTGCCCAATGATTTATTTGTAGAGGGACTAGCCATGCACAAAAAACCCGCAATCTGTAGAACGTGACATAGGATTTCTAGCAGATGATAATGTAAACTATGGAAAAGTATATGGAGAATAAGGGAAAAACAAATGGGGAGTTACTGACTGTGCAGAGCCACTGAAAGGTAACAGGGAGGATTTCTCTGGCTTCCTTTTCTTCAAATAAATCACTGGTAGACAACCAGGCAGCCTGGCTGTGTGTTACTCTATACCGTCATGAGAGTGGGTTTATGTCTTCTATGACAATCTGTATTCAGTCTCCAATACCTATTTATAATATTGTGCCTTACCAAATACTTTGGCAGCAATAGCAATGTTGTACGTATGCCATCCTGCCTTTTCTGTAAGGGTTTTGGACATTAAAAAGGCCCTAGCCGTATATCTATCTCTGAGTGTATATTTGCAGCCTTATAAAGACTATTCCTAGATACTGAGTCTAATTTTCCCCTTGCTGACACTGACTCTAGTTTTACAGTAATGTAACTTTATTTTCTTGGAGCGAGGCCGGACTTTCATTGATGCAAAGGAGATCTCATTCAGGCTTGCTGTATGTAATTACACTTACGTGAGGACCAGATAGAAATAGTGTCACACATCTAGATAGTTTTAATAGATTTTTTTTTAATCTTTTAAACCAAGATCTTGGTAACACCTTTAATGAATGGCAGGTTACAATCAGCAGCCTGAATTTGTTCGTTGTCTTTCACCATCACCTGTTCCTAGGCATTTTTGTCTTTTGGCAGGCCAGGTTTCCAAGATGGGGAGCACAGACTTAATATTCAACACATGCTGAAACGCTTTGCTGAGTCAGGCAAAGAGCTTGGTTCTGATCTTACGCCACTTTATTCTGGAGCAACGTCAATCCCTTCAGTAGCAAAGCCTCTGTTTTACACCTATGTAAGAATGATCAGGATCAGAGTGTGGATGAAAATTACTCAATATGATGGCAAAGCCACGTCGAGGTTTTAAGTCCAACATTTTCAAGATGACATGTATGGCCAGTTTGATCCCATCCTAGTCCTAATTTAACTGGATTGATTTCACTAGAACCAAATTTCTTATTTCTGTGCAGGTTTGTGGGTGGCAAGTTTTATTTTGGAAAGTTGATTTCCATGGGTGATTCAGTCAACTGCAGCGGACTTAACATGAACACATTGATCTGAAATATGGATATCACTTGCACACTGGCACATGTACAATGAGATTTGGTTAGAATTCACACCATTTTGGTATTTTACTGCAAGTCAAGTAGTACCACTTGGACTTTTATGGCACCTATGTGATTGATGTGATTTTTAGAAGTGTTGAGCATCCAGAAGTCCTATTCTCTTTGGTCAAAGCTGTGAAGGCTCAGTGCCTTTGCAAATCAGTCCCTTTTGCTTAGATGGCTAACTAGAGAGTCAAGACACAGATGCTGAAATTTTGAAATTCAAAAGGGGGTTATTTGTTAATAAGAACGTGATGCATCTTTCTGCAGAACACATTGGTTTCTATGGTCTGTATTTCTAATGATCCCAATACAATTTGTTCGTCCAGCCTGCTACATTACTGAACTTACTATTCTTATACTTGCTTCCTTCAAAGACTGAACAACTATTTGGAGTTCCTTCAGCAATATGAGAATCTCTGCTGATTAGCCATGGTTTTATTTATATGTTTTAGAAAGGAAAAGACCAAAAAAAAAAAAAATCAACAAAGGTTCATTGTTCCAGTTTAACCTATATAACCCATTTCTTAAAACAAGAACTTACCTCCTGTCTTTGTCTGTACCTCTAAACTATACATTTATTTTGTTCAGCTTGTCCAGGTCTGACTGTGTGAAATGTTTCTAAAGAAGACAGCTCTGTAAGTGATGGTGTAAATGCATTGTGTGTATGTATTCTAAAGTTTAAATAGATTGTACATATGGACTTGTAAATGAACTGTACACAGCAATCTATATTTTCTTGAATATATTATATAGCAGTATATATTTGTTAAATAAGCATTCCTGTATACTCTCCATTAACCTTTTTAATATTTTGTACAGATAAGTTTATTAAATATTTTATTGATATCTTTTTTTCCCCAAGATATTTCTTTTAAAGATGTGCTTATTTTTTTGGACTGAAAAACAGAGCATGTGGGTTTCTGAACATCCATCACTAGTGCAGGTTTACACAGTCCCATTGACTCACAGTTCACTGGGCCAGTATGGCTATCACCTGCCCCAGAAAAGTAAGAAGGGTACAAAGAGGGCTGATTTCGTTAGGGCTGATTTCCCTTTTTGGCCAAGTGTAGGTGATACGGTGGAATGTGACAGAGACAATGTAGAGCTGTGCGCTGGATTCATTTATCTTGTCCAGGCAGTGCCTGCAATTTCCATGTCACAAAGATGTATGCTTGGCAGAACTGGTTGTAATTTTTTTAAATTTGAAAATACTGATAGAATTTTGATCTTCAAATGAAACAGAAAAGGGAAAAAAATTGGAAGAATGTGTGTCTGGCCCATCTACATGGTTTATCATTGTAGAAGGAGGGTAGATTTGCACCCTACAGACTAAAACAGAGGTGTATAGCACAAGCTTGAGCTCACTTCATCAGATGCTGTGAAAGGACATGCATGGAGCGGTGTATCAAACGGAGAGAACGATTTGAATATAGGAGTGAGCAGTGTTTAGCCATGTGAGTTTGAAGTCAGGCAGAAGGCAGGGTAGATTTGCACTATATAGACCAACTAAATTGGAGATGTAGAGCATAAGCTTTCACAAACAAAGAACCTTTATTGCTAAGCCCTCTGCTAGCAAAAGCATATGCTATGCATCTCTAATTTAGTTAGTCTAGAACAGTGATTCTCACCCAGGAGGTTGTGGCACCCTAGGTTGCCTTGACGTCCCTTCAAGTGTGTCACAGGGTACTTCACAATGTTAGCACTGTTAGGTGTGCAAACAAGATTCACAAGATAAACCTAGAGATTTCAAATAGGAATTCAATGGGTTACAACACTCTCATCTGTTGTGGTCTTTTCAGATTCTGTGCAACAGAAGAATTGCTTTATTATTTTTCCTGTAGCCAAGAAACAAGTGAAAACGAAGAGCTGGCATTTTGCAAGGGGTGCCTTGAGTCTAACCCCCTCCAGTCCCAGCGGGGTGTGACCAGAGCTGCTGCTGTCACAACAGCTGTTACCAGGCTGGGCTGGGACCAGAGCAAATGTGCTTCCTGCCGTGGGCTGCAGCCTGCTGGAGCAAGGTTAAGCGCTGGGAGAGTGGGAGGCAAAAGCAGCGGGATGGGGAGCAGGCAGTATCTGTGGCTCCAACCCTTACCTTGGGTCAGTGCCAGGGCTGGAGCTGCAGCAGCTACCTGTCTTCCCCTGCCCCCCTGCTGCCTTGTACTTGACTCCAAGATGAAGTCCCACTCCCCCCATGTTAAGTAAAGGGAAAAATCTTGTATTGGATTCCAGTAAACACAGTTCATGTAGATAGTTTTTAAAAGGATATTATTTTGTGTTAAACCAATATCTTCATATGAAACTTTCAAGGTGCAGTCTCCTCTTGTGTGTGGAGTCCACCTGCTTTCCTAGATCCTTATGAGTGGCAAGAGCCGGCTCTCAAGATTCCCATGTGAAAAACAATAGACGGAATTAACATTTATGCAACAAAGCTCAAATTAAGGCCAGGCTGTAAACACTGTTCCTACTCTGACCAAGTTTAATTGGTGCAACTGCAGCACTGGCAAATTTTTAAAGATTTCTATTGGCGGAAAGGAGAGTAAGCGCTATTTCACCCCACGTAGTCTGCATACCAAAGGATTTTTGCAAGGATTGGGACATGTAAGTGGGGTTGGAGAGCTTTGGGGCTTGAAGGGGAGGCAACTGGGATCTCGGTGAACAGGACAAATAAAGGACATTCCCCAAGTGACAATTACATTCAAAAAGGAAAACAAAGAGCTTTCCATCAACAATCCGACTGACAAACTAAATTTTGAGAGAGGCACTAGTCATGTATTTTAAACAACAGCCTATATGTATTAACTTCTGCAAGCCGTTAGGAAACCACAGCACAATTAACTGTCCCGCAAGTACTTTCGTGCAACATGTGAGAAATGGAAAAAATAGGGCCACTTATCATCAGCTGGAACACTTGAAAATAGTCTCTAATTATGTTTTTTTCAAGACGGCGGCAGTGGCTTTTCCCACCCCTGTCCCATTTGTGCATGTGCGTTGTCCTGTTTCATAACTTCCACATGATGCTGCCTAGAGCAACAATCACTTCTGGCAACTGGTTTACATTATTTCTGTTACAGCTCTTGCTTTTACTAAAATCCCATCAGTCGCTCCAGCAATATTACACTGCTTAATAGTGCCTGGTCACTCACAAACTCTCCCGGGATTCTTACTTTGTCTAAGCTCCAAAAAAGAGAATGTTTTGCTGTGAGCAGAGGGACTCAGACACTCACTGTGATTGTGAGTCTGAGCGTGACCTGGGAGACAAAGTAAAGCGACTTGTCTCTTGGGTTGAGCAGGTTTACACAAATCCAGTAATTTTTTGAGCAACTGTGCTAACAGCAAAACGTGTCTTTTGTTTCTCATTCAAAATGCTGGTTCGTAGGTGAGCCAGAGCTTGTGGCTGGGTGAGAAAGGATGAAAATACTTTCCTGCAGAATTACATAGGTAAATACGATCCATTGCTGGGAACAGTTTATCTGTTGCACATGTGCATGCATGGGTTTATCTGGCTTTCCATGGCTTAAGAAATTCCTGTTTGCTCTAGGTCCCCATATAAATCTCTGCCATAACCACTGCATACATAAGACAAACTTCTCCCTGATCCACACACCTGGCAACTCATGAAAAGGGTGGGTATTGGTAGCATAGGATTAATTCAATTAAGATGTGGGGAGCACTTATTATTCTCCCTAAACAGACAACAATCAAAACTTTCCTAAATGACCACATGATTTGGGAACTAAAATCTTACCAACTTTCTGAGACCAAGGCTTTGAAGAGTCTTTCACCCCTTTGGAAAGTTTGGCCCTAGACTCTAAAGCCCTGTAGATATTTTTGAATATTTTGCACTACCAGGTTATAAAGCACGATAATTAAAGCAAAATAACTGTTGGCAAACTGAAGGAACAAAGGCCATTTTTCAATAAATGTTTTTATTTCTCTTATAGTATTTGTTCACTTTCTTAAAACACATTGACCCAAGCATGAGCAGAAGTGCCATTGAAGTGAATAGAAATACTCAGACGCTTAAAGTACACACGTATACAAGTGCTTGAGTAGATCAGGTTGTAACAACACAAATTCATTTGCGGAGGGACTCCCAGTCATATTGAAAAATAAGGATTTTTCTGCCTACTTAAAGGAAGCATCACGTTTGGCCCATGCATGCTTCTCAGACTTTTTTTTGACTCAGATCCTTGTTAGCCCCTTAGCACCAGAAGAGTTGGATTTTCTCCCTGCAAGGTCCTCTGCTGTCAGCAGAGGCACCGGAAAGTCACCTGTATGACAAGAACAGTGTTCCTCACATTGCTGGCCAAATCCCTCAGCAAAGCTCAATCAGTTTGCTTTCAGTGCTGTTGGAGGCCTGCAGTTCTCATGGCCTTTCACAGAACTTCTGAAACCCAGGCCCAGGCCTTTAAGCGCTGAGCGCAATGGGGACCGTTCAGATCTCAGCCAAGGGGTACCGGCTCCTACGAGGAAGGGATTAATTGTGTCACAACGTTCTCATTAACGTCACAGGAAAAACATCTAATAAAGGCATAAGGGAATAGCAAGAAGCAAATCTGACTGTTCTTAACCAATTCTGCCCTCAGGTTATGTCTTATGGCAATCAGAGGAATGTACTGAAATAGATTACGGGCACGGGAAATAGAAACAGGGCATGGGAAAACAAAAATGTAGAAAGGAATACACAGACTGAGACCATGTATTAAGTAAGTTCCCCATATAATGTCTATGACTCATACACCTTCCCAGAGAGGTGGTGCTCTCACCTTCCCTGGAGATCTTCAAGAGGAGACTGGATAGGCACCTGGCTGGGGTCTTACGACCCCTCCCACCCCCAGTGCTCCTTCCTGCCCATGGCAGGGGGTCGGACTCAATGATCTGTCTAGGTCCCTTCCCACTCATTGATTCTATGATTCTATAATAAGAGTTTACCATTGGCTTTCAGTACCCAGACCTAACCGTAGCTTGTATTCTCCAGTCAGTACAAATGTGTCCCATCTCTTGAAGGCCCATCTAGAAGAGCTGAATTTTTAGACTGATCATTTGACCCCATATACTTCAAAAAACATTTATTCAGCCATATCAATGAGTAAGTACACAACAACCATTTGAACCATCTGCTGTGTTTCAAACACACATACATCATGGACCATACATGCCCATGCCAGCAAATGGGGTCAACTCCTGCAGTAAAAAGAATATCCAAAAAAAACTGCGCATCACCCGGGGGCTGTTTGAACAGAGATGGCTTTGGAGTTCAAAACCGGTATTGCAAATTTTTGTTTCCTTGCCCGAATTAGGCAACAAAAGAAATTCTTGTGATTACAGTTGTGCAGGGGGAAGGCAGCCTCTGAGGTTGTTGTAAGTATGAGTTAAAATCATAGGACAGTTTGGAAAAATGGCTTCAAATATATTCAGCTTATGCTGATAATCCGCACACTGCTGATACTGACTTCTTAAAACATCCACTCGAGCATCATCTTCTGTTTCACTAGATGCTGGTATCATCTGAAAATGCGTTTGTCCGTTGCAACAGCTAAGCTGCTAGTGTTGCAGGAAAAGGTCATTTAAACCTACTGTACATCTGCAGCTCTGAAGGCAAGTCCAAAAGTATCTAGAAACAGCATGCTGAGGTTATGGGGAACCAGAAATGGTGAGAAGTGTCTTTGTGTACTCATACAAAGGGGGAAAAACAAGAAACCTCTTCCATTCTGTCTTCCCAAATCATAGAGTACTTTCCCCAGTATCCTTCTCTGTAGTGACTTATTTACCATCTTAATGAATCATACAAGTTAGAGATGGAAAAGACCTGGCAAGTCATGTAACCCATCTCTTTGCCATAAGAGCAAACGTCTTGTATCATTCATGTAGTGCTATGTCTTCGTAAAAATGCCTTCTGCCACTGGTTTTATACCTTTTCTTTCAGGATACTATTTCAGAGTCTCACTAATATGAAGTCTTTCCTGATTCCACCTGTCTCTTCTGGTAATTTCTGCTCCCAGTGCTTACATTGGCTTAAATCTCAGCTTTAAGTCACAATTCTGTTTCATCACAAATATTTGGAGGTTTCTTTCTGTATTTTCTGTTTACAGTCTATATTGAATTAAAATAAAAGGAGGAAGGTCATGCATATTGAAGAAAGAGAGTATCCTTAGGAATGAACAAGAGCAAGGACCAGAGCTTTGGTCAGTCAAAGACTTTGATGAAACTCAGCTTATTGATGGCAGCTGAGAACGTGGTCCTAAAATATTCTGTGGGGGTTCATCAGGCACAGCAACTGTGACAGAAACACTGGCCCTTTTCTGACTGTGAATTTGTGTAACTTGGGCCTTTGGGACAAAAGTCTTAAACAAGCCCCTGGAGTTATGGATCTGGCTTCACATTTAGGCACATAATACATGCGGCTTGGTTTTTCAAAGTGGTTGAACACCTGAAATTCCTGCTGACTTCAGTAGGGTCGTGGTATTGTTGAGAGCAAGCAGCTTACACAAGTGGATAAATATAGTTAGTTATTAACTTGAGACATACTCTTGTGCTCAGGTCTTTATGCTCCCTGTTATTTTTTTGAATCTGTATCTCGTTATGCATACCAGATGTATCCTGACAGAAGCTGTGGGCCAGTGATTCTCTACTGGGGTTCGATAGCACTCTTGGGGTCTAGAAGATCCTTTGAAGGGTCCTGCAGCACCCAGCCCCTGTGAGAGGAGATAAGTGCTGGCACCTCCATGTGCTGGGCACCCTGCACACCCTGGGGTCCCAGCACCATTTCCCAGAGCCTCTCCTACCAGCTCCAGGACCACGGGAGGAGTAGGGGAAAAGTGCAGTCCCTACTCCCTGGCCACACACCTGTGTTTGAAGAGGTGGGCTCGGCCACAGATGGGTGGATACAGGACTGCTCTTTTTCAGACTGACTCATTTTGCTGCTCCTCCCATGCTTCTGGAGCTGGAGAGAGGGGCTGTGGAGAACGCTGGCTCTGGTCACTGACATTCAAGTCCCCAGAGAAGCAGCTTTGGTGGCAAGGGGTGTGCTCATTCCCTCAAATACAGAACAGGGGCAGAGAGGGGGCAGATGGTGTAAAGAGCAGGGCACAACAGGCTCTTATCTCTGCTGCCCTGACTTGGCACTGACCTCTGCACCTGCAATGCTTAGCAGGCCCTGTCAGCTCTAAGCATGGGGCACCCCTCCCCAGACTCTCGGCTGCAGTGGGGTATAAGAAAGTAAGTACTGCAAGAAATAGGTGCCACTACATTTTTGAAAAGTTATGGAAGGGGTCTTGAGTCTAAAAAGGTTCAAAACCACTACCGTAGGCCACGTCTACACTGTCTCACTTGTGGTGGCAAAAGGATGCTGCAAGACTTTGCACTGCCTAACTGCTAGGTATGAACAACAGAGAAGGAGACATGGCCCGCGAGGGAAGTGGCATAAACATGGCCCCATTGACGCTAATACCGATTTTGCATACACTTGTGTCAGCTGAGTACTCCGCCCTTTACAAAGCCCTGAAGCCACAGCCTGGGAGCCCAATATCATAAGCCTGACACTATTTTTTAGACCAGCCAGTTGTCACATTTTACCTTCTCCAAAACATGTCAGTAGAAAACAAGCCATAACCTGTAACAAATGGAGTAGTTAGGGACAGACTCTTTCACAAAGAAATTACACATTCACAAAATAGTTACATCTTTTGTGTGGTTATTCGCTGAAGCAATGTTTATAGTTTGGTCAGGTCATCTTGTAGCCAGTGTGTAATCATGGCAGCCATCTCTTTGCTGGCATCTAGGACGAAAGCGTGCCGGAAGCCTCTCTCGCAGAGCCGAATATCCCCGTCGGGGAAATCCATCTTGATCTCCTCGTAATACTGTTGTGGACACCAGCCATCTGCAGTCCCGTAATAAAATATCAGCTACAAATCAAAGCAGAGATAAAACATTCATTTGAAAAAGGTGGAGGTGGAGGTGAGGGGAAAGCAAAACTGGGAATCATGATACATCTTAGTAAATCATCATTATTAAAATCATAAGCTCCATTATACCACTCTCCCACAACGAGAGGCTGTAACCTTCTTACCAGTATCTGGTTAGTGTTTGCTCCTTTTGTCAAGAAATAGTTTCCCAATGACTCAATCTAATAGCAAATGCCCAGTTAAGCTGACATCACATCCCGGGAAACTGCTCTGATCTCCAGGGGACTGTAGTGAACAGAGGCAGTATCACCTTCACTTACAGCTAGCTTTGAAAATGGCAAAAACCCTTGAATCCTGTACGCAGCCTAATCCTGTCGGTGTCTCTTGGGGCGCTTGGAGAACATCTACTAAACCTGACAGGAGGCATTGGCAGAGGAACACTTGAGGCTAAATCCTATCTCACTTTTGGAGCCTAAATGGTATGTACACAGCTGCACAACTGCAGCTCTTGGCGCTTACGTATAGTTTGTGATTCAGCATTGCCCGTCCTAGCCTCCTCAGTACGCCTAGGGATGTAAGTACGCCTGTGCAAAATGTCCAGACATTTAATCAGGCAAAACCCATGACTAGCAGGTGTTAGACAGGGGAGACGGACTTTCTCATATGTTAGCCCAGTGCCACAGTGGCCAAACCACGGCTCCCCAGCACGGTACTTGTGGCTCTTGGGGGCCCACCCACTTCTCCCCGAGGTGGCTCTGGGGGACACCGGGCTGCTGGGGCTGCAGTCACACTGCTTACTCTGGGGAAAGCCAGGGCAATGCAGGTGATGGTGGTGGTGGTGTGCTCACCTCCACTCTGGGTGGCTCAGCACCCCCTGCCCCGCGCTCTCTGGCTTTGGTGGAGGATCGAATGTGGCTCCCAGGATAACTCTGGCCACCCCTAGTCTGATGGTTACATCAATGTCCTAGGAAGGAAGAGGCCCAGGTTCTAGGTCCCCATCACCAAGTGAGGGTTTAGCCCTGCTTCCCAACACAGTGCTGTAACCACCAGGCAGGCACTGGCCAGATCCTTTCCCAGCCCCCTTTTTGAAGCTTGGCCACTCTACTGTGCATCTAATATTCATCAAATAAATGGATGGAGAACAGTTGTTGCCCTATTGGGAGCAGGGGCTCAGGCTAAAAAAAAACAGTCCACTACTAGGATGAATGCTAGGGCAGCATTCATTTCACTGACCCACGCTCTCCTTTACATGTTCTCTTCCTCCTGGTCCCGCATATCTGCCTCTCTTAGCTGCCCAGTGCTGCTCCCTATGGCAGGTACACATGCAGAGTAATTCTCTTCTCCTCTGTGTTGAAAATGTGTATGTGCCAAAACCTGCAGGTATGTGGCTATGTTTGTATCATTAGCCATGTAAGGAGGATTACATTCCTAGGATTTAGCTCCTAGGAATCAGGGGCAGACATGAACTAAGAGCTGCACTGCTCGGTCTTGTCAAAATGAGGGTAATCCTGGGATATACAGAAGCAGGACTTTAGATGCTGGGTAATTTCAATTCTTTATTGTAGGGTTCCAGTGGGTTTAGGCACTTCTGAGGGTTGTCTCAATTGCAATTTTGGAGTCTGGTGCCTAAATTCTTCCCAAGTCCTTTCTTGGATTTGACCCTTAATGTCAAATCATCTGAAGTCACACAGAAAGCCTATGGCAGAGCAAGGACTTAAATCCAAGCCACCCAAATTCCAGGCTAAGGAAATAATCAAGAGACATCCCTCCTCTCTCTTCTTTCCTAGGAAATCATTTTATAAACCTCACCTTGGCATCCCAAATTCTCAAACTTCTGGGTTTCAAATTTGGGTGTGAGAGGTTTTTTGTCTTACACACAGCGAGGTCCAACAATTTTGAAAATGTGCAAGTATAAGTCCAACAGTGATGACACTTACTAAAATATTAAAGTGCAAGTATGGGATGTGCCATGCTTGTGTTCCTCCCAGACGGTCAAGAACATTTCCTTTGTACTAAATGTAAGCTGGTGTCTCTTGAAGGAAAAGATTCAAGGGTTGGAAGCACAGGAATCCACACCACATGCTATCAAGGAAAATGAAGACTTCTTGGTTAGGAGTCATAAGAGACTGGTGCTGGGAAGACTAAAGGGAAAAAAGAGAAGTGGCAGCGTGTGACCACTATAAGAAGGGTCCCCAGAATTCAAGAGGAACAGACTGAAGGCAGCAACCACATTCAAGCACTCTGTGGTGAAACAGCTGAGGAAAAGGCAGAGGTGAGGACATCAGAAGGCAAGAAGCAGAGGAGCCAGCAGTCTAGAGAGCAGGAAATTCAGAGCCCCAGGGATGGGGGCTCCAAGACCACGGCATCAAGAAGGAAGAGAAAAGTGGTGCTGACTGGAGACTCCCTTCCGCTGGGGACACATGCATCAAATGGCTGTCTGGATTTGGGGTCCTGGGAGGTGTGCTGTCTGAAGCCCATATTCAGGATGTACAGAAATACTTCCAAAGCCCATCCACTCCTCAAACCACCACTCTTTCCTGTTTGCTCATGTATGTACCAGTGATATTTCTAGGAATGATGATAAGCAGATATGAGGAAACTACAAGGCTCTTGGCAGGAGGATTAAGGAGCCTGGAGCACAAAGGGTGTTTTCCTCATTTCTCCTAGTGGAAGGCAGGGGCCCAGGCTGGGACCACTGACTTATGGAAGTAAATGCATGGCTGAGACAGTGGTGTTGACATGAAGGCTTTGGGTTCTTCGACAACGGGCAGATGTTCTGAGAAGAAGGACTGCTATCAAAAGATGGGATCCATCTAATCAGAATGGGAAAGAGCATCTTTGGGTGTTGTCTGGTCAACCCAGTGAGGTGGGCTTTAAACTAGGTTCCATGTGGGACGGTGAACAAAACCCTCCAGGAAGAGAGCAAATAAGTCAGAGGTGGAAAGACTTGAAGAAGCAGCTCAACTCCGGGAAAGGGCTAGAGAGCCACAGGACAGCAACAAGTGATGCAAAAGGAAAACAAGTAGGTCAGAATGCAAAATATGTCTGATGTATGCATACAAATGCAAGAAGTATGGGAGACAAACAGGATGAGCTGGAAGTCATAGCCTGTGACAAGAGCGATGACTTAACTAGTATCATAGAAACCTGGTGGACAGCTCTTACTGGCAGAACCTCACCATTGAGGGCTACACTCTGTTTTGGAAGGACAGGGTTGGGAGAAAGGGTAGTGGTGCCACCTTGTATTTAGCAAAATGCATGCACTTGTTTCCTGGTTCAGGAGGAAGAAGGTAGCAGATCAGAAGGTATTTGGGTAAAGATAAAAAGTGAAAGATACAGCATTGATATAATGGCAATTTATTATAGGTGGGGACCTACCATATTCATGATTTCACAGATCTTGCGAAATCTGGGCAATGCCTGCAAAATCCACGGGGTGGGGGAAGCTTATGGAAAAGAAAATGCTGGCTCCTTAGAGGGAGCTGGCAGTCCTCAGCGTGCTGTTGCAGCCTAGTGGGGCAGGGAAGTGGAGGCTGCCTGCTCGAAGGGCTGTGGACAAAACGGCTGCCTCCCGCCACCTCTGATTGGCTGTGAGAGCTGCCTGCCATGTTCCCATGCCCCTCTCCACAATCAGCAGTGAGAGGCAGGGCTACATGATGAACAGCTCTGGCAGCCAATCATCGGTGAGGGACAGGGCTACATCACAGGCAGCCCTCAAAGCCAAATCGCTGGCAAGGCATGGGACCACTGAAGCACCTTGGCTAGAGGTGTGTGTGTGTGTGTTGGGGGCAGGGCTGCCATGCTCCGCCCACAAAATGGCTGCCTGTGCCTGTGTTCTCCCCTTCAAATCAGGGTGCAGCCCTGTGAATTAGGTAGGTCCCTAGTTATCAGCCACCATATCAGGAAGAACAAGTGGATGCGACACTCTTCAGGAAGATGCCAAAAGTATCCAAAATGGTATTGATGGGAGAGTTCAGTTTTCCAGACATCTGCTGGAAAAGCAGTATAGCCAAAGGTAAAATGTTGAGCAAGTTCTAGCTCATGTGGAAGACAGCTTTCTGGTCCAGAAGGTTGAGGACACAACCTAGGGATCATCTATCTTGGATCTTGCCCTAACCAAAAGGGAAAAATTGGTCAAGGTTGTAAAGGTGAAGGGCAATTTGGGAAGAAGGAGTTACAATATAACAATTTATGATCCTGAGACAGGGGAAGCAGAACTATGTTGCTAGATTTCAAAAAGGCAGACTTTGACAACTCAAGGAGTTAATAGACATGGTATCATGGGAAGACAGATTGAGGACCTTGTCACGTGTTACATTTAGCATGTGTTAACTGCGCTCAAAACACTAATGTCCCAGCATTCAAACAGTAAAATGTGTGTTAAGTGCCATCATACTGTAAAAAAGGCAGAACTTTTCTAGTAAGGAATAGCTCCAGATCGTATAACCCAACACATGCTGAGCTAATGTCTCGCTGCTTCATGGAGGTCACAACCCCGGCACCATGCTGGAGCCGATTCTAAACTCCAGTGTGGTAGGGGAGGCTGGGATTGACTCTTTGTTGGTCACCCGGCCCTCTCACCACACAGGAACAGGTTCAAGACTGGCTCAGCGGGTAGGCTGGGACCAACCATCAGCTCTTTGTCAGTCCCGGCCCCTACAGCATACCAGAGTTTTCAATGGTTCTGGTGCCTAAGACGTGATTCACTTAGACTTTAGTAAGCATTACCATGCAACTGCTCAGAAAACTTCGTAATGTGTAGTAATGCTTAACTGGATCTAAATAAAAGGCATATTAAGCATAATGCGACAAGGCCCTTGGGATAAAGGCGCCCAGGAGGCCTGAAAGTTTCTAAAGGGAATTAGAAATCCAACAAGAAACTGTTATAAGACAATGGAAGTACAAGAAGAATGGCAAGAGACCAATGTGGCTGGATGAGGAGTTCTAGGATGCTTCAAACACAAAAGGGAAGTGTACAGGCAATAGAAAGATAGGTAGGTCTCCAAGGAGGCATACCTGAAAATAAAAAGAACCCGAAGGGACAAAATCAGGAAGGCAAAGGGAAAAAATGAGCTGTACCTGGCAAGAAAAAGAGGTCCTATCAATATGTTGGCCAAAAAAGAAAGACCAAGGAAGCTGTGGGTGAATTCTTAACAGAAGATGAAAAGACAAAGCTACTCAACACCTACATTGCCACAGTCTTCACAGAAAAATTAAAATGCAAGAAGGCTTTATCCTAAAAAGTATTATTTGGATAAGAAAGTGGACAAGCTGAGGAATAAAAAAGAAACATAAAGCTTTTGATGGGTCTGAATAAATTCAAGTCAGCAGGGCCTAATGAACTTTATCTTAGGGTACTGAAGGAACTGGCAGAGGAGATCTCAGAGCCCTTGGCCAGTGGCGATGAGTAGGGGATGCATGGGGGTGCATGTGCACCCCTTGAGAGCAGTTGTGCGCCCCCTGATCGGCTGCACTCGCCACTTAGGCGATGGGTGGAGGGGAGGGGCAGGCAGGAGCACCAGTGCCCCTCCACAAGCGCTGGCCGATCGCTATTGCCACTCCTGGAAGCAGCTGCAGTGATTAGCTGCAGCAATTGGCCGTCGTGGGATTTGCGACCCTCCCCCTAGGCAGTGACATTGGCTGTGGGGTGGCTGTCGGGGGACCCCCCCCAGTCGGCGGGACTGGTCGCAGGGGGGCATGTGCCCACCTCGACTAAGGCAGCACCAGTTGCCCATGCCCTTGGCAATAATATTTACAAAGTCATGGGGACTGGGTGGGGAGGGGGTTACCTGAGGACTGTAAAAGGGCCAGTGTAGTGCAATCCATTTTTAAAAAAGGCAAAAATGAGGATCTGGGGAAATATAGATTGGTTAAGCCTCACTTCGATACTTGGGAAGTTACTGGAGCACTTCATAAGGACATCCATTTGCAAGTATCTGAAGTAAGAAAGGCTGATCACAAATAGCCAGCATAGATTTACTAAGAACAAATCATGCCAAACAGATTTGATCTCCTTCTTCAACAAAGTAACTAGTTGGATGGAAGGAGGGAATGCTGTGGACAGAGTGTATCCAGAATTCAGCGAGGCCTTTGACAAAGTCCCACATGACCTTCTTACAAACAAATTGGGAGAAATGCAGTTTAGATAAAACTACGGTACAGTGGACAGACAACTGGCTCGATAGCCACAAGCAAATGGTTCCATGTCAGAACGGCAGGAGACTTCAAATGGAGTCCCACAGGGCTCTCTCCTGGGCCCAGCACAGTTCAAGGTGTTTATTAATAATCTGGACGCTGGAATTGAAAGCTCCTTGAGCAAATTTGCCTACAACACAAAATGGGGAAGAACTGCAAACATATTGGAGGACAGGAGCGCAATTCAGAAGGATCATTATGTATTGGAAGGCTGAGCTAGAGCTAACATGATAAAGCTCAATGCTGACAAATGCAAAGTGCTACGCGTTGGGAAGATTATTAAAAAATACAAATACGGAATGGGTGACACTGGCTGGATGGCAGCATTATTGAAAAGGATGAAGGTCTCTTGGTAGATCACAGATTCAATGCAAGTCAACAGTATGATGAATTGCACAAAAGGTGAATACAGTTTTGGGATGCAACAATAGAAGCAGCCAGTGCCAGACTCGGGATGTGATGGCGCCTCTCTACTAAGCACTGATTAGGCCTCATCTAGAATATCATGTACAATTTTGGGCTCCACATTTTTAAAAAGGCACTGGGAAGTTAGAGAGGGTTCCAGAGACCTGTGACAAAAATGATACATGGTGTGGAAAGCAAGTCATATATGGGGAAAGAGCAAAGGAAACAGGCATTTTCAGCTTGTGGAAAAGGTGCTTAAGTGGAAACATGAAAACAGTCTTCAAATGTCTGAATGGCTGCCATAAAGAAGAACACTTTTTCTCTCTTGCTGCAGAGAGCAGGATGTAGAGCACTAGCTTGAAGTTGCAGCAAAGTAGGTTTAAATTAGATATCAGGAGAAACTTCTTCACTGTTACAGCAGCGAGGCAGTGGAACAGACTAATTAGGGAAGTTGTGGACTCGACATTATTGGAGGTGTTCAAGAAGCTGGACATGCATTGGTCAGGGATGATCTAGAAGTAGTTATGTCCATGCTCCACTATGGGTATTTCCCATGCTTTTTGGCTTTGCTAGTTGCCACATGGAGCTGGGAAGGAATTTTTCCCCCCACCTATTGCTCCATGTTTCATGGGGGTGGAGGGGAGGGAGAGTTTCACCTTCTGCAGAAGCACTGGGTGCTTGCTGCAGCCAAGGCTAGAGATTTTGACTGGTGTATGTCAATATTCCTGCTGGGACTTGGTGGCTAGAGGTTCCTGGCTAGAGAGTTTGCCACTTCACTCAGGGTTCGACTGACTGCCATACTTGGGGTGAGAAAGGCATTTTACCCCATAATTAGATTGGCACTTTTGTCCTCTATAGAGGGTGGCATGACCCTCTTCCTTGGATCTCTCAGGTGTATTTTAACAACCTCTGCGACAGCAGGACATTGGCCATCAGTGTTCCCCTGCCTTACCTGTGGCAGGTTAGGGTGTTTGCCTTGTGGTTGTGGCACGACTGACTGTGTATTTTTTGTGTTAAGTTAGACAATGGATTTGTATAGGGTGATTGGGATAGAGATGATTCTGCCCCTCAAGCAAATCCCGGGACGTCATTCTCCCCTTGTACTCGGCCTTGGTGAGGCCGCAGCTGGAGTACTGCATCCAGTTTTGGGCTCCACAATTCAAAAAGGATGTGGAGAAGCTGGAGAGAGTCCAGAGGAGAGCCACGCGCATGATCAGAGGTCAGGAAAACAGATCTTACGATGACAGGCTGACAGCCATGGGACTCTTTAGCCTGGAAAAGCACAGGCTCAGGGGTGATCTGATGGCCACCTATAAGTTTATCAGGGGTGACCACCAGGATCTGGGGGAACGTTTGTTCACCAGAGTGCCCCAAGGGATGACGAGGTCGAATGGTCACAAACTCCTGCAAGACCGTTTCAGGCTGGACATAAGGAAGAATTTCTTTACTGTCCGAGCGCCCAAGGTCTGGAACAGTCTGCCAGCGGAGGTGGTTCAAGCACCTACACTGAACACCTTGAAGAGTAAATTGGATGCTTATCTTGCTGGGATCCTATGACCCCAGCTGACTTCCTGCCCTTTGGGCGGGGGGATGGACTCGATGATCTCCCGAGGTCCCTTCCAGCCCTGATGTCTATGAAATCTATGAAATCAGATGGCCATGTATCAGTGAAGGCATCCAGAAAATGAGGAACATACAATTAGTGACCCCTGAAAAAAGTTTGGTTTAAGTGGCTTGACTAGTATCACAGGGACATTCTGTGGCAGATGAAGTGATAGAAGACAGTACATAACTTGTCTTAACCATAACAGTACCCTTTCTTCAATTCCTTTTCTCAGTCCCTGTGTAACCACTCAACTTTGGCAACAAACAAAGTGCGGTCCTACAGACAACACTCTCCCCCATCAATAACCAACTGTGATTCATCCCGAAGGTAGGTGTGTGTCCCGCAAACAAATGAGGCAGGTATCCTGATGGGTGCGGGGGTGTGTGACCATATAATGGAAGACAATATCCTAACACACCTACCACTGCTTGCAGTCTGCAAGGAGCCCTGAGATCTAGATATGCCTTACGGTTAGTTTGACACCTCATGGGCTAGGTTTTTTCATGCATTTCCTAGACTTTTTGAAGAGCGAACTGAAATAGAGATTCCATGATGTTGATTTATAAGATGCACATGGGTCATTGCAAGGGTTGTTGGCCTTCTCCAGTCCACT
This sequence comes from Crocodylus siamensis, assembly GCF_052110815.1. NCBI lineage: Eukaryota > Metazoa > Chordata > Crocodylia > Crocodylidae > Crocodylus > Crocodylus siamensis. The sequence continues at coordinate 14,658,456 of NC_143395.1, read as the reverse complement.
GCACAGACCTGTGCCACGTGAGCTAATGTTATCAGTCCACTGATAGACACGCTTGACAGCTAACTTCTCTGCAGATCAGCACAACAGGACACCTTGCCAGTGGGTTTCATAGAATCACAGAATCATAGAAGTCGGGTCGGAAGGGACCTTGTAGATCTTCAAGTCCAACCCCCCGCCTGGGCGGGAGAAAAGACTGGGCTCAAATGAGTCCAGCCAGGTAGGCATCAAGCCTCTTCTTAAAGCCCCCAGGGTAGGAGCCAGCACCACTTCCCTAGGAAGTTGGTTCCAGCTCCTAGCCACCCTAACTGTGAAGTAGTTCTTGCGGATGTCTAATCTAAATCTACTCTCTAATAATTTGTGTCCATTGTTCCTGGTCATGCCAGGGGGCGCTAGGGGAAACAGTGTCTCCCCCAAACCCTTCTGGTTCCCCCTAGTGAGTTTATAGACAGTCATCAGGTCCCCCCTCAGCCTTCTCTTGTGAAGGCTGAACAGGTTCAGGTCCCACAGTCTTTCATTGTAGGGTCTGCCATGTTGTCCCCGGATCATGCGGGTGGCCCTCCTCTGGACCCTCTCAATGTTGTCCACATCCCTCCTGAAGTGGGGCGCACAGAACTGGACGCAGTACTCCAGCCGTGGCCTGACCAGCGTCGCGTAGAGGGGGAGGATCACCTCCCTGGCTCTACCTGAGATGCACCTGTGGATGCATGACAAGGTCTGGTTAGCCCTGCCAACTGTGACCTCGCATTGTCGGTCCATGTTCATCTTGGAGTCAGTAATGACTTCAAGATCCCTTTCTGCCTCCGTGCTCTCAAGAAGGGAGTTTCCCATTCTGTAAGTGTGCTACTGGTTTCTACTGCCTAAGTGCAGCACCCTGCACTTGTCAGTATTGAAACGCATCCTGTTTATGTTAGCCCACTCCTGTAACCTATCCAGGTCTGTTGCAGTCTTTCCCTCCCTACTAGCGTGCTCACCTCACCCCAAATTTTGGTATCATCAGTGAATTTAAACAGGTTGCCTTTCACCCCGTTGTCCAAATCGCTGATGAAGAAATTGAACAGCGCAGGCCCAAGGACCAAGCCCTGGGGGACTCTGCTGCCCACTTCCCCCAGGCTGAATATTACCCATCCACCACCACCCTCTGAGTACGACCCTTGAGTCAATCTGCAATCCATCTGACTGTGTAGGCATCAATGCCACAGTCGGCTAGTTTTTTAATGAAGATGGGGTGGGAGACGGTGTCAAAGGCCTTGCTGAAGTCTAGAAAGACTACGTCCATGGCAACACCTGCATCCATTGCCTTTGTGACCTGATCATAAAAGGCAATCAGGTTGGTCTGACATGACCTGCCCCTAATGAAAACATGCTGGTTGCCCTTAAGCATCATCCCTGAAGCCGGTCCATCACAGATGTGTTCCTTGAGGATCTTCTCAAAGAGCTTCCCAAGGATAGAGGTAAGACTGATGGGCCTATAGTTGCCCGGGTCCTCTCTCTTCCCTTTTTTGAAGACGGGGACCACGTTAGCTATCTTCCAGTCATCCGGCACCTGGCCCAAGCACCACGAGCGCTCGTAAAGCTGTGCAAGGGCCCTGCAATAACCCCAGCTAGCTCCCTAAACACCCTGGGGTGGAGAGCATCTGGACCCGCTGACTTGAACACGTCCAGCCCCTCCAGAAGCTCTCTAACCCGGTCCTCCCCAACCTGAGGTCTGGAGGCGTTCCCCTTGAGTCCATCTGGCATCACAGTGGGAAGTCCCGGTCCCTGCACAAGAAAACGGACATGAAGAATTGGTTAAAGAGTTCTGCTTTCTCCTCTGGCGCAACCACCAGATTGCCCAGTGTACTTTGCAGGGGCCCCACATTACCCGGTGCCTTCTTCATCCTCCCTGTGGATATATATAGAATAAAAAGGACTTTTTATTATCCTTGATCTTGGACGCTAGTCCTAGCTCTATGTCCGCCTTAGCTTTCCTGACAGCCCCCCTACAGGCCCGAGCAGAGGAGGTATACTCCTCTTTGGAGATAGCACCCCCCTTCCATCGGGTGTACGCCACCTTTTTGGCAAGCAGGCATTCCTGGTTTCAGGGTTTCAGAGATATTTGTTAACAACAGACTCAGAAGCCCTAGATTTCTTCTAAGCTGTGGACGGGAGAGTGCTAGAGTAGTGACAAGATCCTTTGTTCTCTCTGAGCACAGCCACTTCCTTCTGCCCTGTTCCTCTCAACCGGTGCCCATCCTGTCTCTTCCTCACCATGGCTCTTCAGTTCCAGTTTCCCCAGTCAGTTCCAGTTTCCACTCCTCAGGCTTCTCATCTCAGTCCCACTCTTGTCCAGCAAATCTTTGTTTCACCTCTCTGGTCTCACTGTTCCAGGAGGGCTCATTCCATCTCCTGGCCCAGCCACTTGTGCCAACCCCCGTCTGGCAGGAGTTTTGCCCAGCCAGTCCCAATCTCTTCCCCACTCCAAGTCCCAAGATTCTCTCTCTCCACAGCAGCCTTCAGTGCCAGCGTCTGCCTCCTCCTTCGGCACTTTGTCCCAGTCGACTTCCCAACTTGCCCATATTCTGTATTTGAACCCAATAGCTTCCTTGCCTCTGCTACGCGAGCCCAGCGTGTGGAACGCTAGGAGAGAGAGCCTCCCTGATTGCAACTGAGTTGTCGAGATCGAGATTCAGCAGAGTTGACATCAGACTAGATCTGCAACTACAGGAAAAGTTCTGTTAAACGACAGCCTGGAGCAGTGGTGCTGAACCCTCTGGCCCTGTGGGCCAGAGAAGTGGTGCAGGGCTGATCCATGGGCACAGTCGGACCCTGCGCTCCCACCATGCACTGAGATCAGGGCCTGGGGCCCTGCCCCGCATCTACCCGGCTCCACATGCTAGGATTGGGCTCTGGGTCTCCATGCTGCTCCTGCACTGGGATTGCGCCCTGGGCCGTGGCCCATGGGGCTCCTCACAAACCTGTCGGGAGCCCTGCAGCCTGGATTACATGGGTGCAGGGGGCCAGATCTGACCCTGAGACTGGGGGTTGAGCACTGCTGGTCTGGAGAAAAAGCCTCTCTGCTTAATATTAAATTGCTGTTCCCAAGCATGATGGTACAACAGTTTTCCAAACAAAAGCCTGCCAGAATTTTTTAATATGGGGAAAAAAAAAATGTATTTTTCCCTAGTTTTGTTCTTGGAAGTAGGTCAATTTTATGGACTGAGATTTTACAAAACAATCAATCAAACAACCTAAGGGAAAGTTTCATCCCAAATAGTTAAAGTTTGTTTTCATTTGCTAATAACTTCAACAGCCACTTATAGTGGGCTGTGGCAGGCAATCTGACGCCTCGGCACATATTCATGTCATGGCGCAATGGGATCTGATCCCATCTGAATCCTAACAATTAACATGTTAATTGTGGTGTAAATGTAACACATAGAAAGGGCGTGAGTAATAGGCTAGGCTATCATTCCTGCATGGTGTGTGCAGGTCTCGCAGTGTATATTACCAATATTCTTAATCTAAAGCTGCCAAGCTTACATGAAATTCAGATTTGTTTTCAGAGGGTAAGTCTACACATGCATTTGATCCGAGATTGGTTTACTTGTGAGTAAACTACTCATAAGTAAACGCTCCCAGGCAGGTGTCTACATATACAGGGATGTGGGAGCAGACTTGCTGCTAATAGCAGCAAACTGCTCCTGATTCCTAGGGCCCTATATTGGGCCCCTGCAGCCACCAGGGGGAGCTCTAGGTTCCCCTTGGGTGCTAGCTGCCCCACCAGCAAATTGGGGCAGGGTGCTGGGACCTACCTCACCCCTGCAGCTTTTTCCAAGCCCCGTGCCTTGATCACCCAATTGAGGCACAGGGCTGGGACTTGCCCCTGACCAGGACAGTTCCCAGCCCCAAGCTCCTCAGCCTGTTCCCCGCCCAGCTCCATGCTCATGGAGCTAAGGGAGGAACAGGTTCTCTAGTGGGTAACAGGATCTCCCTGCGCTGGCCCCGCGACTGCGGAGCCGGTGCTAAAAGATAAAAATCTCCAAGCTCCCTAATTCCTGACTCTGATGGTGAAGCCCCTGCTCATGATCCCCGTGCTCACAATCTCAGAGTGGGGGGCTTGGAGCTCTTTGCTGCTGGGGCAGGGAAATATAGTCCCTGCCCTGGCTCTGGTGGTGGAGCCTGCCCTGGTGGCTGGCTGACTGGGAGCAGATTTGCTCCTGGTCAGGTGTCTACAAGCACTACTGCACTGTTACTAATTACAAGTAAATTTGCTACTTGCATTTGCAGGTAGCAAATTTACTTGTGATTAGGGTGGTCTATTGCACAGTAAGCATATGCACGTGTAGATGCACATGCTTACTGTGCAGTAAACTATGCTATTTTGCAGTAAGGTGTCTCATGCGGACATGCCCAGCTAGTCAGTTTTGCTACCTGAATCCACTATGAATGCACTGTAGTTACATAATATGAAAGAAGGGTAAAATTAAGGGGCAGATTTTCAAAGACAAGGACAGCAGTAAAATGCTTATGAAAGTAAACTGGGGTTTGGCATCTGACTGTCATTTGTGGCTTTGGAAGCCTCTCTGAAATGGCAAAATGGTAGTAATCTTTGCCTAAAAATCTGAGAATGAATTTTGCTGTTAATCCCATCTTGTTTACAACAGACAGTTAATTTTAAAATTAATTTAAACACAAACACTTTATGGAGACAAACACTTTATGCAGAATTGATAATGCGGTCTCCTCCCTCTTCCTTTTCTCCTTCTTTCTCACAGCATCTGAAGTAAGCCTGTTGCTTACAAAAGCTTATGTTACGCATCTCTGATTTAGTTAGTCCATAAGGTGCAAACCGACCCTACCTTCTGTTTGACTTCAGACTAACACAGCTAATTCTCTCTCCCTCTTTTTAACATCAAAGCCTTGCTATTGCATCATGGAGGTAAAAAGATAAATAATTCTATAGTGATTATGAGCTAGAAGCAAATGGTGTCTTCATCAGGAGTGGGAAATGTTTGCCTTTACTACAGTGTTTGAATGGATTAGGAATCGTAAAATGTATATTTTCTGGCGGATTGGACCTGGCTGCATAGAGGGCATGACTTAACACAATGACTGCACTGCTGTGGGTAGCCAACTGCCAATGCAAGCATTCAAAAATCATGAGTCAAACCCCCAAAATTATGAGACTGGTTTAAAAATCATGAGATTTACCAAACAATAAATATGGGCTTCTTTCTATTTGCTTTCTTGTTGCAGAGCGTTTAAGATTCATGTCTTCTAGCTTTTTACTTCACCCACAAGGGCAAGAAACAAAAACACCCCAAAAGCTGGGGCTTGTAGCCTGATGCAGCAGGAATCAGGAAGTATGAGATAAAGCTACACATTTTCTCAGGATCTCTCTGTAGGGCAGAGTTAAGGTTGTACAAAGTCTGAACTGGCCATTTCAACATCATGCTTTCAAATGTTTGGGTTTAAGTTCAATTGCCTGAGTTTCAAATAACTCTTCATTAACCTTCCCTCCCCCCAACATGTTCTCCTAAGCTTTTTTATTATTTAAATTACTGAGGTACACAGTCAACCCAGTTGTCTAATAAAATGTGGTCTGGGTACAGCTTTATCAACTTTTCTGCCATGTCATCTGGTATGTGTACTCAGACAGTGCACAATGATGGCAGCTGCTGTGTAAACACAAGAAGAATCTGAGATTGATATCAACAGGATGTTTATATTTTAGAGTTTCTAAGAAAATAATAAAGATTTCCTGCCGTCGACTCTATTGGCACTTGCTTTAGTGTGTATGACAGTTCAAAAAAATATAAATTATGGAGAGGCGAATTTCCTTATGCCTCCTGTATGGCTGTCATAGGTCAATACTGAAAAAACAAAACCTACAGTTAAAAAATAGTCATTGGGGTGAAATGTAACTTCCTTTATCTTTCTGGAATGTGGTTCACGTTGTAAAACTTTACAACTCTATTCCTTTGGCAAACACTATTCTAGCTGATGGTGAAGACCAAAGGATTGGCTCTTAGTGGATATCAACTGATGGCACATGTGCAACTACACACATATTTGTATCAGTGGCCTTACTGGAAATCCTCCTGCCAGAAATGAATACTTGTATTATTATTATTATTATTTAAAATTGTATCTGCTGGATAAGGCAGCAGCTCCCTCTGAGCAAGAGCTTTCCATAGTGACTAGTCAACAGTTTCACTGGCTTTGGGATGAAACATGGTTTAAGAGGCTTTAGCTCAGGATTAAATTTTGTTTCAGTCAAGATTTATAAAAAATGATTTGGCTTCCCTGGAATTATGCGTTGATCCCTGCCTCTCCCGGCCAAGAGAATAATGCAAATGACACAGGAATGGATCAGTCCGGGATGCCTTTTCTAAGTTCTGGATTTATATAGGCAGTGCTTTGGCGTTACCAGTCAGTTCCTGGGCAGATTAAAAAAATTGGCTTTAACCTATAAAGCCCTTAATGGTTAGAGATCTGGTTCCCTAAGGCAATCTCTCCTCTCCTATCAGGATACTGCCACAGCTGAGATTAACCAGTGTGACGGTAGGGTGTTTAGAACTGGTTCCTGGTCTTGTTTTGCCAGAACGCAAGTTTTTTAAAGTACTAGGCATAACCTAAAGCCAAATATTCCCCCCCCCGAAAGGATGTGGCTGACAACTGGAGCTATGGGATACTGTTTAAAAAAAAGTCCTATTAGGCCTATGGTAATGCTTAATAGGCAGTTCAGTTAGATGTCTCGATTCTTTTTAATGAAAAAGAATTCACTGGTTTGATAAAACAAAATAGATAATAAACAGAAAGCAGCTTCACTGTAAAAAAATGAGAGCTGAGAAGCACCTTAGAGCCCCGCTTTCAATGCAACAAAGGTTTTTCAAACCATGGGTGCTGAACTGGCGAGGAGGGTGCTTTGCACGTGCTTCTGTAGGACAGGACTGTCCTATATGTTCTGTGGTCCACTGCAGGCTATAGCCCAGGCTGTGAGCAAGACCCTTGGTGCTCAAACTCTCCAGTGACATTTGCAGGAACTCATTTGTCTGGACAAGGGGGAACTGTTCATTTTAACTGTTTATTCAGTACAACCATATGCAAAAATGTTCATTAGTATCTCTCATGGGAGCTGTGTGAGAGAAGGAAAGATCACAGAGCAATACTGATCTGTACTGAGAGACAACCAAGATTAGATATAGGGGAAATTAATTTTTAACAAAGGATGCCTAGGTTTTATTGCATAAAAAAGGGAGGCTGGACAGCCCATATATGTAACAACAACAACAATAATACTTGGCAATCCCTCAGAGTTGAGGATGGTTGTCATCAATGATTGCTTTGTCTGTGTGTCCGAAGATGGCTGATGAGGCTGATCTGGGATCGACAGACTCTGCTGCAGCTCAGGCAGGTGTTTCCATGGGGGGTGGGGGCGGGGATCTGGATTCTTGATTTGGTCGGAAACACACTGTTTCTGCCTCTCCCACTCTTTCATCTCCTGTTGCTGTTGCAAGGTTTTGAAGTACTGAGACCCTTGTAGCAGACTCTTCCTCCATTTGGGGCATTCCTGAGTAAGCATCTCTCATGAGTTGCTATCAATGTTACATTTTTTCAAGCTGGCCTGGAGGATGCCCCTGAAGTGCTTTATTGGCCCTTTTCTTGAGTGTATGCCTTGACTGAGCTGGGAAAATACAATTTGCTTTGGGAGTCTGGAGTGGGACATCTGGATGACATGGCTGGCTCAGCAAAGTTGATGTCAGATGATCGCCTTGATGCTCATGGTGTTTGCTTGCAAGAGGATGCTAATACTGGTGCAACTGTTTTCCCATTCAAAGGATCTTCTGCATGCAGCATTGATGGTACTTCTCCAGTGACTTCAGGTGTCTCCTGCACATTGTCCATGTCTCAGATCCGTACAGTAAGATGGGGATCACAACTGCTTGATAAGCCATAAGCTTGGTTTCAGATATGATATCATGATCTTTGAACACCTGTTTTCTCAGGAGTCCAAAGGCTGCGAGACAATGTTGGATTTCTTTGTCGATGTCAATGTCAGCCTTTTATGCGCAACAGCTTCCAATGGGAAATACTGCTACCCAGCCTGTCCACAGGTGAGGGATAATGGAATGACCTTCAAGGAAGGTTAGCTGCAAAATAAGCAGGGGTAACTCTGATGGATAAGCAGTTGTGGACCAAGCAGCGGAAGCACCAATAGGATGTAGTGGGGATAGCAGGTGGCAATGCTTTCCCTCCTGAAAAGCCACATACATCCTTTGACAGAGTTGTGACATGGTGAGTACAGGCTGCCATTATAATAAGCCTAGCCAGCCCCCAGCTATAGGTCTGCAAGTCCTCAACAGCACAGCAGATGGAAGATGTTAGCATTTCAATACTGCAAAGGAGGATGAGTCTGCAGCAGAATGGTATGTCCAACTGTCTTGGCCTCCTTGCCATTGGAGCAAGTTTCCATTCTGTTACGATCCAGGTGCAAGCTGATGTGTGGCAGCTTCTCCATGATAAAATAAATCAGCACAGGCATCTACCATGAAAATGGCTTTGCCAGCACATATGTAACACTGATTGTTTTTAAGTTTTAAATAAAGTAATTGGATGATGTATTTGCATCTGATGAAGTGAGCTCAGGCTCACAAAAGCTTATGCATAGCTGAGTTAAACGGTCTATAAGGTGCAACTTTACCCTGCCTTCTGCCTGACCTCAGACTAAGATGACTAACTCCCGCCCTCTGCCTCATGACATACATTTAGCTGCAAGAATAACATGCAAGTGTCGTGAGGAAAGTTAGTCTAAACATCACAATAAAATGCAAAAAATTCAAAGGATTGAAAACTGCTACTTAAGTCATACTAATAGTGGGCCGGATTCCAAAAATGCCTCACTGTATAGGCACTCACTCCTATTCCAAGTTTCTTGCCTCATATCAATCACTGGCATTGCTCATGGAGTAACGGTGTCAGAATCAGGCCCCAGCAGTCCTGCTGATTTAAGTGTAATGACTTGTGGAGTAAGGTGCGTGACGCTGGCAGGATATAACTCGCTAGAAATCATACTGCCTAGGGCCAGGTCATGCTCTCTCGGAAGAGTTAAGATGGATGTAGTTCTTCTCTCGCAGCAGCCCGCAGCAGCTTTCTCCAGCTATGGATACAGGGTGGGTTCTGACGTCTCCGCTCAGGCTGAGTCATACGTACCTTACGGGATTAGCAATATCCTTGCAATCACAGTGTGAATGAGGGTGGCAGGAAGTGGTCCAAGGAACCAAGAAGCCCAGTGTAACAGCTCGTTTTTCACTTCATATTTAACACCGGTTAGATTGTTGTCTCAACCTCATTTTTTTATTCCCCCCCTCCACTTGCTGTGATCAATTTCTAGGGCAGGGGAGCAACCCCTGATGCTCCGCTTGCTGATTAGCCACTCTGAATGCTTCCAAGTCCCATGTAGTTGTATGTTTAAATACTACATGCACCAACATCTCCAAATCCCTGTGTGCAACTTTCCTAATTTCAATCCTGTACCTCAGGGGAGTGCAGGCCAAAAAGGATGTGAGATCAGCCAAAAAAGAGGTGTTCCTGGCTCCAGAGAGCACTTTGCACCTATTCAGAAAGTGTGTTTGGAAAGTTTTCCACAACTGGAGGCATATAATTTACTCTGGCTGTGGGCAGGCACGGTATTTGTAGTATCCTTTCTAACCACTGCTTTTCAGATCATGCTCCTCTCAATGGGAATAATTATTAAACCACTGTGGATGACTATGGATACTGGGTCAGAAATCTGGGCAACATCAGACCAGCTGTTTCAATAAGAGTGGGTCAAAATTGCTTTTGGCCAGTCCAATTGGGATTTTCTTCTGTTAATTTAAGATAATGACTTCATGTTTAAAAACAAAACAAAGCAAAAAATGAACTAAAACAGTTCATTTTTCTCTGAAAAGGAAAGATCTGGGCCCAAGTCCAGCTCCCCCTGTAGGCAGCTATATGGATAAAGTTAGATATGTAAATAGCTCTTCGTACCCCTTATGTAGATCTTAGATTTGGAGATCTTATATCCGCTGTCCACCTGTGCAACTAGACTTGGCCAAATGAGTATGCTCATTAAGGATCTGCAGGTCTTTTTCGCCTAGGGATCATGGGCAAAACTTGAATCAAAGTCACATTAAAAGGTGCACCTGCTTGGAAAGATTCAACTCTAAAATGAAAAGTGTCATGATTCTTAAGGTGAAGAGCAGATGGCGTAAGGTCTTGGTAAATTATGAACCAGTCTAACATGCCCAATATAGGCCCAATCCAGAGCTCACTGAAGTCATTGAGAATCAGATCCTGGAATTAAACACAGCCATGGACCCTTGTGGGCAGAGTGTGATACAATGGGAGGAATAATATAAACCCAGAAGTGCAAATGTTTTCTAAGCTTCCTGTCTTATACAGTTCAGCATCCAGGGAACAAGTCCAGTATTCCCACTGACTGCAACAGGACTACCGATGTGAAAAAAGATAAAGCCTAAGCAAGTCTCTACGACAGCAGGCCTTAAAATAAGCCAGTAATAACTGCTGCCTATCACGGGTACCCTAGGGAACATCTGCTATAGCCAACTGCCCTTTCTTTTTATTTTTCCTCCCCCTAGCAAGAGGATTATGATTCTCACTGTTGATTAATCCTTTACCAATACTGAATTACAGCAGACTTCCTTTTCTGTAAAAATCACAATAAACTTCCTCTAGTACAGCAGTATCTGTGCTTCCAGTTTCTGCGTTAAGGCCCAGGAACAATTAGCTAACAATAATTAATCACACTGGCTGAGACAGTCCTCCCTCAATAAGCCATGCCTTATTTGTTTGGATTTTGTGATTTTTTAAACTCTTTCTGTCAGGTGTTACAATACTGAGGCTCTGGGAGATTCATGCTCTGCCTGGTTTCACAAATAGTTTTGGTATCCGTATATTAAATGATATACCATACATCTATATGGTAGAAAGGTAAATCGTCATTTTCTGCATACAATTCAACTTCTGTTTAATGTGCACATTTTCCTCACTTTAGAAGACCATGAAATGCCTCAATTGATGACCCAAATAATGTCCCAATTCCCCCAAAACACACATCTGATCTTTTAGCATTGTTAAGTAAGTAAGTCTGAAGAGACATGTATTTTCTGTTGGTCCTTGACTAGTAATAATTAACCTTAAACCTGGACTCAGAGAGACTGGAATAATTTAGTATCTCTTCTTCCCTCTCCTTCAGAACACAACATGCAAATATGATCCAGAAATAACTTTTCTATTTCACAGCAGCTGGCACAGTCAGGTGTTAAGATTGGCTTTTAACTTATGATCACACTGACTACTAAACAGTATAAATTTTTTGCGGTGACATCTTGCCAGCACATAGCAACTTGGACTACAGTTCCTGTTTTTATAAACTTCCAACCTTTGTAAGTAAAATCCACTTTTACTGTCAATACACTTCAAAATTAACTTACTGCCAGTTTAGATTTCCCCCCGTAATTTTCACATTCCCAGAAATTACTAGAAGAATTAAAAAGCAAAGGAAAAAATAGGCATTTAACTTCACACTTGTATCTGCTGCTTCTTCAGGGTGCCAGCTGCTCATAACCTCACCTCAACTTTTTATTTTCTTGGGTACATCTGCTACTTCAGAAGTGTGATGACACAGAAGAATCAATAAAACAAAGTTAGTACAGGTTTTCAAAGCTTCCTGTGTGCCAGGACATTGCTTAGATTGACACAGTCCAGAAAAACACAGACTTCAGTAGACCAAGGAACCTGCAAACACTTAGTACTGCCAAAGGCTTCAATTCAGCAAGGAAATAAGCACGTGTGTGACCTGAAGCATGTGAGTAATCCCATGAAAGTTAACAGAACTAGTCAGTTATAAGCACTTTTAAGTATCTGAGTAAGTAACCTGCTAATGTTAAGGAGACTATGTGTATTTAAAGTTAAATATGTGATTAAAGATAACATTTCTCAAAGTCTCTTGCTTAACTTTACTACCGTGGCTTGTCCCAGTATGACTTGAAAAACTTCTTTCTTAGGGAGTATGATCCAGATCTAACTGAAGCCAGTGGCAGTCTTCCTTGGCTTCACCAGGCTTGGGACCAAGTCCCTCAAGAGTTTCACTGAAGTCACCGAGATTATTTGCAAGAGTTTGCAGGGTCAGCCCTTAAGGTTCACCTGTAAGAATCCCTCCCAGGGTGCCAGGAGGACTGTGCGTTTTTCAGGAAGGAAGAGCTAAAAGTACAGAAACCTGAGCTCTACAGACCTTTGAAATGGAAGAGACATCTGACAATTAAAACTGAGACACACCTAGAAAGCCTAGTGGTTGAGGTACTTGCCCAGGGAGAAGGAAACCCAGATTCTCAGCAAGATAAATTTAAATTGGATATTACAAAACACTTTCTCACTCAGATGGTAGTAAAACACGAACAGGTTATCCAAAGAGGTGGTGTAATCTCCATCCTTGGAGGTTTTTAAGACCCAGGTAGACAAAGCCGTGGCTGGGATGAAATAGTTGGGGCTGGTCCAGCTTTGAGCAGGGGTTTGGATGAGATGTGACCTCCTCAGGTCCCTTCCAACCCTAATTTTCTATGACTGTGTGGGGTTTGAACCTGTCTCCTGCTCCTCAGCACAGTGCTTTAACTCCTTTGGGCAGTTAAGCACTTAACATGGCTAGCTGTAGCTGCTTAGGTGGCATTTTGAGCAGTTAATCCCCACTATGCCACTTGCCTTACCCTTCTGAGCACACTCAGAAGATCCTGTTCTGGCTCCTTACTATTTGTGGTCATCCTATGCCTCCCAGGTAGGCATGTGAAGGTCTCCATAATGGTAGCTGAAGACCAACTGTATCTAGCAACTGGTGGAAGAGGAGGACCTTCCCACCTTTTAGTGAAATAGCCTAGGGATTAGGAGTCTTTGCTCAATTACACTGGTGCACACCAGAAATAATTCCCTTGAAATCAGTGGAGTTTCACCAGCGTAGCACTGGTGCAAACCAGTAAAGCCTGAAAGCTTTTCTGGATTCACAGTTTAATTGAGGATCTGGTTCCATACGAGTGGATCTCTCATGAACCTCTGAAGATTGAAGAGTTACCTTTTTCAAATTTTGCTGAATAGTTGTGCTGTCTCTGTCCACAACCTTCAGCATTTCTTGGCTTGCCATGTAGAGGATATTCGCTGCAGAGAAAGAAAACAAACATAAAATTACAAAATACATCTCTTACTGAAAAACATGGGCTTAATCTTGCAAGCAGGTATGACCAGCTATATTGTCTCTGTAGACAATCCCACTGAAGACAACAGAGCTGACAGAAAGGGCCTCCATGGAGGGCTGCTGCATACCAAGCAATATATGGCTCATTTTCAGGGAAATCCATTTTTCACTTGACCCGACCCATCTGCTCTCATCTTTTTGGGTGGGATATCTGAGAGAAGATAATAGGGGAGCAAAAGGAAGTATCGCTTATGTAATATATTATTTCTTTGTTCCTTCTATCATTCTCTTTGGAAGAGTAAAAAGTAATGTGTAATTCTGAGACGCTTGAGGACATTTTCATTTACAAAGTGCATTGTGAATACAGAGCTAATCTTCTCAACAACCTATAAGTTAGGCAATTTAGTATTTTATTGTTGCTGTTGTTGTCATATTGCCTACTGTGCTAGGCACTGACATAACAAAAAGATAGTTCACCTCTCTAGGAATGTACAGTCCGAGTATGATCCTAATCGAATAGGTAGATAAGGGATCAAAGATAAAAAGTTGACATTCTGGCTCCTTGGGAGTCCATGGTGGAGCTGCCGAACAGTCAGTTGTGCAGGATCAGAGGCAAAGTAAGCATCACAGCTAGACGCAGAATGTGGAGCTGTTTGGTTCTGAGCCTAGAATTCAACCCGTACGATCAGACCTCTTTTTTTACTTGAAACAGGTAAAAACCTTTCATGAAATAACAAAAAAATATTTTTCCTGGTGACAGCATGATTTCTTTTGCATGCACGAATATGGCCATCATTTCAAAGCCAGAATAACTAAGTAAGAAACACCTCTCTTATGTAGAACAACCTGTCCAAACTTCCTCTAAGCAACTGCAGGTTTTCCACAGAATTAAGATATTCTCAAACTTTGAGGAAACAACTTTTGCTCCTTAAATGGGCAGCTTCAAGGTGATCACTTTTTAGATGTGAAACTTCAATTGACTGCATGCAGATGGACTGCTGAACTGAAACATTATTTTGTACGGTGCACATACTCAAGTGAATATTAGCAACACACTGTGGATCCTTTTGGCATTAAATGTCTTTGCCACTTTACTCCCTCAGCCTGCTCTCAGGGCTTTGCTTAATTATAATTCCTGGGCTGAATACAAAAGAACAAGTATTCATATTTAAATAAATCGAATATGGAAATATTCAACACTATAAAAAAATGCAAACTCTCACCTGTTGTTTGATATGGCACTTGAAAGGTAACAACTCAGACTGCAGCTGTAAAGCAGATGTTTAAATCCATCTGATGATCTCTCAAAAACGTCACCATGTAGTCTTACTGATTTTAGTGGCAGCAGTGGGTGCCTGGTGTCTCTGAAAACTGGATCAGCTTAAATATTTCTAGATTCAAAGGTTTGGCGGACTGACAGGATCAGTACACTCATCTACCCTGCACTCCTGTACAATACTGATACAGATGGTTGACCAGTAATTCCTGTGTCCAGCCCGGATCTTCTGGTTGAGCGAGGGCACAGCTTATAGGTTACCTTGTAAGTGTTACAAATGATTCTCCACGTGGATCATTTATAAAGCAATCCAGGATCATGCCAATGGAAGGTAAAACAGGATGCTTAAAGGATGCTGCATGACCTGATCTGGAGCACTTCTGTACCTGCTCATGTTTGTCACAACCCTACGCCAAGAGGGACCGTTCTCACTGTCAGCATAGACTGCAGGGGGTTTTGCCTCCCTCTATAACAGATGGCATGGCATTTTTCCTGGGATATTGTGAGTATATTTTAATAAACGACTTAGGTCCTTGCAGATGGTGCTCTCATCCCCCCGGGTTCACCCATGGTGGGTTAAGGTGTTCTTGGTGCCTTGAGTCAACGTTCCTGATAGCTGTGTAACAGGGTTGTTTGTGTAGTTTTAAGAATAGGTTAGACAAGTACTTTTATAGGATGGTTGGATGGGGATGACTCTGTGTTGAGCAGGGGGGTGGACCAGATGATCTCCCGAGATCCCTTTCAGCCCCACTTTTCTATGATTCACTCTTGAAAGGGCTGACACCCCTTTCCTCCCTTCTCCATCTGGCCAGTGCTATATGCTGATGCAATGCCAATGGTTTCGCTTTTACCCTGTTACTAGAAGTTGATGCCCGTGTGCTCTTTGGAGCGCAGGGGTTTCCTTAGCTCTGGTGGGGAGAGCACAAGGATGTGGTGACAAATACCTCCCTCCTTTTTCTCTCCTTTCCATAAACCTGAACAAACACTAGCAACAACCAAATCTGCAGCTTTCTGTGACCAAAATGCCCCCTAAGACACTAACTCTTCCTTGAGAAGCACAGTGGAAGCATTAATTTCTGTGACACATTTTGGTATCTGCACCAGGGGAGGGTTGCGCACAAACAGTTAATGAAGGCTTCAGGCCCCATGTGCTAGCACATTCCCACATAGTGTGCTGATGGAGGAAATGGCAATCACACAGGTCTGTGGTGGTGACCAAAAACATTCTGTCTGGACAAGTTCCAGCAATGCTCTGAGGAAATGGAAATGGGAACAAATGCCACTAGGGAGAGAAGTGATGTTCAAGAGATCAAGTGTTAGAAGTCATTGTGACTTCTCTCAAAATCAAAACAAAAGAGGACCTGGAAAGCAGGAGCTGCTGCTAATCCAGGCTCTGCCTCCTGCAGAAAGCTGGATCCTTACCCTGCACACTCCCGCAGAGTCCTGAGATGAGAGCTGGATGAAAGGTTGTCACATGATTGCCTTTCACAGACTCATAGAGCAGTAGGGCTAGACAGGACCTCCAAAGGTCATTTAGTCCAACCCCCTGCTAGAGGCAGGATCATCTGTATTGAGACCATCCATTACAAATCCTTGTCCAACCTATTAGTAAGACTACACATTTAACCCTGACATACAACCACAAGGCATGACACCCTAACCTGCCACAGATAAAGGAAGGGGACAATGGCAGCCAATGTCCTGCTGCTGTAAGGGTTGTTAAAATATGCCTGAGAGATCCAAGGAAGAGGGTCATGCTCCTCGCTATGGAGCAAGGCAAAACCTTCATTGTCTGTGCCAATCTGACTACGGGTTAAAATCCTTCCTCCCTCCCCAATATATGACAACTGGCTTGACCCGGAGCAGAGGGGTAAGACCCTTTAGCCAGGAACTTCTGGGTGTAAATCTCAGCAGGAGCACTGGCACACCCTAGTCAAAATTCAACGACCAACCGCAGCCAAGGCCCAATGCTTCTGAGGAAGGTGAACCCCTCCTTCCCCCACTGCACACAAGTAGCAACAGTAGGGAAAGAAATCCTTTCCAGTCCCATGTGGCAACCAGCAAAGCCCAGCAACTGGGAAATACCCATAGCAGAGCATAGGCATATCTATTCTTTGATCATCTCTGACCAATGCTTTTCTAACTTCTCTCGAACTCCTCCAGTGATAAAAGTTTCTTTACTATTCATTCCATCCAGGAAGAGAGCACACACCAATTGCAGAGGCTTCCTCAGCCTAACGAACGGTTTTTAAACCCAAAAGCTTGCTAAAATGTTATTTTCTCCAACTATTTAACTATTGGTCTAATAAAAGATATCAGATTCACCCGAAGAAGCTTGTCCTCCAATGATGGAGAGTCCATAACTTCCCTAGGCCGTCTATTCCACTGGTTCACTCTTCCAACGTGACGTTTTTCTGGATATCCCATGTAAACCTAATTTGCTGCAACTTCAAGCCACTGGTCCACATCCTGGTCTCTGCAGAAGGGAGAAAAGGTGTTTTCCCTCTTCTTTATGGCAGTCCTTCAGCTATTTGAAGTCTAATATCATGTCCCCTCTTAGCACCTTTTCTGTAAGCTGAACATGACTTATGTGAGACAATACAAAGGTACTGGAGAATCTGGCAGCATTTGAATGATAAAATTCATCAAAGTTACATTTTTTGGTATTAATGGCATGGAGGCCTGATCTAGACATCCACAGAGCCCAACGTGCTGGACCACCCCAGGCTTTTGTGCAGCCTGCTGCTGGCAATCAAGTAACCTAATCCCTCTGAACAGCAGTACTGCAACAGCAAACCCCTCTCAATCTCCCCAAAACAGAGGCTGGAGCCAAGCATTAAAACTCTTTCTCCTCAATACACCTTCAACCTCTGCCAGTGTGTCCATTACAAATCTTTTGTTTTTATGACTAAAAGGGCATCTTGTGGGGCAAAATCATGTTTATCTGAAGAGAGGCAGGAGGAAGAAACCCCTGTCCCTGACTGCTCACTGATTTCAAATTCTGTTTTTCCAGACAGAGCAGATATAACCCCAGTGTTCAAAGCTTTTCCCCTCTAAATGTCAAAAACAATTTGTGTGGGAGGAGGTAAAGGTAGGGCATCCATAAGAGTCAACAGTACTCGGTGTGCTGGCCTTTCAGGTGATACTTTCTAATATAAGCTTCTCATTTGTTTGATGTGAACAAAGAAAATCCTATGAGGCATTGTGTGTAGGAGCACCGATGGCCATCCTTACCATGGCCGCTCTTCCCAACAAACGTGCTCACCTGTTTACCGTCTTTTCTGTGTCAATCTGGAGGTGACTGCTTGTCAGTTGTACCTCAAATATAATCAGATCTGGCTCCAGCTGGAGCCAATGAGAGTTTAGCTGCTCATTTCCAAAAGCAGCAGGACCCAATATGTTGGGATGAAAGAGTCTATGAACAAATAAAATACTGACCAACACTGGAATTTGACAGGTCACCATCAGCTACAATCCTGCTGGGGATAAGGCATGTGGTTTCCTGTTCTCAGCTCAGCCCAACAGTAGGTGCATCTATACATGCCCCTGACTGTGCAGTTATTACTGTGCAGTCATTTAGTACTTGCTTTAGCAAGTACTAAATGACTGCACAGTAACTGCTGTTAGTGCATAGTCCGGCAGTGCATGGATCATTTCCAACCCTACTGTGCAGTAAAAACGAGCTACTGCGCAGTAGCATTGACATCACGGTTCGTGTCTGCCAATGCTACATTGCCGTAGCGATGAACCACATCGCCGTAGCTTGTCGCTAAGACAATGAAGTGTCTCATTTAGACGCACCAAGTGAAAGCAAAACTGAATTTGGATAAGAGCACCAATGCTTAAAAAATGTTTTATGCAATGTAATGTAATTAGCATCTTTGATTCCTCTCTTCCAGTCTCAGCAGAGTCTCTCCCCGATCTCTGATTTATGAGATCACATCCGTTGTGTTCTGTTTGTAGTTCTGGATTTCTGTCTGGCTCTTGCATGCAGGGTTTTTCTTCTCTTTTGGGAATTGTTTCTGCCAAGCAGAAATCAGAAGTATCGACAGGTACAAGGTATAGAAAAGAGGTTAGGCTTTTCAAAAGAGCTTCATGGAATTAGCTGCCCAATTCCCAGTGAAATTTAACAGAAGTAAGTCTACCTCCTTTAGACTCCTGGAAAAGTCCTAAATGTATGCTACCATTTTCATGGTGATTTGCACAACTTGAAACACCTGAGGCCTGAGACACTCAGTTCAATAAGTGAAAATAGTGGAGAAACTAAATAACAGTGTCTACAATGTATACAACATCCCAAGATCAAGCAGAGTACAAGAAAGTAACAATGCCACTATGAAAAGGCAGATGTGGAGCAAGTTAGGCTACTCAAAAGGGTTCTGTAGCTAAAACTAAAGGAATAAAAATCCTCAGAGGCTGCACAGATGCTCTTTTAAAAAGAGACGTTTCAGAAGATTTACCTACTACTTGGCAAAAAGCAAATCTGGAAGAGAAGGAGAAAACCAAAGTGACTAAAGGGCAGCGACAAGAGGTTATTCAAGACAAATAGAAATCCTTTAAAATTCAGAAATCTGACCCTAGAAACAAACTTACAGCAGACCTTAGGGAAGAGGAAATAAGGACTGAAATGGGTTTCAAAAAACAAATAGCTAGAGATGTAAAAACAAACAACAAAAAATTCTTTACGATTATCTGAAGCAGGAAGCCAGCAATGGAAATGATGAATCTCTTGGATTCTTAGTGGGTAAAGGATGTAATTAAAGAAGATAAGGATACCGATTGGAAGTGAAATGATCTTTCTGTACCAGCCTTTACTGTAGAGATGCTTATCGAGGAGTCAGTCCCTCCCTGTAACAAAGATGAGATATTCTGAGACACTACAGTGTCAGAAATAATAGAGGTGCAACCAACTGATCTTTTTAAAAGGAGTTAGTTACTAAATTCAGGTGGCACACCCCAAAACTGTGAGGGAGCTGAAATGCTAATACAAATAAGCAATCTCTTTCATTCAAAACAGTCTTTGTTCAGAAGTTTAGAGAGTAGACATTGTTGTACCAATATGTAAAAGAGGCCCTGAAGTTAACTGGGGGACTACAGACCAGTACTCCATACCTGAACTGATTGCAAATGTAATAAAAACAGGAGAATGGGAACACCTGGAGATTGTGATGTGACATGGTCTAATCAATATAGACTGTGAAAGGAAAACCATGTTTCACCAAGCTGCTAGAATTTGTGAATGTGTTGATACAGTGTGGAAAAGAAAAACGTGCTCCATGCTGCAGGCCTGACGGGGTTGGAGCCAGAGCAGGAGCCGTGACTCAGGGTAAACAGTGGCAGAAAGGGGGAAGCCAAGTCCCCCCCCCTCCATAAACAGTTTGGCCTTGATCCTATACAAACATAGAAACATTTAAACACATGCTTAATCAATAGACTGTAAGTAATTGTGCTTCAATGGGGTGACACACAGAGCACACACTTAAGCATATACTGGCTTTAACTGCTAAATTAGGGTCTTTGTCAATTTTCCTTGTTATTTATATGGATTTTCACATAGTAACTAAGGCAAAAGGCAACCCACTCCCCCAAACCCCCAAAACAAAAACAATCCCTCCCTCCCCCTCAAAACCAAAAAAAACAGGCTAAAAGAAACAGGAAAATCTGCTGTAAATCCACAAACACTGGAAAGAGTAACTGGAGACAGCTGTAGTGGCCCAAATGATTCTTAATACTTTTTATTAAACTGATTACATTTCAAGTTGCTGGGGTCCGTCCTATTTAGAACCCAAACCTTACAACTTAATTAAAAAATGGGGGAAGAAAGGGGGCACGCATTAATTATCCAGTCCTTATGATTAATAAAACACATTTCACTTTTGAGATGGAAAGATGTATTAAACTGTAAACGTCGCTTATCTGCTTAAACCTTTCATGTGTATATTCTCTCTGTACAGTATACTGGAAAAGGAAGCCCTAGATCCATTCACAGGTCAGGTTTGTGAAGTTAACTGCACCACAAGTTTCTCCACATGACCCTGCCAGTGACCCCTCTCTTGACCTGGAAGGATCACTCTCTCTCCATGAATTAGGGGTGATTAAGTATCAGTGTCAGTTTAGTCTCATGCCTTTGCTAGGCAGAGATGAACAACTATGCCAAAATGTGTTTGATTTATTCCTAGTGGTTTTGTGACAGAGGAACCCTGATTGGGCTCAAATCAAGGGGCGAGGAAAGAAGAGTGCTTTATATCACCAGGAGTTCTTTACCTAAAATGTCACAACCGGGGCTTAGCATCTGTTGGAGAAATTAATAGTTTTCACAAAACCTAATTGAAGAAATCAAGCTTTTCAGTCTTGTTGTTATTTACCACTGATTCAATTAACCAACTGTCAGATGAATACCTGTATCTGTTGAGCTGAACTTCAACTCCCCGATCTACTCATGATACACAGCCAGGCCAATACATTGCAAAATAAAAAATTCCTCTGCTTTGCAGAAACAAGAATAGAGCACCATTATTTATTCTGAGGGTGTAAGAGCCTGAGCTTGTATATCATGAATATGGCTAGGGGTGCACCAGTAAAGATTTTCTTGGCTGATAACGATAGCCAATAATTAGCCAACCATATTGGCCAATGCTGATCCGATAACTGAGATTTAGAAATAGTGCGAGGCAGTTTAAACTATTGACATAAATCTTTTTGTTTGTTCTGTATTTGAAATACACACACACACGCACCTCCTGCCTGCTCTGGCCCTCGATGAGGGAGGCAGCAACTCCCTTATTCTCACGCCCCCTCGCCCACAGCTACTACTTGCAGCCCCGCTCCCTGCAGAGCTCGTGCTGCCATCCAGAGCGGGCAGGGCAGACCCTCGCATGGACGGCAGTGCTGGCCGTGTTTTGAACCGCAGAGTATGCCATTGCCTTGGCGCTGGCCAGCTCCGCACAGCCGAGGTCCTGGGGTCGCCAGGGAGAAGCCGCTTTTGCAAAGGAGCCCAGTGCCTGGCGGAGTGGAGCATCCCTCACGTGGAGTCTTACCTTGCCTGTGTGCAGCCCCATGTCTCCGCAGCAGTCCCAGTGCTTGCACCCCTGCTGCGCGCACCGTGTTGCCACAGCAGTGGCAGCAGCAGGAGCCGGTAATGGTCCCTTTGTTGCTGAGCGTGGTATCCTGTGACCACTCCCTGGCACTCCCTCCTGCTCCTGCAGCTCACTGGGAGCTGTAGTCTGCTGTGGGCTTGGGATGGTGGTGGGGTGCAGGGACTAGATTACACATGCCAGGATGCTCTGGCCACATGGCCGTTAATTATTGGGTAAAGCGACCAAAAGAAGCCAATAATGTAATGTCTCCTTTTATTGGTGCCGATCTGATAGCCAACTGATATATCAGTTCACCCCTAAATATAAGGTTTTAGAAGTCAACGGATCTATACTGCAATTTGAAAAAAACTGCTAATTGCAAGGAACAAACATGATTTTATTCAATTCAGCTAAACATTCCACTTATATTTGACTCACTAAGCACCTTAGTGATTTCCTTGTACTTCACTTCTGTTGTGTGAGCAGGTACGTGTGTGTTCTGCTGAAATCCATTAGTCGCTTGCTTGATTACTGGGTGTTGCTGATTTGCAGCCAAAAGTATTATTAGTGGACACAGCTAACTGCAAACCCGCATTGGAAACTGAATGGTCACATTGTGTTGGTTCTGACGATGCAACACAACTTGAAACATGTCTGTTAAGAAAAAACGTCTAAACAAATGTGGTCTACATATGTCAAACCAGTTTATAAATACAGGATTTTAGACTTGATTGAGTTACACTTAGACATGAGCCTCAAATTTTTGGGGGGAAATATCAACAGTGCTTTGCTGGATTTTAGATCTCACCCCACACTGTCTTGCCATGTGGTAAATACTCAGTAATGTTAATCAAAAATATACTGTAATATTCTTTGCTTATCTAGTCATCTTGATCCTGATATACATGAAAAAAATACAAAACAGGTACAAAGTGACAACACAATAAATAAGCAAAAGATATATTAACCAAGCATTTGGTTAACCTAGCATTTAAGAAATACATTTGAAAAGTCTCTTTCATCAACCAAAATGAAAGGTTAACTTTTAATTCATACCCACAATTTTTAAGTTTCTTCTTCAGGCTAATATAAGCATGGGAACACAAAAGGCTCCCGAAGCACTGCCCCTCATGTTAATAGATCCATTTACCTTGGCCCACAAAGGAGAATGGTAAAAACTTATGAATTCCCTTTACTAAAAGTGCCTCAAAGTTATGTTACTTCATGGCTCAAAAATTCAATATTTTTATAAAAAAATAAAAAGCGCACACACTTTAAAATTAGGGCAACCTGTTTTAAGGCCCAGGCTGACTCCAATCTTTTGATGTAATTTAAACTTACTAAATAAAAATAAAATAAATGCTAAATAAAAAATAAAGTACATGTTTTAAAGAAAAACAAACCCATAGCCCAGCCCCTGGCACAGATCTTTGAAAACTCCTGGCGCTCCAGTGTAGTGCCTGAAGACTGGAAGAAGGCCAATGTGGTGCCGATCTTCAAGAAAGGGAGGAGAGTGGATCCGGCTAACTATAGGCCCATTAGCCTGACTTCTATCCTGGGGAAGATCCTAGAAAAGTTTATTAAGGAGGCCATCCTTGAGGGACTGGCCCAGGCTAACATCCTAAGGGATAGCCAGCACGGGTTTGTTGCGGGTAGGTCTTGTTTGACCAATCTCATTTCCTTCTATGACCAGGTGACCTATCACCTGGACAAGGGAGAAGAGGTTGATGTCATATATCTTGACTTCAAAAAAGCTTTTGATCTGGTATCCATGATCACCTCTTGGCCAGACTGGCCAGTTGTGGCCTTGGCTCCACCACAATCTGCTGGCTGGGAAATTGGCTCCGTGGTCGGACCCAGAGGGTTGTAATCGATGGCAGTCACTCATTGTGGTGCCCTGTGACCAGTGGGGTCCCTCCAGGCTCTGTCCTGGGACCCATACTGTTCAACATCTTCATTAACGATGTGGACACTGGAGTCAGGAGTGGACTGGCCAAGTTCGCCGATGACACCAAACTTTAGGGCAAACCATCCACGCCAGAGGACAGGCAGGTGATCCAGGCTGACCTGGACAAGCTCAGCAAATGGGCAGACGAGAACCTCATGGTGTTTAACACCGAAAAATGCAAGGTTCTCCACCTTGGGAGGAAAAACCTGCAGCACCCTTATAGGCTCGGCAGTGCTACGTTGGTTAGCACTACAGAAGAAAGAGACTTGGGGGTCATCATTGACCACAAGATGAACATGAGCCTGCAATGCAATGCTGCGGCTAGTAAAGCGACCAAAACGCTGGCTTGCATCCATAGATGCTTCTCGAGCAAATCCCGGGACGTCATTCTCCCCTTGCACTCGGCCTTGGTGAGGCCGCAGCTGGAGTACTGCGTCCAGTTTTGGGCTCCACAATTCAAAAAGGATGTGGAGAAGCTGGAGAGAGTCCAGAGGAGAGCCATGCGCATGATCAGAGGTCAGGAAAACAGATCTTACGATGACAGGCTGAGAGCCATGGGACTCTTTAGCCTGGAAAAGCGTAGGCTCAGGGGTGATCTGATGGCCACCTATAAATTTATCAAGGGTGACCACCAGGATCTGGGGGAATGTTTGTTCACCAGAGCGCCCCAAGGGATGACGAGGTCGAACGGTCACAAACTCCTGCAAGACCATTTCAGGCTGGACATAAGGAAGAATTTCTTTACTGTCTGAGCCCCCAAGGTCTGGAACAGTCTGCCAGCGGAGGTGGTTCAAGCACCTACATTGAACACCTTCAAGAGTAAATTGGATGCTTATCTTGCTGGGATCCTATGACCCCAGCTGACTTCCTGCCCTCTGGGCAGGGGGCTGGACTCAATGATCTCCCGAGGTCCCTTCCAGCCCTAATGTCTATGAAATCTATGAAAATCTATGAAACCACAGAAATGGTTGAAATCACCGGCTTAGCCTGCGGAAATAGAGTTTTTTTCAGGGGCTAAGCCTGCTTTTCACTGCACTGAACTAGTTTGTTCTGCAGGTGCAGAGAATACTTCAATTTATTCAATTCATTGTAATTGCTCATTCAAAATTGAGAAATTGAGAGCTGTAAAGCAAGAAATCTTATTTTGCTTTCCAATCTATGAAGGGAGATGTGAGAAGATGAAATCTAAAATCAAAAGGACACGGTGACCATAACCAATCAGTTCAGTTCACTAGATGTATATAAATACTTCCTTTAATGAATCAGTTTCAAATGCAACTGTATTTTTATAGCTTACTTTTTCCTGTGTACTCAGTTAAATAAAATCTTGAATGTGCTAATTTAAATTATTAAAATGTTGCTTTTGTGCATTTCTATAATGAATTTCCTTTTCTATGTAAACTCACATTGACACAAATCATGAGTAAAAAATTACTAATCAAGTAAGAAAAGTATCACTCATAATTTTCTACCATAAAAAGGTAAGAATTATGATTTTAAAGGCATATATATTAAATTATATAATGACTTATATATTGGTCCAGATTCCCTTCTACCGACTGAGAGGAGTAAGTGAACTTAAGCAACTAAGTGTGATTCTAGTCCACCCTGTTGAAGTCCCTGAAAATCCATGAATACATTTACTTCTCTGGCACACTGTCATCTAATCCTTCCACCTGATTCACCAAAAAGCAGTGAAGGCAGAGGAGGACCTAGCTATGTACCTTCTCAAAATGGAAAAATTAAAATTAAAATTGATTTAACTGGCTATTTAAAACACTGATTTAAATCAACCCAGACTGGTTAGTAAGGAGGGGGAATAACTTTGATAAATTTGGAAAACCAAATCAATGATGTCTGGAATCACGCACTGCACATCTATCTGAGACGGCTCTATATAAGACTCCTTTAGGCTAGGGACAGGCATTCAAAAAGCCTGAGTCTGAATTGATTCAATCTTTGCAGGTTAGTCTAACCTGGCTAGGCTAAACCAGTTTGTAACTGTACAGACAACTCCTTTGGACTGAAAAAATGCAGGCACATGCCTGCAGTGGCTCAGGCTAGAAGCCAGAGGTTGCTAGAGCAGCCCCCCATCTCATCCACAGTGCTGAGCTGAGGGGGGTATGGCCAGGCCCTGGCAGGATTGTTTGGTTAGGGAGGGGTTTCTCCCAATCCTGAGCAGCCCAGCAGGGAATTGATAACAGTGTTTATCACCCCATTAAGAAAATGACAGAGAGACATTATCTACCTTTGCTCTCTCTGCCACAGCATAGACTGTAGCCAGCATGTGGTCTGCTAGCTAATGCTGAAAGGTGTCTGCGTAAGGCAGAGGAGATGGCAGAATCCCTGCTTAGAGGGGAGGGGAAGAAGCAGAAGCCAGGCAGATGCCTGCAGTCTCTGCCAGAGCTCCAGCCAGGGAGTAGAAGGGAGGGTCCAGCCTGTGGAGCAGAGAGCTCTGCCCAGTCCAGAGAGCAGGCCAGGATGCTGGGGGAATCTGAT
Organism: Crocodylus siamensis; assembly: GCF_052110815.1. Classification (NCBI taxonomy): domain Eukaryota; kingdom Metazoa; phylum Chordata; order Crocodylia; family Crocodylidae; genus Crocodylus; species Crocodylus siamensis. Next base: position 14,632,432 of record NC_143395.1, on the reverse strand, counting down.
TTAACTTAAGCCAGGAAGGGGTTTGGGGCAAACACTGCATAAACTGGTTTGATCCAAATCCCTTAAGGCTGATATTCAGCCAGGTTTATCTCAAACCGGTTTCAGTCATTTTCAAGGAAGAGAAGGAGGAGCTATTCTGGAGAAATACCAGAAACACTCCTGCCCATGAAAAATCAGAGAGGCCTCCTAAATGCAATGATGCATCCAAACTTTTGTTTGCTCTATGATGTGATTTCTTTGCATTAGGTGTTCTGATACCCTACTGCACTTCCAGCTCATATCAGACTTGCTGTCTAATATCAGTCCTGGGTTTGAAAGTCTTTTGACACTTTGCTTTCCAGATATGCTCCTTCCATTGAATATCTGTCTTTTAAATTATTTTTCCTTGTATACTTTCTGAGCCTGAATTTTTCCAGACAGAATCTCATGTAGTTATTTTTCTGCTTGTATTTCTAACCTTTATACTCCTTTCTATTATATCTTTGTCCCTTACTAGTGTTTGGACCAGCTCCCATTTTAATATCATCTGTGAGGTTTGTTAACATGCCATCTCTGCCTCTGAAATACAACCAGGCCTAGCACTGATTCCTTCTGTACCTCACTAGTAATCATTTGCCAACTTGTTTGTAACACAAGAACAAGAGAACATTCATTGAAATACAAAACCAATAAAAAAGGAAATACTTTTTCACGCAATGTGATTAAACTAGAATTTATTGCCAAAGGAAGCTATCAGGGCCAAGAACATAACAAGGTTCATAAAGAACTGGATAGTTATACGAGTATCAAAGAATATCCAGAGTTATCATAACCAACAACCAACTTTTGGGATGCACTTCAGGACTGAAACCAAAATATATCTATAAGGGATTCAAATGGGATCTACATGGGGGTATAGGTGGTCCTAAATATGCCTACTGCTAAACTCCTGCACTTTCCATGGAAATGCCCACTGCTAGAAACAGGATGCTAGACTCAGTGGACACCAGGTTTGATTTATATGTTACTGTGTAACTAAAAACTATGACAGAATCATGAATTTTTATCCATCCATATCTAAAATGTGTATGAACTATTTTTAGCAGCATATTTTCAGAAACTAGAAGCAGATTTCAACTTTCCTTTATGCACATAAATGGTATCTTCCTAGCCTTGTACCTAGATGTTTTTCACCCTGCCCCAGCACTGTGGGTACATAAACATGCATGCACAGAATATATGCAGGAGGCTACAAACTCACGTGTAGCTGAACCTAAATTTGGGAAACAATAGAGGGGAGGTGGCCACATACGTGTCATGCTTTAGCTGTAGTTTACTTGAACAGAATGCCAGACAGCAGGGGTCTACACCCCTTCATCCAAAGAAGATTTGAATGAGTCACTATCTGACTTCCCACCCTCATGGTCTAACCATCATACCACAGCTTGGTCAGTATCCAGGGCCCTTCTCCAGTGCTCCCCTTGCAAGAGAGCCTCCTGTATTCACTAGCCATTGAATAAAATTAATGGAATGCAGAATGGAAGTTCCTGCCCTGACACAAGGATCTAGGTTAGAACCCAGGGTCTGCATCACCTGCATGACTGAGTCGCACACCCCTTAGCTCAGGGGTGGCCAATCTGTGGGTACATGCCACAAGTGGCATGGGCAGCCTGTGTGTGTGCAGTAGATCTGGGAGGGACCAGGCAGCACAGCAGCAGAGGGCAGGGAGCAGAGCAGCTGATATACAAATAAGAGCTTCCTTTCATCTGTATTATTGTTTATGTACATGCTCTATTGGCTCCATAATAACCTAGATCAGGGATTGGCAACCCTGGTACATGTGCCAGATAATGGCACACAAGGCCATATTCCTTGGCAGTGCCACAGCCAGCCCAAGCTCTGGGCAGCTGGCACTAGGCACTGAGCCCAGGCTGCTTGCAGCAGGACTTTCAGCCTCCCAGCCAGCTGCTGTGACCAGCCCAGGCTCCATGGCTGGCAGATTTGCCCAGAACCCAGGCTGGTTGCAACTGGGAGGCTGGAAACAGCTGCATGGGGCTCTGTAGCCCTAGCAATGGCTCTGTGGCAGGTGCGCATGCACCTCTGGGCACACGGCTTGGAAGGGGCCTGGGGCAGCGCAACCCTGGCTCCTCCCCTACCATCCGCTTGGAGGTGCATGTGAAGCTGCCGCTAGCAATGATGATAGGGCCCTTCTTGGCTCCCCTGCATCTGGCATGCCAGACTGAGGAGTGGTTGGCACTCTAAGTCAAAAATGTTGCCGTCCCCTGACATAGGTGTTCCTCATGTTTTCCTCCATTTTTTTCCATCACCAACACATTTTTCCCTTTACTAGTAATGAATTAACATTGGAAGCTTTGGACTTGCTCATTGTCATCTGTCTATATTTCTGGTGGGCCATAAGATCAAATGCCAAAGGAATGGCCATCCAAGACATGTTTAAGTTAGTCTACTTCCGTCAGCCTAAGCACATGTTCTGCCCGCTGAAGTTGGGCTTCCACTACGTAAACGTGGTTCCCATCTTCAAAAAGGGGAGGAAGGAGGACCCAGGAAACTATAGGACAGTTGGTCTTACCTCGATCCTAGGCAAGCTGTTTGAGAAAATTATGCTGGCACACATCCAGGAGGGGCCAGCCAGGGACTGCATGCTTAGGGGCAACCAACATGGGTTCATCAGTGGCAGGTCCTGTCAGACCAACCTGGTGGCCTTCTATGATCAGATTACCAGATCATTAGATGCAGGGGTAGCAGTGGACATAGTCTTCCTGGACTTCCGGAAGGCATTTGACACTGTCTCTTACCCCGTTCTCATTAAGAAACTGGGCGACTGTGGTGTCAACACCCACACAGTCAATAGGGTCGCCAACTGGCTGGAGGGCCGCACCCAGAGGGTGGTAGTGGATGGGTCCTTCTCAACATTGAAGGACGTGGGCAGTGGGGTTCCGCAGGGCTCAGTCCTCGGGCCCGCACTGTTCAACATCTTCATCGGTGACTTGGATGAGGGGGTAAATAGCACCCTGTTCAAATTTGCTGATGACACTAAGATGTGGGGGGATGTGGGCACGCTAGAAGGAAGCATCAGGCTTCAATCAGACCTAGACAGGCTACGAGGGTGGGCGGATGTGTATAGGATGGGATTCACATCCACAAGTGCAAGGTGATGCACCTGGGGAGGAATAACTGGCACCATACCTACAGGCTGGGGAACTCCCCTCTTGTCAGCATGGAGGCGGAAAAGGATCTTGGAGTCATAATTGACTCCAAGATGAACATGGGCTGGCAGTGTGGGGAGGCAGTCAGGAAGGCCAACCGCACCTTGTCATGCATCCACAGATGCATCTCAAGCAGGTCTAAAGAGGTGATCCTCCCCCTCTATGCGGCACTGGTCAGGCCGCAACTGGAGTACTGAGTCCAGTTCTGGGCGCCGCACTTCAAGAGGGATGTGGACAGCATGGAGAGGGTCCAGAGGAGGGCCACTTGCATTATCAGGGGACAGCAGGGCAGGCCCTATGAGGAGAGGTTATGGGACTTGAACCTGTTCAGCCTCCAAAAGAGAAGGCTGAGGGGGGATCTAGTGGCATGTTATAAACTAGTCAGAGGGGATCAGTGGACATTGGGGGAGTCACTGTTCCCCCGAGCACCGCCAGGAGTGACCAGGAATAACGGTCACAAGCTGGCAGACGGCAGGTGTAGGATAGATATCAGGAAGCACTACGTCACGGTCAGGGCGGCTAGGATCTGGAATCAACTTCCAAGAGAGGTGGTCCTGGCTCCTACCCTGGGGGTTTTTAAGAGGAGGTTGGATGAACATCTTGCTGGGGTCGTTTAACCCCAGTATTATTTCCTGCCATGGTGGGGGGTCGGACTAGATGATCTACTTAGGTCCCTTCTGACCCTAGAAACTATGAAACTACATTTACTACATGCACTTTTATGTTGCTTTTTGGCCCTACAGGCTATGATATAACATTCCCTATTCAAGTTTTAATACTTGATTCTTCACAGTTTTCCAAAAGTATTTATTTCAGTACTTTTTTTGAAGGTACTGAGGCATTTTTCTTCTGCTTTAGTGTGTGTTCAGCTCTCAGGTCCATATAAAACAATAGACCGAATAATTGTTATGTGAAGCTGAAGTTTGTTCTTTTTTAGTAGTTTTGCAGAGCTAAAAACTCTGCAGAGAAAAGTAAAAGGTGCTTTTACTTTCGAACTTCTTCCTTAATAACGTGTCTCATCAAACTGTCATGAGGTATTTGTGTTACTTAACTCATTGGCAGCCATGGTCATCAGCTGTTCCACCTGCTGGAAATAACTCCTTAACCTAAACTGCACTATCTGGAAATTCTTTTAGAAGTGACAGTCCTAGCTAGAGTACTTTGTATAGGAAATACCCAATGGAAGACAGCACCAAGAAACTTAACCAGGAAGGACTCAAAGATACATTCCTACACAAATCTAATGTCCTAGAGGGGATCTCCACAGAGACTTCTCCATAATTCTTAGTCACTGTCTCCCAGGATATTTAAGTGAAGTCTTCCTAAGTCAGGCTGGAAAAAACAGTCATCCTGGAACTATTAGATATTAGGAAACATGTGAGAAAAATGTTAGATAAGCCACTGTGTTCACAATGCCATTCCATTTTCCAATATATCTAAAAGGACAAGATATTAGTAAATGGAAGAAAAGGAAAAAACAACAACATTTATTTGGAGAGTGACTGGATCTTCCTGCTGTTATGCATCATTTTGTTTTGCAAGAGTACAAATACATAGGGAAAAATTGGGCCTGGCCCCTAAGAGTTTACAATCTGTCCCTAGACCCTATGACTCTCTAGCACCAAATAGCTCATTCGCAGTGGTTTGTTTTTACTGTCTCGTTCCTAAGAAATAAATTAAAAAAAACAAAATCCGGCAGATCTGATTTGATTCTAGAATATAAAAACTTTTCTCAAAGACAGAAACACCAAGCACTTAGCTCATTCGTACTTTGCAAGTTATTTGCGTATTACAATTTGTCCACTTCTGAAATATCCTCCTGGTACAGACACAGAACTACCCACATTGCAATGTGTTTAATCAAATCTAGATTGAGGTTTCACGTCAGATTGAAATGACCTGCAAAGAGCAGATTTAGCCTTTGAAAATATGTTTTCCTCAGGGAATGTACTACCATCTGGTCACATTTTTTCCTGGTAAGTTGCCCATCTTATTGTAAGGTTCTTCAGAGGAGTGTAACACTAGTTTCCTTTCCAGTTTATCCTTTGCTCCCAAGGAAGCAATCTCTGTCGTTCCTCACAAAGTCTCAGAACATGGTGGTAAGAAATAATAATACCAAACAGCAGTGTAATTTCCTAAGGGGAAAACATATTTTCTATCGGTAATTATTGCCAACAGCAATCTTGGAAATATTGTATAATTTACTGTTTAAAGCATCAAACAGAAGGAACTGGTTAGTACCAGGGATGACTGAAGTAGGAACACACACATGAAAAAACTTAGAAAAAATGTTGATGTTTGGAGATTTACATGATGTAAATGTTTGCTTTGGCTTCCTTGCCCATTTACACACGGGTTTAGAATCAAAACATTTCAATTAGTATACAATAATAATAATAATAAACCCCCCCAAACATGCAGAATAGCTGTATTTATCATAATTGGCTTCCCTAATCTGCTTGATCTTAAAGCTATTGCAAGATCAGAACTATACATAAAAGCTAGCGCAAAAAAATAAAAAAAAAAGCACAGCGGGGACTGAAGGCAACAATAAACAAAACATTATTCAACAATTATATCCAGGTGCTTTACAAACAATAGATGCCTTGTTGGGGAGTGTGAAAAACATTCATTTGCTTTATGCATTGCAGCATGCATGGAGGGGGTGGGGTAAATGATGGAAATTAGAATTTCTCTGGATTAATCCTGCCCTGAGTTACATGGGCACAACTCCCGTTGACTTAAACTAAGACAGAGTATTATGCACCCTAAACTCGAAATGAACTTGGCTGATTGAGCTCTCCCACACTCTGGACAGGCGGTTCTGATGATGGCACTTCTGGTAGGGGCCACAGGTTGATGATGGAAAGTACCTACAGCCCCACCTTGTGTATGGGAGGTGAAAAGACAGGCAGTACTACTGCCAGAGGTGCTCAGAACGGACACTGAAGGGTCCACTTAGGAACTCAGCACAGAGACCCTTGCCAGACTTCTCAGAGATTTCATAGATTTCATAGACATCAGGGCTGGAAGGGACCTCGGGAGATCATCGAGTCCAGCCCCCTGCCCAAAGGGCAGGAAGTCAGCTGGGGTCATAGGATCCCAGCAAGATAAGCATCCAATTTACTCTTCAAGGTGTTCAATGTAGGTGCTTGAACCACCTCTGATGGCAGACTGTTCCAGACCTTGGGGGCTCAGACAGTAAAGAAATTCTTCCTTATGTCCAGCCTGAAACGGTCTTGCAGGAGTTTGTGACCGTTCAACCTCGTCATCCCTTGGGGCGTTCTGGCGAACAGACGTTCCCTCAGATCCTGGTGGTCACCCCTGATAAACTTATAGGTGGCCATCAGATCACCCCTGAGCCTACGCTTTTCCAGGCTAAAGAGTCCCATGGCTCTCAGCCTATCATCGTAAGATCTGTTTTCCTGACCTCTGATCATGCGCGTGGCTCTCCTCTGGACTCTCTCAAGCTTCTCCACATCCTTTTTGAATTGTGGAGCCCAAAACTGGACGCAGTACTCCAGCTGAGGCCTCACCAAGGCTGAGTACAAGGGGAGAATGACGTCCCGGGATTTGCTCGAGAAGCATCTATGGATGCAAGCCAGCATTTTGGTCGCTTTATTAGCCGCAGCATTGCATTGCAGGCTCATGTTCATCTTGTGGTCAATGATGACCCCCAAGTCTCTTTCTTCTGTAGTGCTATCCAACGTAGCACCGAGCCTATAAGGATGCTGCAGGTTTTTCCTCCCAAGGTGGAGAACCTTGCATTTTTCGGTGTTAAACACCATGAGGTTCTCGTCTGCCCATTTGCTGAGCTTGTCCAGGTCAGCCTGGATCACCCATAGGAAAGACTATGCTCTCCTAGGCAAGTGTTTAAGCACGTAAGTAGCTGTACTGAAATCTTTTTAATGGCTTTCCTGGATTAGTGCCTTAGGATGTCCTTTCTTTGTTCCTTTGGAACCATCATTTAGGACACTGTCTGCCCTTGAAAGGGGGACATGTCCCGTAAGTGGATTTAAATGATAAAGAAAGGTGAACTTTATATTTCCCAGTCTCTGCATTAGCTGGTATCATCCTATGTTTTGTATTGTTACAACTCTGCCCCTCACTCCATTTCCCCACAGAGAAAACCCATTTGTGATGGGTTTTTAATACTGATTTTAAATACTGAACTGCAACAATGAGCAGTACTGAACTCATTCTTGGTAATCTGCACTTATACCCTCATCCAATTATGTTCTCATATGCAAAAAATCCTTAGGAGTTTTCTCCTTGTCACTGACCACATGACAGAGTAATACAAGGAGAATGTGAACCTTGGAGGGGGCTTCTGTGATTTATGGCAACAAAGACCTAAATGGTGGTTTAAACTGACACTAGAAATTATATCTAGACTGGAGTCTTTAGCCCACTGCAATTTGGTTTTCAATGTTAATTCATTCAAATTAGGTAACACCTTTGTAAATACCAGCCTAGATACTCCACAAAGGCTTATTCTAGGACACAAATGTGTGTGGTTGATCTACCAGCTTATGCACTTCACTGGAGCTGCTTGGAACAAGCATTTGTAGAGTGTTGACATCAGCCTTACACAAGTGCTAAATAAACACTAATAACAGAAAGAGTGAAATGTAGGATGGAGGGAGCTTCAGAAAGTCATCTAGTCTAAATCTTTGCACTTACGCATGGCTATCTCTGACAGATGCCAGTCTCGCATGTACTTAAAAAAAAATCTCCATTCTATAACTCCCCTAGATCAGCTGTTTTCAACCTGTGGTCTGTGGCTCTCCAGACTATGTCCAAGGGGTCCACAAAAAATGACTATGATCACAAGTATGTGATTTACAAGTATATGAATACCCACACTTACAATTCAAAGGGGTCCAAAGGCACCTCCATAAAAAATTTCTAAAGAGGTCTGCACCTTCATATGAATTTTTTTAAGGGTCCACAAGGGTCCACAAATCAAAAAGGTTGAAAAGCACTGCTCTAGATGCTCTAGTTTCCAGTGCTTCACTTCTCTAACATGTTAGGAAAAGTTTTTTCTAATATCAACCCTTAATATTCTTTGCTGCAAATTAACCTAATTCCCCCTTCCACTACCCAGGGACTAGTGGTAACAACTGTGCCTTTCTCCTCAACACCACCTTTTCTGCATTGGAAGAATATTATCACACCCACCCTCTCCCATCTTTTTTCTACATTAAATTCCTGCCTAATTCCTATAACCATTTCTCAAGTTACAATGGGACTACCAACTTCGAACTAGACACTACATCTTCTCACGTACCTTATACCCCTAAATAAGAAACACAGCTAGTTTTTGGAAGGCGGAATGTAGGAAAGCGAAGATTTTTCCAGAGTCATGGCCAGCAGCATGCAGCAGCAAACTTGCCCCCAGCAAGATCAATGGCTGTTTCAGATCCAAGCTACAGTGCTAACCCTCTTATAGCCACTAAGGAATTGGTCGCAGCTTTTGGCTGCTCAGACAAAAGTTACTGTTGATTCCTTAGCATTGGTGAGAAGGTTAACATTGGACTCCTCCCCTGCTATCTGCTGGACCTGAAAGAAGCAGTAACCATTTTGGTAGCCATAAGAGCACAGCATCTTCACGCTTCTGTTCCTCCATGTTTCTATGCTGGAGAAGAAAAAACAGCTTCCCTGGTCAAAACGCATACCTTAGCATGGTAAATATGGCATTTGTTAGAAAGTTTGAAATGGCACACTTTATATAAAAGGCATGATCAAAAGCACGCTGTAATCAATGGGAGTCTTTCTTTTCAATGAGCTTTGGATCAGGCCCAAAAAGAAAAAAACTCCCACTACGCAAATGACTGTAACCGACACTAACACAAAGCAAGCACAGCTGCTAGTATTTAACTGACAGATACTTATTTTCAACATCTCTTCCGCACTACTGATTATCCTCCTCCTACTCCCAACCCTGTTAACAGTATTTGCAAGTTTGTCAAACTCACCCACTCCGTAGGGACAAAACACCATCAGAGATGAATAAACAGACCTGCAAGCAAACTTCAAATTGTTCTTTGTACTTCCTGGAAGTTATCAACAATTCCATTATCAAAACATTCAAGCCTTATGAGTAATATTTCTAACGGGAAGAAAATGACAGGGGTTTTTTTTTGCAAAAAACCCCAAAAAACAAAAGAAAGAAAGAATGAAAGAAAATTATGGAACATAAGCTGAACAGGAACTTTCCATATTATTATTGTTATTATTTGCACAGGACTTGCAAAGGAAAATGAAACCTTTTACACATAATAAAATGCCCCTGTAAAATTTTTTCTTTCTTTTTTCTTTTATTTGGGGAATAGGACTGTAAATATATAAATAGGACTGTAAATATATAAACGGTATTTGCCTTCCTCCAATAAATTAATATGAGCATCCTACTCTTAAATAGGGAAAACTTTAGTTCACTCAGAGAGAAGAAGGCAGATGTGGGGTTTTTCCATCAGCTTATGTGCTGTCTTGGGAAGGTGAGTTGTCCGACAACATTAAGCAAACATTTTAGTCAGGCATCACACAGGAAAATAAACAGTAGCAGAGGAAACATGAAAATATTAAAGGTTGTTATTCTTTGGCCCCTTTTCCTGGAAGGCAGGTGATAAAATATTACTGTGTTTCCACAGGTAAGGAAACACTCTCTTAAACACTTTGCAAAAATACATATTATGATCATCATTTAAAATGTCAAATAATGGGGCTCCACTGGGGCAGCACACTGGATCCTTCAGAAGCAAGATGACTGAAGGGCTCGAGTTCTGGGTCAGACTGGTGGCTAATCAAGAGCAGTCTCTTGGCTCTTCACACATCCAGTAGCAGCATATTCAGAGAAACATGCAAGACACTTTGCAGACATATGGCAATGAATAACTTATCCCTAGAGGAAAGATTTTCTTCTCCTGCATATGAGCACACAAGGATTGTAGGGAAGAATGGAGGAAGGACGAAGACTTCCTTGCCACCTGTGCCACATGGTCCAGATTGTACAGATACAGAATTTTAATCAGGCAGGTCAGATGCTGCTCTGCAGGACAGCACTTGTCACCATACCCCATTTGGATAACACAGAGGCTGCTCCAACGTGCTGCGATTACAGCACATTGGAGCAGACTCAATTAATTAAGTCTGTTGGAGCGTGGTAATTACCATGCTCCAGCAGCCTCCAGCGTCATGTGTATCAGCATCCCCATGCTTCCAAATGGCAGCAGGAACGCTTTATCTAAAGCTTTTTTGACAAACTTTAGATAAAGCGCCCCAGCTGCCATTTTGAAGTGTGGGGATACTGATACACAAGATGGTCCAGGCACTTTCATTAGCTCTCAGAGCCACTCAAATTAAGTGCACTCCCTGACTCCCCCCACTCCTGGAGCACGTGTCTAAACACCCAGTGTTTCTGGCTATCTAAGCAAAGGCACATTTTGGAAAGGTTTTGGGAAGGTAGACTATTATCTATTATAATAGTCAAACTTGGTATTTAAAATGCGTGGCATTATCAAAAGGAATAAGGCAAATCATGTTCCTCTTCTGGGGCTTTGAGTTGAGCAAGTCTAGAAAACCAGAGTGGAAATTCACAAGTCTAGGAATACAAATCTGCTCAGCCTCTTTCCTACTTTACTACCTGACCTCTCCCCAAAATTATACTCATGCTGATGGATGCCTCGGTGTACTGAGACCCTTTGCAATATGAATTTCAAGGTCAAGGTTCAAAATGTATTAGACGTATCTTATTCTGCCCTGCTTAGGGTCGATGATCCAAAAGTAGCTCAAGGCCAACAAACATCCAATGCTAATTTGTTAGATACATACAGTTCACTGCTCTGGGACTCAGGAGATCTGGGGCTTATTTCCAGCTCTGCCACTGACCGCCTGTGTGACCACAGGCAACTCACCCTATATCACTGTCCTTGCTACTCCCCTTCCTACTCTCTGCCTTGTCCTTTTGGATTATAAACTCTTTGTGGCAGGAAGTGGTTCTTACTGTGTGTTTCTACAGTGCTTAGCACAATGGGAGTTTATCTTGGTTGGAACATCTAATCAGTACTGTAATATGAATAGTAATAGTGATGATCACTAGTACATAAGAAAACAACTCCTCTAAGTCACATTTGTCAAACTCATTTGGATAACCCCCAGGCCAGATCTGGCTGGCATGGAACCCCAGTGGCAGAAACTGCACCCACTTGCCCCAAAATGGCCAAAATGCATCTAAAACAGGGCTCTGTGCCCCTCCAACCATATCTTTGACACTCGAAGTCAGCTGTTTGACACTCTAAGTCAGTCAGATCAATCTTTCCAGAGTGTGGGCTGAATGGGTGGGGCATAGCCAATCCGTGGGTTGGATTCAGCATATATGGCCAGGTCCACTGATTGGATACGATATATGGACTGACCCCATGTGCCAGGTCCAAGGCTGTGAACTGGCCCCTCATGTTAGGTCTGGTGTCGTGTACCAGGTTCAGGGCCATGCACCATCCTGATCTAGTACACGGGGTCATGTCATCTGACCCATGGAACAAAAAATTAGTATTAAGGGAGCAGTGGCAACATTAATTGCTACATGGCTCCCACAGCTATGCCAATTAACACTGATGCTGCTCCCCCCACCACCAAATGTCCAGATTTGTGGAGAGCCCCGCAGGCAGATAACTCAGCTCAATGGACAGGATTCAGCTAATGGGCTGTACTTTGAGCACTGCGATTCTAAGTGAAAGTGAAGGTCATTATAATGGGCAAAGCCTTCTTAACCTAGATGGCCAAAGTAGAGGACTTCTGTTTCCAGACTATTCATGCATGTCTGTATGGATGTGCAGAGTTGCCTGAGCTAGTTCCAGTCCTGGAAGCACTATAACAATACAGCATGGTGCTGCATCTAGGCTAAATTAACTTGCTGAGAACGTCATGGTAAAAATCAAAGTGAGGACTTGCCTTATACTGCTATTCAGAGAAACATGCAAGATCCCTATATTGCTTCCAAAACCTGAGCAAGCTTAAGGAGATGAGGTAGCTCTACGTGGTACTGCACTGCACTATGTAGACTTACTTTTAGGAGTAGACAAATTAACTTCAATAAAACTGTGGCCATTTAAAAAAACCTATGGCTTGGAAAATAAACACAGGGGGCACCTATACTGTGCCCAAAGCCTGCTCCAACTAACTAGAATGTGTCGGAGCAGATTCAATTAATCTAATTAGAATACTCCAGCAGCTTCAGCGTCATGTGTATTCACCATCTCCTCATTGAATGAGCTTTAGTTAAATCACCTCAGTCGCCATTATGAATCACAGGCCACTGAATACACGAGGCACTGTGTGTGCTTTAATTAAAGTGGCTCTCAACAGCTGCTCTAAATACCCTTCCCCTCCCCCTCACCCATGCCCTGAGTGAGCAGGACAAATATTTCAATATAGAAAAGGGAAGCTCTGTCAATGATGCTCCGTAAATGTTTTCATATCAAAGCAAGGTGGAAGTTCAAAATAAGCCAACTTGGGTTTCTATTTTTAGGTAACTATTTCTTAAACCTGCAGGAATCCATTTTTGTTTGGCAAATATTATTTAGAGACAGAAAGGCAAAGGATTCACATTTCATCACTTAAAGTGATGGGCATGGGGAGCTGTTCAAGAGTTTTTAAAATCATCTTGTGAACCTAACAACTAAATCTGCATGTCTACAGTATTGTGATCCCAAAGCACTGCAACACCATGACAAAAAACATTCCCATTTCACGTGTGAAGGAACTGAAGCAGAGAAAGGAAGGGACCTATCCAAATAAGACTTGAGACCAGTGGCAGGACTACAGCTAGAACCCAGAAGCTTTCACTACTAGTCCACTCAGCCATTCTCAACCATCTTTTATGTGTGAATCATAATACTATTTTCTGTTGACTGCAACAAAATGAATCATCTGCAAGTAAATGAGCATGCTGGAGTCTCTTTGCTTTTGAAGAGACAGAAGGATCACAAATGAATCCCAGGATTGGTGCATCCCACCAGCTCTGGAAAAATCAAAATCCAGGATCTGCAGAGACTTCAGAGGTAAAGCATCATTTTCAAAAGTGATTGAGACCCCAAGGGATCCTTAGTCCCACTGACTTTAAGTAAGACTAAAGCTTAGAAATTTTTTACCTTCTGTCTAAAGCAAATGAAACCTGGGACCCAGCAAGCCCCAAACTTTGGGGAAATTTGACTGAGATCTAAATTTTGTGGCTCAGGTATATTTTTAAAGTATTTTCAAACCTCGCACAGACATGAAGGATCTAAAGTGAAAGAGAAACTATTGCATCTAGCTCTCATTTTATGCTCTTTTAAAACAATTTTACATGCTATTTTTTAAGTTATGATTTTTCCCTTGTTTTCACCCTTCCCAAACCCAATACAGCAAATCAGCCCTCCATGAGTTCAGCTACTACCCTGGCCTGTAAACAGGTTAAACAAACAGGGAGATTCCTCAAGAGAAGTCACAGGTTCAAGATCACAAAGAATGAGCGAGCATGGGCTGGCTGGAGGTTATTCTTGCTAATGGTCAGGCTGGAGGTTATTCTTGCTATTGTGCTTATCTGTATCTTCACTGTCATCCAGACGTTAACCTCTGACCTACCAGCCTGCCTCTCTAACCAGCCTTGCAGTGTTTATCCATTATGTAATGTCTGTGCTTTTGTGGAAATTTTACAGAAACAAATGGAGGAAGTTTGCCAGCCGAACTAGTGGACAATAAATCCTGTTCTATGTAGATAGTGTGGTTTACTCTCTCCATAAGCCTGCTACTTGCATTTGTCACTGAAGCAATATTTTCAGATTTGAGCAGGATAAAGTGCCAAAATATTCCAGTATTGAACAACAATGCAAGCTTTATAGACTATTCATTATTTTCATTAAATATGAGAACATGAGATATTCAGATTGTCTTTGCTAACTTGAATAACGCTAATGACTGTCTGTTTCAGAGAACTGGCAAGGCCAAACACTCCTGTATTCAGTCCTAGAATGCTTTTTGGTCTCTTCACCCAGGGCAGTTTTAGAATTATACATATCCTACAATTAGTCTGCCATTTATGTTTTTGCTTTAAGCATCTGTCCTAAAACGTCTTTGCTAGAGACTAAATGCAAACAAACAAAATGGCTTTGTGTGGCGGTGAGATGCCCCCACAGGCTCCCGAAGGGGAAGGGGCAGTCACCGCGGGTCACAAGCCACACAAGCAGCACCCCCGCCAGGGAAACTTACCTCCGGGGGATCAGCCAGAGCCGGAGGAGGAGCTGTGGCCGCAGCCACGTGAGCTGGCGTTACGCTGGCTATTTAATTAGCTGTTCCCTGTGTGGGGAACAGCAGAGCCAATCGTGGCGGCTGGAGCAGCCGCTGCGGGACGATTTAAGAAGTCCACCGGAACCTGGCTGGAGGGTGGAGAGGGAGCATACCCAGTGTGGTGAGGCTCCTGTGGCAGGCAGAGATGGCAAGGAGGATGCCAGCTGATGGAAGCTTAGCCCATCAGCAGCCAAGGCAGAGATGCTAGCTGTCGTAACAACCAGGCTAGCCCACCAGAACCCATGCTGATGCCTGTCCCCCTCATGAAAGGGGTCAACGGGGCACAGCCGATCTACACAGGTGGTATCTATTCGGTTGGTGAGTGGACGGGGTGTAGGGGAGGCAGATCCCCGCAGAACATCACGTCAGGACTGTGAGTACTACCATCCCCCAGGTCCCCCAGGACCCCAGGAAGAAGATCTCCACTGAACCCCTCCTTTTCATTCAGTAACACCAAGTCATGGCAGGAAATTTGAGGGGAGGGGCCCTGCATCAGATGGGTAGTATGTTTCCCAACGTAAACCTCACCTTTGGTGCAGCCACACTATGTCACACTGTACTTGCACCTAACAGGGATTTTCTGTTCATTTTGGCTACCTAGTTACCTATTGACCTATGTGATCCCTCTCCAGATGCAATCTCTTAGCAATTTGAGATTAGGACTCTTGGTACTCACCTGCCTGATATAATGGGGTTTTGCTCCTTTGATTGGGCTTCCTAGATATCAACATCAGTTACACTTGGAGAAACAAAACACTATTTGGAATCACTTGCCGAAGCACATATATATTGGATGGAAATTGGGACAGATGATAAAGGAACATTATCCTCCCCTCTCAACATATTCATCCTCATAGTTGACTGTCCTAACCAGTGATTTGATCCAATTCCCTCTAAATGGCATTCTCCTCTTGATTTCAGAGCAAGCAGCATCAGGCCTTAAGGTCTTGTTATAATTAAGTTTTCAAATCTCATTTCCTTTCACAGGAGAGAAAACATATTGTTGTGACTAAGCTTTGGATGTGGTAATGAATCCCTGGCAGGTTGGTTTGTTTTAACGGATGCATTACTTTTAAGGAAACTTTTACTGTCTTTCTGCCCTTAATCATAGTTTTTATTACAATTACAGCAATGCAACAGATGTATGTGCCAAAGGTAATACGTGTATTTTTAATGACTTGACAAACAAACTTCCTGGAGAGGAGAAACACATCCATTTGCTGAATGTTTCTGAACCATATCTAATAGCTTATTAAAGGACAAGAAGTCAATCAGAACTGTATTTACTACCACTGTTTCATATGCCACACTAACTCACAAATGAGTGCCTATACAAAACAGGAATTTGACCAGGCAGACTGCTGAACTAGATAACAACAAATCTGCATTAAATCCAGGCACATATTGTGATTTTTTTTCTACTTCTTAAACTGTTTGTAAATATATAAAAAGGTCTACGGGCTTCTTTCTGCAAACTCTTTCTTCCACAAATAGCATTAACTCATACATGTATTTTCTTTGAAGTCAATGAGCCACATCATCCCACCAGTTTCCAAAGAGAATTTCTCAAGAAATCAATGGGGAACGCTGAGCAACACTGAATGACACTATTTAGTCCCACAGACTGGCTGCAAGACACAGAGAGTGAGACCCTAAGTTACTGTAACATCAGTGTGACCACATCACATGAAAATTAGGCCCTAAAGCCAAAAACACTCTCGCTTTCTGGGCTGCTTATATTGTTGTGGCAGAAAGTTCTAGAAAAAAATATGGCAAATAGTGCATTATTTTAGTTTACATTATGCTACTATACAGCTGTTCACACACTGCAACTGAAGCCAGGGTACTGAAAGGAAGAATGCGAGAGACTACTATGCCAGGTGATCATGTACGTTTACTTCCCCAGCAAGGCAATATTAAATGGATATAGATTTTTATAACATATAATATATTGCTTATCCTACAGAGGAATTTTTAAATTAGTAACTAGAAGCCTGATTCTAAGAGGTGCGGAGTATTCCCATTGGTCTAAAATTTAATTTATTTATAACAGTCATCCCAGTTGGCTTTGGAGTGACTGTTACCATAATTTGTTCTTTACCGAGGCAATCATTTGCTTTTTACTGTGGCACTGTTCAATTCAGATGATAATACCTGTCCCCTTCCCAGGTATTATCTTCACCTTCAGAGAGTCTCAGTAGCCCCAAACGGAGTTGTTACAAATATACAGATTTGCCCTGGCAGGGGGACATCTGAGTGTGCTTTTTTTTATTACTATTAATGAAAACAAAACTCTTTTCTTGTGATTACAGTTGCATTACACAGCACAACCATTTTCAGAGTATTTTCAACTTCTAATTTATGGTAGCATCTAAAATATGTAGATACTTATTAAAGGACAGAACTTCTTATTTATTGTAGCATCTAAACAGTTTCCTTTGATTTTCATTTTGGTACCTCAATAGAAATGGCTGAATGATTTCTCATCTGAAAGCTGTCTTATCCCTAAAATAAAAGACACTTATACATGCTGTACAATATACCCCAGCATTTGAAGAATATCCTTTTTCTGCCTTGTTCCGGAGAACAGAATTCCATATACGCATTAAGTTACTCATGCATGCTTACAAGAGGAGGGCCCTTTTCTAGGTTTAATAACACTCCCAGATGAATGTTAAATTAAATACAGCCAGAAAGAAAATTAAGTATAAACAAGTGTGAAATTAATTAGTCCATTTGCACTATTAAATCTGAATAAAATGCAGTTGTTTGAACCAGGGCATGTGTTGTTAATAGTGAAGGTAATGGTTTTCTTTTCAGATGTGTTTTGCAGAAATATACATTTCCAAACTTTCTTCTTTTAAAAAACATTTGTTTTGGAGACATACAACCAAGTTCAGAATTCCCTGATTCTGAGCGTCCCTAAAATTCCAAGTATCGTAGATCATTTCATGGACCTATTCAAAGTACTGGTTTATGACCTATTTCAAATTCCCCTGCATCTTTTGTAAAAAATTCAACTTGAGATGAGAAAAAGACTTCAGGGGACAGACAAATCCAGCCTGCATTTAAAAAATTCTTGGATATTTGTTCATGTTTTAGGATGAAGCTTGTTTTTAATGACTCACACCCTTTGCAATTTCTAATTCACCCACTTGTCAAAGCAGTGTGATGGAAAATACAGATAGTTAAAAAGAAGAAAGCAAGTGAAAAAATTTGCTCACCAGTGCAGTCCACGCTGAAGAGATTTATGGAGGTAGCTATTGAAGCTTCATCAGGACACTTAAGCCCTCGCAGTGCAAACCGCACTATGGAAGTTTTGGCTCTTTCTGGCAGAAACGATAGCAGGTAGACGGGCATGTACAGAATGTACCGCAGCTTGCACAGCAGGGGTGTCATGAACTTGCCTTTAGGGGACTGAGCCATGCGCTCTATTGTCGGAAACAGCAGTACAGAGCGAAGAACCTGTTGGGCCACAAGAAGAAGAAGTTCAGGGAAGTTCTCCAGCACAGTATCAAATTTAGGAAAAGACAAAATTTTCAGGGGTCCCTTTCTAAAGTGAAGGTGGATATACTAGTAACTCAATGCACCCTTATGTTGTAGGAGATGCTCAATGGCCTGATTCTGAAAGATGAGAACAGACTTCTATTCAGACTGATTTCAGTGGGAATTAGAGCTATTCATCAGTGTACCAGGTTGGGGTCCAGGTGCAATTTAGAAAGAAGTGAGTGATGCTACAGTCATTTGTTACATAAAGATGGTGATACCACAAGAGGGCACTGCACAGAAATTGTCATTTTTGTTTCAGTGCAAAGTGTTTTTATTTTAATGATCTGATTAGACCACCGATTTCATACAGGAGAAAATTAAATGAAAATCATAATTACCACATACTTTCTTTTTCAGTCTGATAGTTTGGCCATATTAAGGTAGATCTTTACATGGTAGAGCTATAAACATAACTGACATATTTACTGTGAGGAGAGGCAGTTAGCTGTATTAGTTTGAAGTCTGGCAGAAGGCAAGGCAGGGTAGCACCTCAAAGATTAACTTGTTGAGAAAGGCATAAGCTTTGTAGGCTACAGCCTACTTCTTCATTACTGAGATGAGTACAATGTTCCATAGTACAGGCTATAATTTTGTACTATGTGTATGTTGAAGCTTCACAGATTTGAACGCATGAAGGATAGAATATGGTCTGTTCATAGACTTAACACCCCTCCTACCCTAGCTGTTTCCTTAGCTGGAAACATTTAATTATAAAAAAAATCTATTTTTTAATTCCAGCCCATTGGTGAAATTGTATCAATAGTTTCGGAGAATTCCTGCCATTTTTTTCAGAAACGTGGAATACTGTATGCATTCATATAGGAAACACCTGAAAAGCTATACCACTACTATGCTTAACAGAAGTATCAAGACAACACAATAAGCAAAGGATATGGATGTTATAATGAGACCACTGGGGGCCTTGCTAAATGTCATACAATACTCAGAGTAAATGTAGATGAGGAAAGCCATTACTTCTGCCCAGTTACAAGACCACCCAGATGCCTTTCAACTGTTCCATTTATCACAGGAGTTAGTAAAAAAATCTAGTATTTAACATGAAAGAGTTTCTAGTAGGCTTTGATCTGCAAAAGGTAGATCTCACTGCCTGGGTGTAGCCGCACTGAATTCAGGGAATGGAAACCCAGCCCAGGCCATGAAGAACACTTTGCAAGATCAGGGCATTTTAATGTAAGACATAAAAGGAATGTGGAGAACGCCAACCCTGTGCCATAATACATTTTCTATAACAACTTCAAGATAGGACTTTAAAAGGGTTATTCATGTTGAAGGCAGGAACCTTTATAGATTCCCTAAACTTTCCGGCTCACACTACCTTATTTGCAAATTTAAAAAAAAGAAACAAACCAAAACCAAACCAAACCAAATAAAAAAAAAAATTAAAAAACCTCTCAGGGAAATCAATCATAGGTCTCTTTTATTCAAGACAACCAACAGCTGAGGTATAAGAATGCAAGGCTTGGATTAAATTACAAGGTAGTTTTGTGATATTTCAACTAGGAGCTGAGCTTAAGCTCTTGTGATCTAAAGCAGATTTGACCCATGGTCCCAGGGACACATTAATCCTTTGACATTACAGTTTATGGATACATAATTAGCTGTTTCAACCACTGCACCAACCACTGGGAGAAGCTGCTAAAGCTTAGAGACAAGTGAAGGAAAAAACCTAGGAAGTAATTATCATGACTCTTAGTCCCTTGAATATGCCAAACCTGACACTATTTCTTAGAAATAATCTTATTATTGTAAATTTATATATGGTAGCTGTAAGAAGGAACTAAAGGTTTCTCCTTTTTTGCACACAATACAAGGACACCTTCCAAGTATATACATTTCAACCACTTTAAAAAAGGTCCTTACTTTCTGCTAGCATCCACAGCTTGGGTTTTAAAGCATACATTTGCCAGAACTGTTTAAAGATTAAATTCGTGGTTAAAGTATCTGCAATACCACTGCTGTTAAAACAGGCAAAACATATAAATATTCACATAAAGTTTAATATGTTAGCTCCACAAAATTTTCATAAAAGTAGCATCCCACTTATGCAAAAAATGTATTGGAATATACATTTATCTTTTAATTCTATACTTCCAGGCTGTAAATATTTAATACAATCTATTAATACATGCCTGTATCAGGCCAACAACATATCTCATAATATATACAGAATCATCGCTTTACATTATCTTTTGTTGATACCAAATATATTCATATTACATGCTATTAAAATAATGGCTTAAGCTTGCAGAATTACTGGTAACTCATTAAATGATAGCCAGGGAGTTTGAAGATGCAAAGTGTTATCATTGTTAATAATGACATTAGTACCACAAAGTAAGGAAATCATTCTTATGTTTTATTTGGTAAATAGATTTCTTATGGTACCAATCAGCAAAAAGACTGAAAATAGGCACAATCCACCAAAACAATCATAGTAAGTCCAGGGGTTAGAGCAGGGACAAACATTCAGGATGCTTTATTGTATTTTAGACTGTACCAGTACCTCTCTCTTTGTTTGGTCAAATTATGTGTTTCTCTGCCTCTGTGTACACACCTTTAAAATGGTATAGATGATGCTTGTACTTGCATTTCAGGTTAGTTATCTTATATGTCAAACACATTTTCTCACTGGTTTGTTTGTCAACCAGCTTGTTGTGTGTGTTCACCAACAATTTCTGACTTCAACAGTTAGTGCTTGAAGATTTGGCTGACTCAAAGGGCCGGTAAGAGAATGCAGATCCTTTCACCTCTTGGTGCCCGATATAAGCCTGCTTAACACCTGCACATTTTTTATTTTCTGTCAACTCTTGCTGAGTAAATATAAAATGATCCTAATCTAGCTCTTAGTTGAGTGGTGTGTGCGACTGCTCAGTAGCCAGATACTACTGTGCAGTAGCACTGTGTGGCAAAAACTGTGCTGAGATGCTACTGCACAGTAGTATTAGGCTACTGCACAGCAGCATCACTTAAAAGGTGTTTGCCGGTGCTACTATGCAGTAACTCCACTGACTGCACATTTTATTTAGTAGTCGAATATACAAGTACTGAATAAATGTGCAGTAACTACTGCGTAGTAGCATCTCGTGTAGACACTCCCCAAAATGCAACAACTACCATTCTCAAAGGCATCAGGAGGCAAGTCCAAGGTACAGATTCTGATTGCAATTCAGCCTGTGTTCCTCCAAAAGAAAAGGACATAAAAAAGGTAATGTAGGAAGGCTTCCAGTTGCCCCCACTGTTGTGGAATCTGATGTCCAATGCTAGCAATCCATTATCTTTCAAAGACCTACACTCATTGCTCTCAGATAGGTGGAACATTTTTTGGAAGACAGGAAAGACAGAATACATATTTAAAGACAATAGTGAATCATCAGGGCAGAGAACATTAAAATCTCCACTTTAAGAAAGCCTGACAAACCAGCAAAGTTAATTTCAGATTTTTGGTTAAGCAGGACAAATCCACTAATTCACATGCTATGATTTGCTTCATGTGATCATTCAGTCTCAATTGCTTTTCTTATTCTTGACTGCTGGCCTACATTACTTAAAAGAAATCCTGCTTGCCACCTAGGTATATGCAGAACGCGACTCCCTGTTCATATATTTTGGCTCTCTTTCAAGATTCCCAATCTATCTGGAACGGGGAGCAGCACAACCAGCTGTCAAGATTAGTAGGGATGAGGCCAATTTCTAAACCAAGCAGAGCTAGCTGGAATCTTCTTGTCAAAGCTGAAAAGTTTTACAGAGATATTCCAGTTCAAGCACAGTTTTCATCAAGGTTTCTAGACTGAGAGATAAACAGATACAGAACAGGCTGACTCTTGCTCTGTCTTCACTGCTAAAATAGCTAGTTTTTGGCTGTGTAATTAGTGTATGTGACCTATCCAAAGGTAAAGACAGTAAGAATAAGGAATTTTAGTTTAATCTCATGATAAAGCAGGTGAGATCAAACACAAGGGGAAATAACGTGCTGATTTGCCATACTGACGCTGATGTAAAATGAAATGTGCTGTCTTCACTGCATTTTTACCTCAGGATAGCTTCACATTTAAGTTAACCATATGTTTTTAGCAGTAATACAAGGCCTCACTGACCTGCTCTGGTGGTTAGGACACTGGACTAGGATACTCAGGCCCCTGGCACACGTTCATTTAATGGTGCAGTGTGTATGAACCCCAATGCCAACAATTGTGCCTCTTGCCATGCCAGGCTTGCATGGCAAGATGCATGATTCTGGGATTGGGGATCAGACTCCAATGGTGTCATTACTACTTGCCAGTGCAGGGGAAGCCAGTTGGAGACTCTGGTGTGTTCCTGTGGTCAGGACACATAATCCTCTGAATCACCACTGGGACTGGTTGCAGAGCCTCATGCACTACGATGTCAGAAAACCTTGTTTGCAGCTGAGCTACACACACAGTTGTTTAAGGTCTCAGTATACTGGGGCCCTAGGATCCAAGACCAGTTCCCCAATCCCAGGGTGTCTGTGTGCCATGGATGTCAGAAAATTGTGTGTGCAGCTAGACTGCTCATACAGTTTTTAAATGTATGAGCACAAGCGGACCCTAGGACCAGGGAACCTCTCTCCAGTACCAGTTTCTCTGTGACCAGGCTGCATGCCTCTAGGAGCTGTGGAGCAAAGCAACCAACCTGTTGGGTTGCTGGGAGCTCCATGGCTCCCTACAAACTGGCACCCTGGCAGAGCTGATGTGTTCCCTTTGATTTGGCACCCTGAAAACAGCATGGTGCAGTCCCATGTAGGGCTGTACCCCATGGCTGTCAGCCTGCCAGTATGAGGGGTTGTCAACCAAGCCTGGAATACAGCTGG
Source organism: Crocodylus siamensis (assembly GCF_052110815.1). Taxonomy (NCBI): domain Eukaryota; kingdom Metazoa; phylum Chordata; order Crocodylia; family Crocodylidae; genus Crocodylus; species Crocodylus siamensis. The sequence goes on along the minus strand of NC_143395.1, from coordinate 14,609,503 downwards.
AATCAGGCTGCGTGTTCAATTTAAGACATGATAGAAACCAGTGACAAAATATTACACACTGTGGAATAATTTTGTGGCTGGTTACCCATTTTGTTGTACCATTAATTGCCTGCATGTTGTGTGGCTAGGTTACTATTTAATAAGTGATTAACAGGTTAATCACGTCTTAAGTGTAACATCTGCCAAGGGCCCCAGAGTCAAGTTCCTGCACATCATGTAATCTAGGAGTGATCCTAGACCACTCTGAAACAGTCAGTTGGAGCCTGAGCCTGCATTTCACACAAAGTAGGTCAGCTCCCTAAGCAGCAGGGTATATAGCAGCCAGCACCCATTGAGGCTTAGGTTTTGATTGGAAAACAGATAATTCAACACCATTTTGTTTTTGGACAAACATCCAATATGTTTTGATTTGGTTCCAATGCAGAATGAAAACAAATTTCAAAACCTCAAAAGCTGCCACAAAATGGAACCATCATCCTCCAGGCAGCTCTAAAATAAGAACAACCTATTAGTGATTGCCACAGCTACACCAGATGGGTTAGCCTCACATGTGTATGGGCGTGCAACAGACTTACACAGTGTATGATGTTTCTAGAGTTTCTTGAATTACAGAGACAGACACGAGCAAGACAATCTCAATATATACTTTGCATTAGCACCTTCATTTGAAGAGCTCAGAACACTATTAAAACTTTCATTAACTGCCATTTGAGGTTGTGTAGATATCACTACTGGTTTTATAGGTAAACTGTAGTACAGAGAAGCTAAGGGCAGTGTTCTTAAACTGGAGTGCCCAGAGGTAAATTAGGCAAAGATGATTTTCAGAGGTGCTTATCTCTCTGTGGCAGGGCACTGTTTGTGCCTGCCACTTTAAGGGGTGAGCCAAGCAACCAGCAGGTGCTTGATAGCGGCAGCCATTTTAGATCCCTGGCTGCCTATATAAAAAGATCAGTTCCCCGCTAGCAGGCCAGGCAGTAACATTTTCTTGCTGCAAGTTTTCATGTATCATCCTTAGAGGTAAGGAGGAGCTGTAGGGGATGGCTAGGAGGCTCCTTGTCTTGGGCATGACCTAAAACTGCACCCTGCTAGGAGTGGGTGGCCTGCTGGGGCTCTCAGTGGTGCGGGAGCCCTCAGGAAGTGCCAGGCCAGTTACCATTCTGGTGAAAGGCGGGTTGAGGAACCTTAATAACCCCAGTCCTCACAACCAGGTGGGTTACCCCCTAGTAGGGGCCAGATGGCAGACCTAAGAGTGGGGCTAGAGGCTCAGAGGCCTGATGTAGAGTACCCTTGACTGGTCAATGCTGGAGCCAGGACCAGAATGGTCAAAAGGGCCAGGGGCCCAATACGAGGGATGCCCAGAGCTGAAATCCTGGGGTCCTGACAGGCTTTGGAGGTGAGGCCAGGGCCTATGTGGCTGAAGGTCCCGGGGGGGATGGGGAACCACACCTAAGAGGGGAAAGTAGTTTCAGGGAGCTAGGCAGCCTGAGTGGAGGGATCCAGTTGGGGTCTGAACTGGAGGATTCTGGAGCCCAGTGTGGGGCCAGTGAGAGTAACATCTGTGGATGCCACCTGTGAGGCTTGGGGTGTGGTATAGGGGAGGAATGGAGCCGTGGATAGTGTCCCCTGGCATCGGGGCAAGAAATGGGCAGCCTCCAATGAGGTGTAATTAAGATCATTAATTAGATAACAACAAGGCATGGCAGGTGAGAAGGCGGTTGGTTGGCCCAGAAACAGGTGGGAGGGCCAAAGGCAAACTGGCCCCGAGAAGTCCCGTTACACTCTCCTAACTCCTGTGGAAGCTAATGGGGCTCAGCACGTTTGAAGTCTGGCTGTTTACCTAGGTGCCAACTGTAAGTCAGAAGTCCTAACTCCTTGTAACTTGCTTTTACTACTGGATGACATTGTGCAAGAGTTGGAGTAACAGAGAGGACTATGATCCATCTTCTTTAGAAAAGATCTGGGTTGCCCCTTGCAATTTTTTTTCTAAGCCAACCACGTTTCATCAATCATGTACTTTGGCTGTAAGAAGACGAGCTCTCCCTGTTTGTGATATGTTACAGAAGGGTTTGGATTTCTGGACCGAAGTGTAAAAGCAGCGGTGTTTTAGTCCATGCTCCCTCTGTTATCAGAAACCAAAGCTGGCTTGGGAATGACCTGCTGGCTCACTCTTTGCTAATGACAGAATAAACGGTGGTTGAAGTTCACTTCCACTTCTAAGGGGGAAATGTTCTGGAGCTTGTTTGCTCTTGCTGAATAATCTGTTTTAAATTATCTGGGGTGTACAAATGTTTAATATAATCACCACCAAACAAAAGAATGTAGGACTCAGATTCCATACCAGTTATGTAACGACAGTTCACAATGAACTTCAGAGATCAAATCAGCTGGCAGAACCAGGAAACAATCCATTAATTTTTATAACTGATCCATTACAGTGACCCGTGTTAAGCAAAGCTTCATCCAAGTACAGTTCTAAAACTCACATGCAGATCTGTGCAGCCACACTTCCTTGATCTATATCAAAAACATCAGCATGTACAAGTAAGACATAACTTGGAACTGCAGGACTGGAAGGAAACTCAGAGAAGATAATTTCGTGAATATTTTGAATAGGTCACTGACTCCACAAATCTATGAGAAGCAACGGCTGTTTTTCTGTCAAAAGTAACACTTATTTTGATATATTTTGGTTCATCCCATGCATTAGTTGATTATTCATCTATTGCCTTAGCAGAGGAGAGGCTATTATCTGTCTGGTGAAGCCTATTACATTTTTCAAAGATAACATAACGATGCATTTAATTGTAATCTACAGCCTACGTTTGACACAGGGTGCCACATTAATCAACATTTCTTTTACTCAGCATGCAAGAACCTGCAGGCAAAATCATTAAGGTCATGGAAATATACCCTGCTTTATTAACACAGCTGTGCTGAGAAGTTATCCAAGTAAATGCATATGACAAAAACAGACAACATTTATTTTTTCCTCTCATCAAAGCAAGACTTTCTTGACTCCCCATTTCAGGTTGCTCCCAGTATTTTAAAAATACTCTGCAGCCTCCTTTCAGATCTACACATAGGAGCAGTCAGTAATAAGATGCTCTAATTTTCTGTTTTGTTTTTTTTTAGAACTCTCCAAATGATTTTTTCTTTGAACTGTACATTACATATTTTGGTACATTAGCCAGCCATTTATTTTCATGAGATGCATATAACCAGCATATGTTGTGAAAGGTTACAGCATCAGAAGAGAAAAAGATGCCAGAAAGTTTATGAATAAAGATACAAATATTTAAAACAACATTTCACTCCAAGCAGTCCGTAATCATTTATTAAATGTGTACATCTCTTTTTTCCTCTGGACATTCTACATCCCTAGACAAATGCTTTGGCTCCATGCTAAGTATTATACATGTAACAGGATATAAATATTAAAATTTTGCACATAAACAGAATCTTTCCATTGAGGATTTTGAAGTACTTTATCAAAATGAAGCCTCGTGCAATGACATGAATTAGTTAAGCTACATTACAGATAAGTTATTTACATATTTTACAGATGGATACACTGAAATACAGGGAAGGCATGTGACTCCCCCAGATGTACGTGCAATAATCAAGAACAAAACACAGAAATCCTAGCTCCCAATTTCCTGCTCTAACCATCAGACCACATCTATGAATGACTGGAATTGCTACTGTACAAAAATCACCAAGCATTTTGAAAGGGAAAAAGCAAACGTGTGTAATTAATCATAACTCTGTAAGGGAAGAGAAATGGATTGCTTGTGGTTTCTTAATTCAAGAAGATCTTTCTATTATCAGGTGTAAACCCTTCTTCAGTTTTTGTACACGGCAAGAAGAGGTCTCAATTAAGACACGCAACTTTAATTTTCTACATACTGAATTTACTAATAGTCCAATTGCTATCTTGGCACCAGGGCCTTCTCATTTTCACTATCCTTCCCCCACCCCACATCTCTCATTGTACACTATGTAACCCACATTACTGAGTAATGGTGTAAAATAAGTGATAAAGAGGCAGACTGCACAAATTTTCCATGGAAATCACTGGTACAATACTGGCAATATAGAAGACAGAAACCGTTTCATAACTGAGTCACAGTTAGCCATCCCATGCAATTCCCAGGGAACTTCTTGTTAAGAACCAAGTGTTAAAACTGTAAATTACATACTTACCTCTTTTCTAACAGGATGAAAAATGTATTGCTCTCTGGTAAATGTTAACTTCTGCATGTGTCTTTATCCATATGATGGCAATGCTTGGTAGTGCCATTTATGCAATGTTACTATTACCTCAGTTTTCAGAACCTGGGAACTGAACCTGCCAACACTGCAGACCATAAGGCTTACTGGCAGGATGGCTATAGAAATACTCTTTATACTTCATCGCAAGGATCAAGATAGCTGAAAATAAAGATAGCTTCACATTTTTATAGGCCCTGGACAATACCAGTAAGTGGCTCCAATGGGAGACATGCAAATATTCTCCAAAATAGGATTATGTCCTAGCATCCTAGCATTTCTCTCCTAGCTAAGGTAAGCTGGATGCAATTATTAAAAAGTCAAACAAACCTGGTACCTGTATAAGGGCAGCATATGAAGGTATAAAGCAAAGTGGCACAGCAGCATCAAAGGAAGGGTTCAAAGATGATAGTGTATTTATAAGTTCAGGATACTGTTTGTTTTTAAATGTACATACGTGCAACTGTGCCTAAGATACAGCATTATAGTGCAAAAGTAAACCAGACCCAGCTGAGCATGGAGGGTGCTTGGTGTACAAACAGATCAAAATCCTATCTACCAAGTAACCTTTAGATTTAACCCTGCTTGACAATTTCTGGAATGTTAGCTATATGGCATTAGGCCTAGTTATGCTCCTGGACTTGTGCCAGCCTTAGTACACACTTGACACAGATGCAAACCTATAATTTTTGGCTGAATAGATTTAGCAAGGTCAAGAGAACCCATCCAGAGCTGTGGGAATCATCTGCATCCAACCTTGGAATCGAGATCCAATATATGGCTGAGCCTCAGCCCTTGCTTTGTGAAGGCTTGTGTGTGTCTAAAATTTTGGAGACAACTCAGAAACCTGTGGACCTGTCTGCATCCACCTTCCCTTGAGAAGCACCACAATCACTTTTCTTACCTTCAACATCATCAGGAAGAAAGAAGCCACCTTGACTGCTTTCTTTCTAGGGACTCTTTGGTCTTTTCCAATATCAGGCACAGGACTCTGGAGACCAAAGGAGGTTGCAAGTGAATACTTCCCTTCTCTCTCTTGGTTGCAATGTCTTGGGAAGCTAACCAACAATGGCCACAGTACACCTTGCCCAATAGCATTACTCACTGGAAGCAGCAGACAATAGGAGCACTACTAGGGATACTGATACAACCCATACTCCCATCAAATACACTCAGGAGAAACCATGTTTTATAGCAGAAACATATCGCTTCCCGAAGTAAACTAATCTATCTCGATTCCATACTCCACCCGTTCCCCCCAAACACCTGAGGAGAAGGCAGTCACTAAAAAGCAAGCAAATGGTGAAGATCATTAGTCCTTAGATTTAAACTACTGAACCAGGTACAGATTTCTGAGGTGAGACGGACCACAATGATCACTTAGTCTGTCTCCCTGCATAACATGAACCATAGACATCACTCACTATTGCCGCATCGATCCCAAAACAGCATTTGAGCAACAGCTGATCTATCAGAAAGATGTTCAGTCTTGCTCTAGATAGCATAGCAACCCCAGGCAAGTTATTCCAATGATTAATTACTCTTAAAAAAGTCTCAGCTTTCAATCACTGGATCTTTTTGTGTCATTTTGTGTTTTGATTCCCCATGTAGGTCTTTGACTGGACAACCCCTTAATCTGATATAGGATACAGGCAACAGAGCTTCTTAACCATATTACATAATAAAAGGAAGTTTCTCAGACTTTGAAAAATTCTCACAGCTTCATTCTTTCAGCTTGTGACTTACAGGTCCCTTATAAGAGGGAACAGGTCTAGTTCACCTATGATGAGTTTTGTTATCTCCTGCACCAGGAATCATCTTTATTGACATGCATAACCACAGAAGGACACCTGGATAGATTTACCTTCATTTCATGACTTTTATTTCAACATCCTGGCATGTAGATCAGAACTGGACATAGAATTTTAGTAACAGTCATGCCAATGCTGCATGCTATTTCCATATGTGTCCAAGGGATATTCCTTTGTCATATGACCCATAAGCACAAATCATATATTTTAAAGAAGCCTGTTTACCTTTAAGCTTTATCACCCAAAGCTGTAAGCTTATAATGCTTATAAAGCATAATACAGCTTAACAATACCATGCTGAATTATGCCACCATTCTTGCATCCCTAACAAGTCTGTTCATGACTTGGCCTAGGATAAATATCAGATTAACTGATTTAAAGTTACTCATGTCATCCTTCCTATTCTTTAAATATTGCCTCATTAGCTTCATTCCTGGCACTCTCCCACTCCCACTGAACAGTGATCAATCTTGGAAATTTCCTAACCCACAACTCAAAAGTCCTTAGCAATTTTTTTTTATATTCTTGGGTATAAGGTATGTCTGCTGATTTCAAATTATTTAATGGTTAGTGTTTAACCTCCTTCCTAGTTACCAATGGAACACAAGTATTTTCTTGTCATTTTTCCAAATGCAGATCAGAAATATTAATCACACACGTACACTGTGTTTTCTACATCATGACTGACAATTCTTCCCTCTTATCTCACGCTGGATATACGACATACTAGGCTACATTTCAAGAACTCCATCTTTGACCTATATCTTGATTTGGCTGACACCAATCCGATTTCTGATACAGCTGCGTGCAGCTGGTAAGTCTGTTGTGGTGGAAGGGGAGCGGGGAGGAAAGGGGTGAGAGGGGGGCAGATCAACACCTGTTACAGTGAAGGAGGGGGCAGAAGCAGGGGCAGGGAAGGCACTGCACACCTGGGGTGGAACAGCATGTGGGATGGAGCCGCAGCTCCTCGGGAGGTCGGGGAGCAGCTCCCACTACTGTGTGCACCCTGGGAGAGCACAGGGGAACGTGCTCTCAGATCTGCATGGGGCAGGACGCGGCGGGTTGCAGCTGTGGGCTGGAGCCAGGGCTGCGTCAGGGGTTTGGCTCAGGGCGGGGGCTACCGAGGGGGCTGCAGCCATCCCATATTTAGCCATAGCCCTGCTTCCAGGTCACACACCTGGCTCTTCCCCGTGCATGGGTGGAGAGGAGGCATTGAGCCAGAGCTGTGCTGGGTGAATGGTGGCACTGGGAGTGGGGCTACAGCAAAATCTGGGGTGGCTGCACACCCTGCCCTTGCCCTGAGCCTAGCACCCGCTGAGAAGACCCCGGTACAGCCCCAGCTCCAGCCTGCCCACCCGCCCTGCCCTGCACAGATCCAGGGGCACACCCCGCCTTATGCCCTTCTGGAGTGCAAGCAACAGCGGGAGCTGCCCCCTCTCCCTGAGGAGCCATGGCTTCATTCCGCACCCTGCCCCTGTCCCTACCCCTGCCCCTTACTGTGGGGGGGGGTGTTGATTTGCTCCCCCCCATGTCCCTTCCCTCCCCCCTCCCTTTCCACCACAATGGACTTACCACCTGCATGCAACTCTGCTCCTTGCTGCCTGAGTGCAGCACTGTGGCTCCGCACGCATGCATTTATTGACCAAATTATAGCTGCATTGGGCCGATTTTTGATACAGTAAATTTTCTTTATATTGGTACTGATCCAATATCAGACTGATGTAGTGGCGCACCTCTACCTCACAGGGCTCAATCTGGAAGGTGTTTGAGGACAAGATTAATGTACACCAACAGGACTGGATTCCTCACCAAAACCAGGAATGGCTACTTTTTTAAAGGAGAAAATGGTCCACCTTATTTGCCCTGGAAATGGGAGATCTAGATTACACTTCTTCTTTGACCTGAGGGAAATAAAATGCTAGGCAAGTGCCTTAGCAAAATTAGGAACGAGGCTAGGGTGGAAACAGACTGTACCCATCCTAAGGAAACTGTGGCATTGGGCTGTAAAGAATGCAAAACTCACAGGGCTAGACAGACAGCAAAAGAGGGAACCTGAGTACATAGACCAGTGTTTAGTAGGGCTGTGCAAAATTTTGATGGCCGTTTCATTTTGACACTGTTTTGACTTATTTTGAGGTCAAAACAGCAAAACTGAAATGAAACAAAGGCCATCAAAATAACCTCGAAACAAAACAAGGCTAGTCGAAATGTTTTGAAAGTCAAAATGTTTTGACCATAATGTTGGGGATAAGAAGTCAGTCCAGCTGGGCTGACTTCCCATCCCAAGCTCAAGATCCGGCAGGGGGCGGGAAGGCAGCCCAGGTGAGATGCAGCCCAGCTGGGCTGCCTTACCATCCCCTGTGCTAAATCATGGGGGAGGGGGGTGGGAAAGCAGCCCAGCTGGACTGCTTTCCTACCCCCCAAACATGCAATCTAGCACAGGGGATGGAGAGGCAGCCCATCTGGGTTGCTGCCCCACCCCTCGTGCAACCTAGCTGGGCTGACTTCCTGCCCCTGGCTGGAGTTGGGAACTCAGCCCAGCTGGGCTGAGTTCCTTTCCCCAGCCCCATGGTCCAGCAAAACAGTCGAAACAGGGGCAAAACAGCCTCACTGTTTTGACGAAGCAGAACAGCGAGGCTGTTTCAATTCAAAATTATATTTGATACAAAACACTGTTCTGTCCAGACCTCAAAACTGAAGTCAAAACAGAACAGTGCTATTTCACACAGCTCTAGTGTTTAGGACACTTATCTAGGAACAGGGAATCCCAGGTTCCAGTCCCTGTGCTTTACTCATTATTTAATGTATAGTCTAGAAACAACTCTGGGGACAGGAAGCAGAGCCCTGGACTGTTCTTCCCACTTCCCCAGCGAGTGTCCCACCTATTTGGTTACAGTCATACATCCTCTTTTGTGACAACCCAATGAATCCTGTATTCTTTACTGAACATCACCACAGCTCAGAGTCTTTAATTACATGTTATCATATTATTTTTCTGCAAGTACCTTGCTTTGTTCAATTAAGAGGTAGATTCTCAGTACATTTGTATCTTCCTCATTCAACATGTGTTCTCAGATACTGCCTGTTATTCAAATGCCATACTGAATTAAACATATATCCTCAGATGTTTTTATGCTGCTTACAAACAATAACGAATGTATCTTTTAGAACCAATGCAGAGGTTTTGCTGTTTTTTTTTCCTGGATGTAATCATTTTGCTTTGAAAATAATGATTCATGAAGGGACAGGTGAAAGTGTTGTTTTTAAGTCACTCCTAATTTAAGCTGGTCAGCCTGCTGCTGAAAAACTGCCCACCTCCCTGGGGGCCTACCAGGTGGGCTGCTGAGTAACTGAGAGCTTGGCAACCTGAGGAACCTGTGCTCCAGGCTGCTGGATATTCAGTCCCTACTTGGCAGACTGTCACAAACCAAGGCTTTTAGGTTCCCAGGACCACATTGTGTTTCAGAAATATTCCACTATAGGAATAGCTTGGTGTTTACAAAACCAAACACTATGAACTTCCAAGTCCATGAAAAAACACTGCGGTTATGAGGCTTCAGCCTGTTTTGACCACCCTCCTCCCCCCACAAGCATACTTTTTTTTTTCTGAAGGCTTAAAGAATATTTCCTGGCCACTTCTAATCTTAATACCCTGATGAGGTGATGATATTATCCCTATTTAAGAGCCAGGAACTCTAGCACCTAGGGGTGAAGGTCAAAATTGTCAAACTTCACTCACTTTAGGTGCCCAGCTGACAAAATCCAGAACCAGGATGTCGAGAGCACTACACATTTCATAGTGCATTTTATTTTCAAAGTAAAGTTCCAACTGACTTCACTTGGTGTCGTGAGTTCTCAGCACCTGTGAAAACCAGGCCCTAGAGATAGAATTCGATTTCACCCAATAGATGACCAAAGTGCAGCTGGAGACTAACTCAGAGTTACCTGACTATTGTGTAGCAGTAATTCCATTACCTTGTCTTGGTGTGTAAGTGCTCCTATTATGAAAATATGGAGTCTTCTGCATGATGCAGACTTCTAGATGAAACAGAATTCTGCCTGATGTGCCTAGCCCTGTGTACAGAGGCACCATAGTCTGAATGCTCACTCAGTGGCCAACTGCAAGCATTGGGCCCAGGGCTGCACAGGAACTCTAGCCCCTCCCCCACCATCACTGCTGGAGTCTAAAGGTACCTTGCCTGCCCCAGCTGCCTTGGCAGGCCAGCCCCCACCTTCACCTCCACTTTCCCTAGAAGCTGAACTGGATGGCTCCTACCATCACTGCTGCTGTTACTCTACTGCTGCTGCTGCCCCCTCTCAGGAGAGAGGGAGATTCCCTGCTGCGCCACCTGACACCACACCTGCACTAGATTACTTCCTAATTGACTGACTACTCCTGCCCTCCCCCACAGCTACCTCACTTAAACTGATCCTAATTTTTCTTCCTGCCTACAGCTCTGCTGCTGAGAACCTGGCTGGAGGCATGAGGGGCTTCTGGACAGATCTTCCACAAAGCCCCTCCACCACTCCAGCCATCTTTTTCATCTGCCTCAGCAGCCTTAAGTGTGTATTTTTGCCCTTGTGTGGCAAGTCCTGTGGTCCACTCCCCTGTTTTGGTGTTTGTTGGGTGGCTAAGTAAGCCAGTTCAAGTTTCCCCAGCTTGTGTGCCCTCCCCCATATTCTCAAAGTATAGGCCTCCTGGCTTTTTTTCTGGTGGGGCTGTGGTTTGGTGAGCTTCAGCCCATTTCTCCCTACCCCACATCTCCTGCACAGCCCCAGCCTGCCCCCAATAGATTCATCAGCCCCAGGGGATATTTTTTCTTTATTGTTTCACATGAGGGCAGGGAAGACAATGGCAAGGCAGGAACCTTCTGGGGGTGGGGGCAGATGCCATAACAGAGCTTTCTGTAGGATGGAGAAGCCTGCAACCTCTCTACTGCAGGAGCAGGTGGGACTATCTGGCTGGGCCCCCCCACCCAAGGGGTTCCCAAGCCCCCTCCCCCATCATCTGGGACCAAGGGCAAGCATGTGGGAAGGGCTACTCTTCATCCTCATCCACAGCTGGGGGTGCAAAGGGCAAGGACCCTGCCCCCAAGCCTAGACCACCAGCGGCTGAGGGGAACAGGTGCACTACACAGCCTGTCCCTGTCCCCAGCCCTGGCCCCACCAACATGGCCCCCCAGGGAACTGCAGCTATGCACAGGCAGCTGCAGGGACACCTGAAGCTGGGAGGTCCAGACCCTCCATCGCTGGCCCTTCCAGCTTGGGCAGCGGGGCTCCATTTCCAGAAGTCACCTGCAGTCATGGGGTGAAGTGCCAACTGCCCAAGTGGGAGAACTTGCACTTTGAGGCCTGGGTGCAGGCCCTGGCTCAGGTAGTAGAGGCCCCCAAGATTATGGTGGTCTCCTACTTTCATGGCAAAGGGGTCTTTTTCCTAACCACGGAGGCCACTGCATAAAAGGCAGTGGAGGCAAAGGGCCTTGTGGTGGAGGACGAATATGTCCCCCTTGAGCCTCTAAAACAGCTTGGGACCAGGGTGGTCCTCAGTTCCATCCCTCCTTATATCCCTAATTGTGCCCTGCTCCTCCAGCTCCACACCCTGGGGAGAGTTATCTCCCCAGTGGTGGTCCTCTTACTGGGGTGCCAAGATCCTGGACTCTGCCACGTGCGCTCTTTCTGTCACCAGGTCATGATCCAGCTGGCAGCAGGAGCACGGCTGGAGTCTGAGGGGGTGCCTGGTAAATCAGGGAGCCCTGCTGAGGATTTTCTATATACTGGGGGACCTGCAGTGCTTCCGGTACCATGTCCCGTGGCACATGCATCATAAGTGCCCCATGGGCCAGGCGGGGAGGGGGCATTTGCAGGTCCCACTAGAAAGAGGCATGCCCCCTGGCACCCCAGCCACAGCTGTGAGCTCCCCTGTGAGCTCAAGGGACCCCGCCCCGCAGTTGAGTTTAGCGGAGTCCCAGGGACAGCACCGGCAACATAGGAGAGAGAGGGAACAGGGCCCCCCTGCCCCTAGTCATAACCCTGTCATGGCTGCCCCACTTCCCAACCCTCACCTTCTCTTGCTGGAGTCTATCCACCTGAGAACCACCCCATGGCTGAGTGGGTGCAGGTCCCCTCTGGGTGTAAAGGAAAAAGGAAGGCCCAGACACAGCTGGAGCCCTCTGACATGGAAGATTCCTCTCCCCCCTGAAGACCACCACATGGGGGGAAGGAGTGGCCCAGCCTCCAGGGGCCTACTAATCTGTGCCTGACATCCCACTCCATTTTGACAGTTTCCTCACTACTGGCAGGAGAAGGCAAGGGGCCCTAAAGCTGCAATGCCCGAATCTATTGGCGGGTCCGCAGTTTTATAGATGCCCTCTATACATATGGGACAGCACTACGTGAACCGGCAGGCCCCACACAGGGCATAGAGGCCCTTGCTGAACCATCTATTCCACCTCCCCAGCCATTAAGTTGTTTAAGATCATGATCCTCAATGTCCACGGCTGCAGGAAGGGTCTCCAGAAGTGCCAGGTGCTCTCCTTCCTTCAGAAGAGAGGGTACCTCATGGTATTCTTGCAGGAGACCCTGACGACTCCAGCTGATGAGCCTAGTTGGTGGCTGGAGGTCCTCCAGGAGGTTGAGGTGGTGCCGTGCTGCCTTCTGCACCTCTGGATCCAGGTGCAGGGGCTGGTCCTGAACCTTCTGAATGTGTACACCCCTGCAGGGGACCCAGAGTTGGTAGATTTCTTTGACCAGGCGGCCACATACATTGGCACCCTCAACCCTCATGAGTGCCTTGTCTCTGGTGGGGATTTTAATATCACCTTAAATGCACAAGACTAGTCTGGCAGAGAGCGGAACCAGGCTGCTGTGCATGTCCTTGGGGGAGATCCTGATGGACTAATCCCTGGCGGATGTCTGGCATGCCTGTCACCCTACTGATGCCCCTGCCTTCTCCTATGTGAGGGTGGGGGAGAAGCAGGGATGCCACTCTTGGTTGGACTGGGTTTATATCTCTTTGCCGCAATTTGCCCAGGCCCACTCCTCTGGTATTTGGCCGACCCTTTTTAGCAATCACCACCTTGTCTGGGCCCAGGCCACACTAGGGCCTGGACATCCAGGGTCGGCCTCCTGACATTTCAATGCCAGTCTGTTGGAGGATGTGGGCTTCAGGGAGGCCTTCTTGGAGTTCTGGCTGGCCTGGTGTGAGCAACGGGCAGGAGGTAGTCCGGGAGCAGCTTGAGTGGGAAGTGCTAGAGCTGGAGGGGTGCCTGGCCACCAACCCAACCAACCCGTCCCTCTGCCGAGAGTGTCGGGAGAGGTGGGAAAAGCTTTGTGCTCTTGATGACCACTGCAACCCACAGTGTGTTTGTCCGCTTGCGTGTCCAGCTCGTTTGGGAGATGGACCACAGCTGCAACTTCTTGTATGCCCTGGAGAGGAGGCAGGGGGCCAAGAAGTACATCACCTGCCTTCTGGCAGGTTATGGCAGGCCCCTTCACGGATCCAGGTGAAATGCACCTGTGCATGTGGGTCTTCTATGAAGAGCTCTTCTCCCTGGATCCGACTGATGCTGAAGCCTGTCAGACCCTGTGGGAGGCAGCTGGGACCGCCTGGAAGCTCCTTTCATTCTGGCTGAGTTTTTCCACCCTCAACGTGATGCCTGGCAACACGGCACTGGGCATTGATGGGCTGACCGCGGAGTTTCACCAGGCGTTCTGGGATGTCCTCAGCCCGGACCTTGCCGTGATCTGGGCCAAATCAGTGGGGAGCTCCCCGTCATGCTGGAGACCTGCGCTGACCCTCCTGCCAAAGAAGGGGGATTTCCATGGCCTGAGGAACTGGTGTCCCGTGTCCCTCATCTGCACAGACTACAAGGTGGTAGCAAAGGCCATTTTGCTGCACCTGTGGTCCGTGCTGATGGACATGATCCATCCTGACCAGATGTACATGGTGCCCGGACATCTCATCTTCAACCTGTATTTGGTTTGGGACCTCCGAGAGGTAGCGCACCGGAAGGGCCTGTCTTTCACCCTCCTATCCCTGGACCAGGAGAAGGTATTTAACAGAGTGGATCATGGGTACCTCAAAACTACGCTGCAGGCCTTTGGTTTTGGCTCCACTTCATGTGGGCTCTCCAGGTGCTGTATCCAGAGTGTTTAGTCAAGCTCAACTGGACCCTGATGGAGCCCATCCCATTCAGAAGAGAGGTGCAACAAGGCTGCCCACTGTCAGGCCAGCTGTATGCCTTGGCCCTGGAGCCCTTCCTTGTTCTCCTGCGGAAGTGGGTGGTGGGGTTGATGCTCCAGGTGCCGGCGGTGCGGCTGGTCCTGTTGCCGTATGCTGAGGACATACTCCTCATGGTCCAGGACTCGCCTGACCTGGCACAGGTGCAGGCCTGCCAAGCATTGTACTCGGTGGCCTCCTCTGCCTGGATCAGTTGAGTTAAGAGCTTTGGCCTGGCAGTTGGTGATCAGTGGCAGGTGGGCTCACTCTCACCTGCACTCTCTGTGGGATCTACTGGAGTGTGGGCTCGCTGTTCTACTTGGAGGTCTACATGACACTCACAGATCCCTCCCCACTGGAGAACTGGCACCAGTTGGAGGCAAGGGTGGTGGACAGGCTTCAGGCATGGGCAGGGCTCCTGAGATGTCTCCCTGCGTGGGAGAGTGCTGAACCAGCTGGTCCTGGCCATGCTCGGACGCTGCTTACACACCCTGCCTGTGCCCCCCCGAGGTCCTGGTGGGACTCCAGAGATGGGTGCTGGAGTTTTTCTGGCTGGGACATCACTGGGTCACTGCAGAGCTCCTGAGTCTCCCTGTGCAGGAGGGCAGCCAGGCCCTGCTTTGCCTGCACAGCCAGGTCTTCACTTTATGCCTTTACGCCCTGCAGTGACTGCTATATGGTGTTGGTAGCCATGCAGCATGGAGCCACCCCTCTGCCACTTCGGGTGGATCCGGTATAACTGGCAACTCATCAGTCTGCGGGGCTTCTCCCTGTAGGACCTGCAAGGGCTGCCAGATTTCTACCAGAATCTTCTCCGGGCCTGGAGGCTGGTCTCCACCTCCAGGTCCCCTCCAACAGTCACCCAGGGTGCTGACCTGCTTGTTGAGCCCCTTCTCTGGAACCCCCAGCTGGAGCTGCCAATGGAAGAGGCTCCCGGTTGTGACAGAGGTTGATCCTGGCTGGTGTCACCTGTATCGGAGAGCGCCTGGACTATGACAGGCAGGAGTGGGTGGACCCTGCTGCACTGGCCTAGTGCATAAGTCTACCCACAGCGTGCAACTTGCCCTCTGGTCCAGGAGGTGAAATGTGCCCTACCTCCCAATGCCCTTGCCTTTGTTGACCAGGTCCTGCATGGTGGTGGTTCCTGCCCCACTCCTGTGTCCTCTAGTTTGAGTGCTTCTCAAACTATCTGATGTGGCGGACTGGCAATTTTTTTTCCAGTGGGCCAGGGACTAGTGCCTGGTTCAGCTGGTGGCAGCATCTGCGTACAACAGCGCTACACAAATGTGCGACCAGCTGTTTCTTTCTCTTTTCTCACCTCGCACGACGTCACATCACCTGGAGTGTTGGAACATACAAACCGTGGTGCTATGACATATCAATGTTATGCTTCTGAAAATGTATTTCTTTCCTTCCTGGCAACTCGCTGCAGACTGGTGACCAGTGGCTCACGGACCACCACCAGTATGCAGACCACCACTTTGAGAAGCACTGCTCTAGCCCACTGTAGTTTGTCATGGGGCTGGCGCCTCACTTGGCTTCATGGCACTTCCCGCTCTACCCCCTGAGCCAGGTGGAGGACACCAGACTGGTCTGCTTTTCTACCATACATCACTGCCACCTCTACATGCTCGTGTGCCGTACTGTCCATCATGCCACCCTTGCATCCCACCCAAACACCAAGTAACAGGACCTGCTTGGTGAGGGCATGGCTGGGGCACCACAGTGGCTGAGTCTGTAGTCCACCCTCATCCCATGAGCCAACAGGGACCTCAGCGGGAGGCTTCTCCATAAAGCCATCACCATGGGCGTGTATGTGGAGAGTTTCATGGACACCTCATGGTCTTCTGCCTTTTCTGTGGGCAGAGGGAGACCCTGGTGCCCATGAACCTTGAGTGCATCAGGCTGCAGTGCCTCCAACTCCACCTCCAGAGCCTCCTCTTGAAGTTCTGGTTGAATTTCACTCCCCACCTTCTTGTTTCTGGTCACCCCATCTATGACCACCAAGTCCCAGGACCTCCTGGTCAACCTCCTCCTGGCCCTGGCCAGGTAAACCTTGTACTTGGAAGGTGCCCAAGACTGCGGGACCGCTTTCCTCTCGCTTGTCCACGCTCATTTCCGGGGAGAGCATCAGTGTGTGGTTTTCACCAGCTCCTTAGATGCCTTTGAGGACTGGTGGGTGCAGCCGGGGGGGCTTTGCTTGCTGTCCCCCTCAGGCGCACTTATTTTCACATTTTGACCCTTTGACGCACACAACACTCCCATCCTGTTTTTTTCATTAGTTGTCCAAAGTATTTTGTTGTAACGTTCAGTCACTAGCCCCCCATACAATAGGGTCTACTCGTTAGCTGGGTGGGCCTTTGGGCTGATGCTATTTTGAATGTTACGAATGGACATGAGCTTCTGAGACTCAGCCAGCTGGCATCTGGGGACACTACCCCTTGTGCCAGATGGACTGCTGAAGCAGCCCTAACCTGGAGTGGCCCCTGCACCCTGTACCCACTGCAGCAGTCTGGCAGTGGGGTCTGCTGCCTGGCTGTGATCTGCTGCCAGCTGCGACAGCATCCACCCTCTTGGACCTGTGGCCCCATGACTGCCCTGTCAGACCTGGATGAGGACTGCATGGCTGCCTGGGCCATGGCATGGGCCACTGCAGCAGAGCCTACTGTACCTCTGGGCCAACTGCCAGTGGGCTGTGGCTGCACAGTTGGCCTTCGGGCAGCACTGCTGTAATGTCTTCTGGTGGTCCCCCCCTGCCATCTGGGCAGCTATCACTCAGAAGATTTGCTCCTTGCCCAGTGACTTGCTTTGCTCCTTGCCATGGCCCGATTTGAACTGTCAAGGCATGTTCTCTTGGCCCCAAATAGCCAAGAGGTCAGTCACCACATCTGCCTTCCAGCTGGATATCTGGTGCTGGCCCTGGGCAGGTTCCTCTGCCCATGTCTTGCCTCACCAGCAGAGATCCTGTGGTGTTCCCTGTTTAAAAACTGCAAATTCTCTGATAAGAAACCCAAATTCTCTCATTAAAATACTCCAAATCCATGTTCTTCTGCTATTAAAATGAAACGCTACTATATAGAGAGAGATCAGTTAGGCAATGTTTTATTGCTATATTTACAAGTTTAAAGCAGTTTGGAAGCCTGCTAGTGCCTCTATCATCATAATAAAATAGATTCAAAATATCTATACACTTCAGAATTTGCTTTTTTTTTTGTCATTGAAAAATCAGAGCTTCCCCTGTCCCCTTTGCTTATTGAGCGGTACTGAAGTGCCGGTGCCCTGCTCCTACCCCTCACTCTCAACCTACAGCCCTTGCCTGTCCCCCCACTAGCTCCCTCTGCCCCAGAACCAGGACACGGGTCCGGCTGCAGCTGTTCCACTTACTGCTTTACGGTTCTGAGCAGTGCCTGCCCTGGCTGTTCTGCTCCCTGCATCTGTGCCCAGACCCCAGCAATCCCCATAATATTCCTGGGAAGCCCCCAACTGGGTCTCAGGGACTGGGCTGGTTCCTTCTAGGACAGTTTCCCCCTGCACAGGCTGCTCTAGGAGGGCAGGGGAACTCTAAGCCCAGTTCTGGTGGCTTCTCCCACCCAGAGCTCTTCCCCACGCCCAACCCCCATCTCTCCTCCTCTCTTACCCACACACTTGCTGCCAACTCCACCCCTTCACCCAGCCCATCACACACCCAACTGGTTCCTGGGATGAGAAGCACCCCCGCTGGCTGGGGCCACATGTCATGGGGCAGGGCTGCACAGCGTAAGGTGCCCCTGCAGGCATGGCTTCTGCCAGCAGGTGCCATCCCATCTCATCCCATGTGGCTGTCTGGGCTTATAGGGTGTGATTTGTGGTGGGAAGATGGAGTTTGTAGGGGAAGGGGTATAGGGAGTGGGAGTGGGGTTTGTTGGAGAGGTTGGTGGGTTTATAGGTGGGTGTAGGACTTATGGGAATGAGGTTTGTAGAAAGGGTATTGCGCAGGGTTTTGGGGGATGTGGGATATGTGGGGGGTGGTCTGTGGGGGGGAGTTTGTGGGTGGAGGGGACTGCTTGGGAAGGTGATACCCCTGCCTGTCCCCTGCATGGTCCAGCTCGAGGATGTGCAGCCTCTGCAAGTTGCCCCAGAACCCTGGGTGACAGCAAAAGTGGCCTGGTCCTGCTCAAAGGTGCACACTCCTGGGCTAGGGCAGGCCTGACTGATTTGGCACAAGCCAGGCAGCCGGGGCCGCATTGCACTGTGCTGTGAGAGGGGGCTCTGCCAGGAGTGGGTCCCAAGCACCCCCATGGCTGCTGCTGCTGTAGAGGAGCAGTGGTCTATGTGGCAGACCCTCCCTTCCCACACAGTCCCCCTGCCACCCACGTTTCGCCCATACACCCCCACACACCCCTGCACTCTCACAGCTCCCTCCTCCCATGTCCCTACTTACCTCGGAGAATGCCCGGGTCCGAGTCACTGCTGCAGCCTTGCCCCACTCCTGTTTGCCCCGCATGGTGAGGCAGTGTGCTCGAACACCAGGGTAATGAGTAGCTAGAGACATGCTCTGGCCAGCTGCACTGCTTTTTTTCACATTTTTTTTAAACCTGGATTTCCAGGTATCAAATTTAGAGCCCACTCTGCAAATATGCAGCAAAGAGAACATTTTTTTGTTCTGAGTGTGCCTCTTGTGGAGTCTTAAACCTCTCTGAGATGCTGCAAGAGGCCCATGCTTGCTTGTCTAGACGCGCCCATTGATGCTGAGCTTGGTTTATTAGTGGAGTTTGAATCTTTCGATCCAGAACATGAATGCCTATCATCTGAGCTAAGGGAGCAAAGTTAAGAGCAAAAATAGGTTGAGTATATTAATCAGACATGAGGGAGGCTGAGTTGCATAGGATTTATGGATTCCCTTCCAGATTCTGGACTGGGGTCTTTTAGTGATTTGGGAATCTTCCACACCTGTCTCTGCTACCAAATACTTCTATACCTCCTTAGCCGCTTACCTTGTGACCTCAGCCAACATTTCTGCAACTCCTGTCACCTTCACACTCTACTTTTATCCCCCACCAGCTTCATTCTTCAGTAGCTTTCCTTACCCCCTTCTGGCTACTAGCTCCCATGCCCCTCCTCACATTCTACCTCCTTCAAAACCCTGTTCCTTGATCTTTTCTTTCCCTGTCCTTTCTTCATAGTGCTGCATGTTTTCCTTCCCTTCCTTTCTGTCTTCACACCAGTAGAGGGAGAGAATTATAAGCACAGTCAAGAGTCTTGCTGTCCTATAAAAGACTCATAGAATCTTCCTTTTCAGGTCTGCACCACTGTATCTAATTTTGCAGCAATTGTTGGAGAAGTCATGCTGAGCCTGGCAGTCCTGGGATGAAGAGCGCTCAGTCAACCTCTGGGAACAGCATGTGAACATGCTGGTAATGGCAGGAGCTGAGAAAGGCTGGATCATGTTTAGTGCAAATGAATGTCAGAGAATTTAGCTGCCAAATTAACCATTTGGTATTGGAGCATATATGACTGAGGTTTTTCAAAGTCTCATGATTTCACTAAATTTGGTTGGTTTTTCAAGGGAGCAGCAAAAGATATATTCTTGACACAAGTATAATTTCCCCTGCCAAATTGATGATGTTCCTGCTTGAAAATGTAGGGGTTCTAGATTGTTTCTAGAAGTCTATAAGCAAATAAATGTGGAGGCTCAATGCAAGGGTTGCACAACCTACCAATCCTTTGCCCCTCATGCCACTTGTAACAGCAGCAACATTATGGGAGTGCAACAAAAGGTGATATTTATAAGTTAAATTGTCTGGCTGGAGAAAATGTTTGAGGGATTGGGGCCCAAATTATCTGGACAATAAATTTTTCTGGGCAGAGGCCTTATTTTGTGTTTTTAAAACATTTTACTACTATTATAAAATATCAATTATAGTAAGTACTATAAATAACTCTCAAACCATCCCTACAATGTATTATCATATTTGGATTTGGTTTTGGATACAATGCTATTATTACGTATTCATGGGTCAACAGAACTACACACTACTGACCCCTGATGAAACAGTAACTGCGTTCAGAACATCTTCAGCCAACTACAGACATGTGCTTTGTTTGCAAAAGCAATCAGCAAAGATTTTGTTAAAACAAACAAAAAACCCCCATTTATTACTGTTGAACCAGTTGTATGTGGTAAATGGATTACAACACCAAATATCAAAATACTGTAATTCGCAATCTTCCACACAGTCATGCTTCTTATTCCTCTGCAATGAAAGCCTTTTTGGTTTTATTTCAACCTCTGTCTTTGTACAAAAGACAGACCATGTATTAAGTATCTTGGGATATGTTTGATGAACATATACTTCTCAAATTAAATGATCGCTTAACATTACTGCTGCTACTTTACAGTTAGGCACTTGAACCAGAAATTCTTTGGCACAATTATCCCTTCTCTCCATCCAACAATCTGAAAGAGAATCAGAAAACTCTCAATTTTAATTTTTGGCCAGTAATATCAGAAGGCTACAATTTATAGCTCAGATAAAGGTCCAGATCTCCTACTGGCAAATTGCTCCAAATAAATTCCCAGACAAGCAGTTCATCAAAATCAGATAAATATGCCATCTTTCTTACCATACAAACTTATTTTGATATGATAGGATTATTTGGATTTACATGAGACTGAGGCTAAGGCACACTGTTCAAAGTTTGAGACAAAGCTCCAGGTTAGCCATGACTGTAGCATTTTATGGTCTTTTCATGAAAGATTTTGGTAACATAAGAATAGAAACCAGAAAAGAGGCTCCTCCTGATACTGAACTGGATCTACAAATGACCCCATAATATTGTAGCAGGCAGGGGCAAAGGATTGGTAGGTTGTGCAACCCTTCCATTGAGCCTCCACATACAACCTTTCAAAGCTTGGGTTGAATCCCAGGCTTGAGATACTGCTGTTTTGATTGGTGGAGCCCATCCACTAATCAGGAGGCAGCAAGAAAAATAACACTACGCCCCTTTCCTGAGGGAAGGGAGAGAAGAGCTCTCCCGGACCTGATTAAAGATTGTAAACTGTCAGGTCTGAAAGACTTCAGGTGCGGAGCCCTGGAACGTATAAAAGGAGCTGCGTGCCCAGTATGAGGGGCAGATGTGTTGGGGACAGAGAAGAGAGAGGAGGAGAGCTGCTCAGCAGGGTGAAGCAGTAGCCCAGGAAGAGCCCCTGAAGACTTTTATCAGCCAGAAGCGTGGCACAGCTTTAGCGGTTAGGCTCTCGGTATGCAGCACAGCACACGGTGTCGAGACCCTGGGACCTGCATGAGGTGGCTTGGGTCTGCAACATCCGGCATGCAGCCAGAGACACAGTGCACAGGCCGGTGCATGGAGCAGGATCTTTGGAGCCCGCGGGACGGCTCAGATCCTCAACCCCCAGAACGAGGCTGGGAGCTTGGTGCAGGAGGCACTGCACAGTGGGTGAGAGACCCTGGGAGCCACTTGAGGTGGCTCAGGTCTACAGCTGCTGACACAGGGCACTGGCTCAGTGCAGACCCCGCCGCCCAGAAGGTCTGGGAACAGACCGAGTCCCTGTGCCCCTAGCACAAGGCAAAGGGTTCACTCCACATGGGCATGTGGCCCTAAGCCAGGACAGCAGCAGCAGAGTCAGGTGGCAGGAAAACTGACCTTGACAGGTTGCAACGGTGGGCGGATGAGAATAGGATGGGGTTTAACACTGATAAGTGCAAGGTGTTGCACATGGGGAGGAAGAACCGGCACCACACTTACAGGTTGGGGAACTCCCCTCTTGCCAGCACGGAGACGGAAAAGGATCTTGGAGTCGTCATTGACTCCACGATGAACATGGGCCGGCAGTGTGGGGAGGCAGTCAAGAAGGCCAACCGTACCCTGTCATGCATCCACAGATGCATCTCGAGCAGGTCCAGGGAGGTGATCCTCCCCCTCTATGCGGCACTGGTCAGGCCGCAGCTGGAGTACTGCGTCCAGTTCTGGGCGCCGCACTTCAAGAGGGACGTGGACGATATGGAAAGAGTTCAGAGGAGGGCCACTCGTATGATCAAGGGTCAGCAGGGCAGGCCTTATGAGGAGAGGCTACGGGACCTGAACCTGTTTAGCCTCCACAAGAGAAGGTTAAGGGGGGACCTTGTGGCCTGCTACAAACTGGTCAGGGGGATCAGCAGGTATTGGGGGAGTCCCTGTTCCCCCGTGCGCTGCCAGGAGTGACCAGGAATAACGGTCACAAGCTGGCGGAGGGTAAGTTTAGATTAGATATTAGGAGGCGCTACTTCACAGTCAGGGTGGCTAGGGCCTGGAACCAGCTTCCAGGGGAAGTGGTGCAGGCTCCTAGCCTGGGGATTTTTAAAAGGAAGTTAGATGAGCACCTTGCCGGGGTCATCTGACCCCGGTGCTCTTTCCTGCCAAGGCAGGGGGTTGGACTAGATGATCTACCTAGGTCCCTTCCGACTCTAGCTACTATGAAACTATGAAACTATGGAGGGCAAGAGAGCTTGATCTGGAGAACAAGAGACAACCCTCCGGGACTGTGGAGTAGCACATTACCTTGGTCCGCACAGGGGAGAGACCCCCACAAGGGTTGCAAAGGGGCACCACGTGGGCCACTCCTGGCTGAGCTTAGGAGTCTTTGGTGTCTTCCTCTCCTTTTTCTTTCCCCCTATCTCCTTTCCTGTAGTGGTACCTTGGGAGTGGGGCCCCTGCCCTGGAGGGCACCCCAGTAGTCTAAGAACTGCTGATTATATTTGTGGACTGTGCCTTACAGTTTATGTGAATAATTTGAAGTAATACTCTATATATGAATAGAGTGATAAGGTTGCCCAATCAATATCCTTTGGTCTGGTTTGTTCTACTGTTTGTCTGTATTTTAAATGATAACTGGGTGTGTATATATCTGTATATATACACATAATAGGGTTTATGGTTTTGTAAACTTGTACATATATATAATCTATGTCATTACCCTTTATTGGTTTTGTTGAAATAATAAATCTGTATATAGTTACGTAATCAATTGACTGGACCTGATTC
The DNA here is from genome assembly GCF_052110815.1 of Crocodylus siamensis. Taxonomy (NCBI): domain Eukaryota; kingdom Metazoa; phylum Chordata; order Crocodylia; family Crocodylidae; genus Crocodylus; species Crocodylus siamensis. Next base: position 14,586,184 of record NC_143395.1, on the reverse strand, counting down.
TATAGGGGATGGAGGTGGCCACTGGGGTATTGTGCCCCTCCACAGCACACTGCCCTGCCAATAATTCCCTCAATTGGAGAGGGAAGTACTAACCCGTGTACACCCAGGCTACAATATAAAAAAATAAATAAATCAGATTTATGGATATACACAGGGAAAAGAGGTCTGGCACTAAATTTATAGTGTGGGTCCATCTTTAATTACAAAGTAAAATACAAGCATTCTTAGTAGGGGTGCCCAAATAGAGGTTTTTTGGGCTGATATCAATGACCAATTTTTAGCGAGCCATATTGGCCGATATTGAGCCAATCACAAATATGCAGCCCCACTGCATGTTGAGCGGTGTAATAGATTCTGTCCCTAAATGGCTAAAACAAATCTATTTGATATAATAAATTTAGAACGGAGATGATGAGATGTATCTTGGAGCCACTGACTTAAGGCAGTAGTTGTCAACCTTTTTGGATCCAAGGTACCCCTCATTAGACTCCAGGCAGCTCTTGGAAAATGTCAGCTCTTAGTTTTCACTTGTTTGTCTTGACTACAGATAAATAATATAGAGATTTTTCTGTTGCAAATCTCTCAGAAAGATGACAGCAAGTCAAAAGGTTTCTGACACTATATCTTTTTATTTGAAAACTCTGTATTTATTTTGTGAATCATGTTTTCATTTCTAACAGTGCTAACACTGTGTGGCACCCAGAATCACCCTGGAAAAGATCTTAAGGCACTGCAAGGTGCTATGATACTTGGCTGAAAACCACTGATTTAAGGAATTTCTGACATGAGTAAATATAAGAGATCTACTTCATTATCTTATGTTTTATGAAAACTGCATTATGAAAAACTTCATTATCTTACGTGTACTGCCACCAGTGAGGATAGCATGCCTGAGTTGCAGCCTCCTCTCAACTGAGAGAGGGGGGAAGTTGGTGGCAAGTATGGGCATGGGCAAAGTACAGCAAGTTTAAAAAAGGAAGGGAATTTACTGTGCATCAGCTGTTCTGCAGGAACTATCCATCTGTTTGTTCTTATCCCAGGGTAGGTGAAAGGAAATCACAGCAGCTTATCCTTATGAGAAATAGGTCTTAATTGCCCCACGATAGTTTTTACATAATATTAGGTAGACGTGGGCAGACAGACAGTTACCATGGAATTTGTGATGAGTTCCTAAACCCTACGTTAGAAAATTACTGAATTCTGGTATAATCTTTACTGTATTCTGGTACTTTATCAATGGTCTTTTTGAAGATCTCTCCTTGGAAACGCATAGATCTCAGATGGGAGGGTGTAAAACAGATCTTAAATACCAATATGTTTTCAGTTGCATTAGTTTTTCCTGAAATGAAGATAACTGAATTATCGATTTACAGGGTGAAACTATTGACAGACTTGGCACTGATGTTAAACCCACTGTATTGTTGGCTAGAACATCATCATCCAAGTTCAACTGCAAGAAGCAAGAAGCAGCACAAAATGTTTTCCACCCATGGATGTGTTATAACTAATGTTAATTTGTCTAATCAGGACATATCAAGTCTAGAAATCCTAGTGAGCTCACGAGCACAATACTACATTGGGTAGGTAGATCTGCTTCACAGGCACCAGCGGAAGGTCAGCAGGCTGCCTGTGAAACTTTCTGAGTGATAACTGGCTATAAGAAATACTTTGCTAACAAAGCAGAACCCCAATCTTGTATTCTTTAAAGGTTAAGCTGGCATGCAGAAAAAGAGCATACCAGTGGGAAGTTTATTTTTACCTATTATAGACAGCAGTCTACTAAACTTCTGTTAGGAGATGAGATTTTAGACTTGAAATTTTAAATATTATTTGAAATATTTTCCTACGGGAATTTAAACACAGAAATTAAAAATCAAGTATTCTGCACTACGGTTATAGAAGAGTAAAACTTAAACAAGCACACAGTTACAAAGACTTATTATTCATCCTTTCACATGAAGATCACCCTGTTGGTCCAGTGTAGACAGCATAGGGGCAGTGTAAGCAGGTGATGATGCTGTTATATGATGATATATATGATATTGGCAGATGCACAGGTGAATGAACCTTGGATGGTATACTCTATGTTATTTGATCCAGTGATGTTGCAGTTGGTGTTGATGAAGAGGGGGTGCAGCTTGCATCTAGGTACACTGCAAGGCCTGGTGCCTCAATGAAAATAGGAGTTAGGTAGCCTGTTATTTGAGAGATGTTGTTTGAGGTTCGGGGGCTTCTCTAAGCTAGGATGTTTGTCTACCCTGGCTATCTTAGGATGGTCATCTGTTTCCAGGATTGGAGGTTATTAAGTATGTATGTGTTCAAGATGTTCAAGTGCAGGCTGTAGGTAAGAACCAGAGGGATTCTGTTTTCCTTATGGGGTCGGTATTGTAGCAGGTTAGAGCAAGGTCTGAGTTTGGCTTTCTTGATTTGACTGGCTATGATTTTGGGATTGTATTATAAGTGTAGGACTCCCTGGGTACCTATACATGTGCAGTGAAGCTGTTCTGATGTGATGTAATTACAGTATACCAGAGCAGACTCCACTGTTACATGTAACAGCATCCCCGCACTGAAAAATGGCATTGGGGGAGCTTTTAACTAAAGCTTGTTCGATGGGCTTTAAAGTGCCCCCACTGCAATTTTTCAGTGTGGGACTCTGATACATGTGACGTTTCGGGCACTTTAATTAGAGTGGCTCTGAGTGCCGCTCTAATTAAAGTGCCCCTCCCCCCCACTCCAGGAACGTGTATAAATGCTCCCTGTTCCAGATTCTTAAGATATGTCTCCCTGTACATGAGACCAGAGCATATATAACTATAATACAGAGCTTGGTTGCAGATGATGGATCTAATGGTGTGGTTAGGATGAAAGCAGGTGATGTGACAGTGGCTGTGGTGGTTGGTGGGTTTCTAACACAACACGGTGGTGAAGTGGCCATTGCAAACCTTCACAATGGTACCTATGAAAGGAATTTGCCTGGTGGAGCATTCCAGATTTAGTTTGATGCTTGGGTGGAAGTTGTTAAATTCCTGGTGAAATTTCTCTAGTGATTCCCTACCATGTGTCCATACAATGAAGATGTCATTGATGTACCCCAGATACATAAGGGGGGTGAGAAGGCAGTTGTGGAGGAAACAGACTTCATGGTCTGTCATAAATATATTGGCATATTGGGAGGTGGGTCATATATGTGACCATGGTAATGCCATTTGTTTGCACATCTCCAAATGTGAAACAGCTATGAGGACAAAGCAGGAGAGTGCAATGGAAACAGAAAAAATGACCTTGTCAGGGATACATAATGTTCTTTAATGACTCCAATCTGTCCTCACGGGTGAGATGCAATATCCATGGTGATCTGTGGTGTCTTTAAAATGGCTGGCAGCTCCATATGGGAATAGGATAGAGTCAACATAGCCAGAAACTCCCTCCCTGATGGTCAGAGACTATGGAGTGTCCTGGGCTGCCAGGTTTGTGAACCTTGGGTAATAAATAAAAGTTGCCTGGCCTGGGCTCCCAGAAGGTGAAAGCAGTAATCCTATCCTGTTTCCAGAGGTACTGTTGACAGGTCTTTTAATTCTTTGTGGTACTGTGCTGTGGGGTCCTCTGTCAGGCGTTTGTACAACTGTTGGAAAGCTGTCTCTCAGCTTCCTGTAGGAATGCTGTTTTGTCCATGACAGTAGTGGCACCCCACTTTATCAGCCAGTGATAATATCAGGGTTTCTTGTAAGGCAGAGTATGGCTCTTGGTCCCACAGGACTGAGGTTGTAACGTAAGTGCTGTTATTTCTTAGTAACCTCAGAGTGGACATGGAGGCAGAAAAAATTATAGACAGATACAGAGTGGGGCTGTGGCCCTCAGGTGGAGTCCAAGAGCTTTCCTTCTTTTTGTGCTGTGTATAGGTCTGGTCTGTGGTAGGCTGATAACTGTGTGACCCCTTGTCATGAAAATATTCCCTTAGTCTTAGGCGACAAAAAAAGTGTCAAGGTCTCCATGCAGCTGCATCTTATAAAGTTGTCTAGTATGACAGGAAGACCATGGGACAGTACAGGTCTGAGAGTGTGGTTGCATAAGTTGATGATACAGCCATGGATTGTGGAGTTGCGGCTGCAGCATGTATGTTTATAGAGCTTTGCTATGCTTCCTTCGTTTTCTTTAAGGAGTGACAGCATTTGTGATTGGCTTTAGGGCTGGATGCGGAGATGTCCTCCGGTTCTGTTCACGTGGTTCTGTATGCTGTTTGTTAGTTGTGCAACCTGGGGTTGATTAGTCCCTATTTGCTGTACAGGACACAGATAAGGTGGTTCCTTAATTTTTTGGAGAAAGTGAAACTCAACTTGTCAGAATAGGCTGTGTGGTATGTGGCACAGGGTGGATTAGTCACCTGGACTCCTTTGGGTAGGTCATGCATTTGCTTGCATCTGGTCAGAAGAAAGAAATCTGAGCAAACCAGAGTAAGTTCGTTGTGTGGACTGATTACAATCCATTTAATCATGGATGGCGTGGTGCCATCATGAGCAGAGTTAGATAGTTACCTCTGTAGCTGCATTACATCAGGTAGGAGACAGGGTAGAGATGCATCTTATATACTAACCAATTCAGAGAAAGTTCACGGAATGGACTGCAATTAAGCCATTTCACATACCACACAGCCTATTCTTTAACATTAGTATAAGTTTAATTTAAATAATATAAGAGCTTTCCCCCTTAGGGAGAAAAATATTGCTCATTATTCTTTTCATGTAACTGGCATTTCAGAGGAAAAAAATCTATTTCACTGGATATCAGTGATAGCTTATGCAACTGCATACATCACCAGAGAAAGCATTTCTCCTTTACACAGAATTGAGGTAAAAGAGACAATGTTTTTTATGAAATTGGTAGAGACAACTCAGGAGCTGAAGTGTTGGTTGGAGATCTTTCTGGGTAGTCTTTCTCATATCTTCCTGTAAAAGCAAGTATATGGAAATGTTGGACTCTGGTCTTTTTCTACACTCTATGGTGATGTTTCTGAATGTTGCCCTGTAAGAACTTTCAACCACAGCCCCAGGATATTCAGGAGATATACCATTAAAAACCAGTCTCAACCCCTTTTGAGAGGTCTCAAGACTGACTTTTCCTGCATTTCCTGAGATTTCACATGCATGGGTCTCTGCTATGGATGTACTGTGATTTTTTGCTAACAAGATATCGCCAATAGTCGCAAGGCAACCCCCCCCCCCAAAAAAAAACAAAAACAGACAAAACCCCCAAAACAAAACAGATTAACAATGTTGTCGTTTTACTAGCAAATGTGGAAAAAACGGTACTGTGCTTTTCTATAATTTTATTGCGAAGCAAAGTCTACATTTGTATCTCAGAGGACCTTGTCACTGGTCTGATTAACAGTTGGGAACACATTCTGCATTTGGTCAATGTTTGCAGACACGGTCTGCAAACTGCAGATAGGCAGTCTTAGAAAAATTTCCTAATAGCTGTCACTAACTCCTTTTTGTAGCTAGATTTCAGCTTCCAATGAATGTAGCGCTTCAGTAAATGCCAAACCAGTTTTCGGAGGCTCCAACCTGGGCACCTGCATGAAGATACTCCACACAATTTTGCCAAGATGAAGTGTAATAAAATTTAGGATCAAAAAGTAAAATAAGGCTTTGCTAAACAAAATCCTTGTATTTTAATTGCTTGCCACATGGAGAAAACTGGGAACCCATTATTATCTTTACTACACTTAAGAAAAAAAATCATCCAAAACATGACTTGGTACAGGAGAAACCTGGAAAATTGTACTGCTGAAAGAGACCCAAGAGAGATGGTGGTGGATGGCAAGTGAAGCATACATCTGTAATATATGACATGACAGGATTAAAAAAAAAAATACACTCTGTGATTTAAGGATAAGTATACAGAGGGATCACATTATAGAGCAGCAAGGAAATACCCTTTCTCTGCAGGGCACTAGTAAGGTTGTATTCTGTGTTGTTTATCTCAATTGAGGTAAAATTTTAATTTAATTAATCAAAAATGATCCCAGAAAAGGCCTAAAGAGAGGGATAGGAAGGTTTTATTTATGAGGAAAGATTGAGAATTATGAATTTTTTTTAAAAGAATAGCTAAAAAACAACCAAGAAGGACTGAGGTACAGAATTATGTCTCCACAAATAATAAAAAAATATAAATTGAAAGATCAGGGTTATTTTGTGCAGGAAGAAGGGAATAACTGAATTAATATAAAACAAAAAGTACCAGGAAAGAGCTCTTGAGAGAAAATCTAATAGAGCATGGAACATCTACCATTGGGAAACAGCGCAACCCCTGGAATTTGGGATATTTTTAACTGGCATCCCCCAAAACTAGCAAATTAGTTATAGGAAACAGCCCTGCAAGTTGCCAGACTAGCTGATCTAATACAGTGAGGATCAAAGTTTTTGGCAGGTGTGCCACAAATTAAAACCCATACTCTCCCTGAATGCCACCCCAATCCCTTCCCCTGCCTGATCTTGGTGTCCCAGCTGTTTTGCATTACCTACTCCCCTCTCCAATTTGCTGGATGCCACATATAGCTGCTTGAGCCACTTGAGGCATGAGTGCCACAGGTTGGCCAATCCTAATTTATTAGATGTAGGCATCTCTCATAGCTGTGAGAGAAGAATCATTAATACTATATGACTAACACAGAGGTGGGCAACTATTTCGGCTGGAGGGCTGTTTAATAACTTTTGGTGAGCTGTCGAGGGCTGCAAGGGTAGCTCTGCCCTTGACAGGTACCCTGCCCTGATTGCCATCTTGGGACCAGAAGTCCACTCCTAATCCCTGACTTTTGCCACTGGAAGTCCCTCTCTTTGACCTGGAAATACTCCTTTTGGGAGCAGGGGATAGCATGTTGGAACCAGAAGAAAACCAAATCATATACTAAAAATCAAACATCTACTACAGCGAATTTTAATTTTATTTAAAAAATACATTTTTGTCTTGATTTATATGTGCTTGCATAGTGCATATAGAGGCAATTGTATAATAGCTCAAAAGTCTTACCCTTCTATGCTGTGTGGAGGGATAAAAAGGGGTGTATGTGGGGGGTGCGGTTGGGGGACCGTTGTGGGGAGTGGGTGTGTGGTTGTGTGGGGGATGTGGTGTTTGTGAGAGGTATGGGTGTGGGGTTTGTGGGGGTGTGGGGGTTTGTGGGTGGGGGTATGGGGTTTGCAGGAGGAATCTGTGGGGCTGTGAGAGTGTGAGGGGTGTGGAAGTGTTTGGGGGGGTGGGGTGCATGGGAGTTGTGTGGGATTTGTAGGTGGGTATGGGCTCCCTCCACACAACTCCTCCCCCCATGGTGCAAAGTTCCTGCTGCTGCCAGCAGAAGCAGCAGGCAGTGAACCTGTGGGCTGCTCATGGCCCGCTGCAGATAGAGCCCCCCTTGTGGTGCGCAGCTCTGCCTCAGTCCCTGGGGCTGCATATGGTGGGACAGAGCTAGCCTGGCCTTCTGATGTACACCTTCAAACCAGACCAGGCTGGCTCTGTGCCAGCATATGGGGTTTGTGGCAGGGCAGGCAGGAGCTGCATGCCAGTGGGCTGGGCCAGGCTGGCTCCATGCTTCCATGTAAGGTTTCCAGTACTCCAGCAGGAAGCTACATGTGGTGGCATGGAGGCTGCCCAGCCTCATGCTGCGTGATCCATGTGCCATTGGGCTGGGCGAGCTATGTGCCGCCATGTGGGGCTCCTGGCCCCAGTGCAGCCAAGAACATGTGCTGCCAGGCCAGGCAGGCTCCTTGTCTCCACATGCAGCTCTCCACTGGAGTGCTGGAAGCCCCACACAGAGGCATGGATCCGGCCTGCCTGGCCCAGCCTGATGGTGTGTGGCTCCTGCCTGCAGTGCCAGGAGCCCCATGTGGCACCATACAGCCAGCCTAGTCTGGACTGAAGGCATGTGCCAGGAGCTGGGCCAGCTCCATGCTGCCACGTGCAGTCCCTGGAATTCAGCCAGAGCTGCACACTGCCAGGGGGGGCTCTACCTGCAATGGGTCATGAGTGCCCCATGGGCCCGCTGTCTACAGTTGCCGGCGCCAGCCAGGGCTGTGCACTATGAGGGGTGTGGCATCCCACTCCCATCCACAACTCTCCCTACCCACTTCTGCCCACAGCCACCCACAAACCTACCCCCACCACACACATCGGCAGCATAAGGCTAGGTGGGTTCCTTGCTGCCACGTGCATTTCCTGACACTGCAGGCAGGAGCTCCAGCTTGAGTGCCGGGAGCCCAGACAGGTGAAGGCACAGAGCCCACCCGGTCTGATGGCACGTGACCTCTGAAAGCTCACACCTCCCACTGGCTTTAGGAGAGGTAGCTGCCAGTCAATAATTGTTTTTTGGAGGAGTACTGTGGGCCACATAAAATGGTCTGGTGGGTCAGATCCAGCCTGTGGGTTGTATTTTGCCTATCCCTGCTTTAATGTCACAGAGCAAATCTGAGACTTCACTGCAAACTGTGGGAAAATTGTCTATCTAATATGAGGAAATGCAGAACAATCATTTTCTAACAGTACAGGCATCCTTTGTGAACTCTAGCACAGTTAGTTCATGATTCACAGGCATGAACCTCTGTGTTATAAACACTGGTTTGTAGCCTGCTACAGTGCAGTTACCAGGTCAACATATAGTGGTCTGATGGGTTTGACCCTTGAGATTATGCTAATAGTATAGGGGTCTGAAATTGAAGAGAGCCCTGAAGCTCACAGATGAAGTGGCATAATTATTAGAATGTAAAAGATACACACAGCAACTACAAACCGAAAAGGGAGAGTCAAGTAAATCAGACACACAACTGGAGATGAAAGGGTAAACATCAAGTGCTTGTATGTCCTGCACACTTCCTGATGAGGACCTAAATGGAGATAACAAGGTGATTTGTCAAGAGACTGTCACCATTCTGGTAATCTCCTTTCACATCTGCACACTAGAAAGCTGTCTTCCTTCTCTACCAAAGAAGACACCTACCCTTTTTTCATTTGAAAGCTTTTTTGGTCTCCTTAGACCTTTGCACCATTATTCTTTCAAATGGTCTCATATCCACGCTATGTAGGGGGGTGGTAAAATTGTATTCTGTGATATGCACTTCAACTCAGGAAAAATTTTACCCAATCAAAACTGGTCCCAAAAACGTACTAAAGAGAGGGACTGGTACCATTTTCGTTGTGTCCACCCTTGCAATCTTGCACACGCAGAGGTGAAGGTTGGACATTTAGCCAAAGGTGTAATCACTGGTAGGAAACTGACAGTGTAAAAGTACTGGTTCTTACCCAGTATTCATCCTTTCTCTACTGTCTAACAATACTTCTTACTTTACTGAAAAGAAGCAGCATTTTGCATCTGTTACCACCACACAGCTGGTTCAAAAAGCCATGTTCTCAGCCAACAAATCTGTTAGGTTTTGACTGTGGAATTTGGAGCAATTAGTAATACTGGAGCAAGAAGCAGAAACAACTAGTCATATAGTACCGGACGTGACAAAATAATTTTTTACTGGGGGGGAGAGAGGGAGAAGAGAGTACATTTTATTAGGAAGCCACAGAAAGATAATTAATCCCATCAACAGTCACATGCACTGTGTCAAGCCATAATCATCTTTCAGGCACCCACGACATTAATAAATGGGCATGAAGGTACATTTTGACAGACTGTATTTACCATTAGTTACTTTCCTGCCACATTTTCTCAGTAGTTACTTCTGCACTGAAATTTAACCTTGTGTCTGAAGTCCTTAAACTACAGTGATGAGAGGCATGCAAATACCAGCACAGAGAAAATCTGCCCCTTCACTCTCTGTCTTAAACTTTCTACAAAAGGCTTATCTTGCAAAGTTTTTTATGCAACAGGGCAGAATGCATAAAGGAGGCATTAATTAAATTTTTTTAGGCAGAAAACAAATTTGTCTTAGCCTTCCAGGAGCTCATTAGCAGAACACATTTTTAAATTGCCCTCATTACCTGGCTGTGGCTGCCCGACAGTTCAGTGAAGTGCTGCTCCGACAACCATTTCAGAGTTCCTACTGAAGCGTGCACTCTAGAGATTGCACATGGATCCTTCATTCAGAGTTCTTGGCTCAGTGGTGTATACATCTGGAAGGACGATTAATTTACTTTGCTTTGACAATATTGTCACACTTTCCCCACTTGGGTCAATGTCTGCAGTGCTTGGAAAGTCTCCTTTTTTTACTATAAAGGTTGCAATTGCACAGATGTGACAGCCCTCACGTGCACAGTAACAGGACATTAGGACTCATGTCCCACAAGACACGCCAGATAGGTGGCAGATTAAGGGCAATACCAAAATGCCACAGCTTTATAGTCACTCTCCTGGTTATACTCATAATTTTAAAAACATGCACCAAGGCTTCTGTTTCTTGAAATGCACAAACAATAGCCCACTGTCTTCTTCAAGTGCCATGTTGAAATGGATGTCTTCACAAACTTTCTATTGTCATTTCATAGAATTGTCACTTGAGGGTCAATTAGAACTGAGGCAGAGAAGAGGTGGTAGCAAAGCTGCACTCCATTTCTTCTCTAGAGTTGCAAAGCAAAGCAGCATGGAATTCAACAGATGCTTTAACAAAATAATATTGCCTTCATGTGGTGTTGTATGCCTGGCTAGGGACAGAAGTTACACATAAAGTAGTTCAATTGATCAGAAAATGGTTTAAACTTGTAACAGAACATATGTTCAGTGCATATCAACCCATTTCAAAATGGCTGAAACTGGTATAAAATAAACCTAGCTGAATGCAGTATCAGAATTAATTAATTTGGGTCAAACTGATTTATGCAACTTCTGTCCCAGATCCCTGGTTTAAGTTAAACCAAAGTCCTCCGGCATCCCACCATGCTCTACAGCCCTGGGTTGGGCTGTTCTCTCTGTTCCAGAGAGTAGGGCTGGCCCTGCCCCTCTGCTCTGTAGGCCAAGCAGGGGTGGGGACATGGCCAGATGGATCCCAGCACAACCTTGTTAAGGCAAGAGGGGGTTAATTCTTCCCTCCTTCCCCTTCCTCTCCACTGCAGCTGGGATCTGCCTGTATGTATGTGAGCAGTCAAGGTGGAGGCAGTGGCCAGGGCTTCATAGATTTCATAGATGTTTAGGGTCAGAAGGGACCTTTGTAAATCATTGAGTCCACACCCCTGCCCCAGGCAGGAAAGAGCACTGGCAGACCAGAGCTGCAGTCCCTGGGTCAGAAGGGACAGAGGGAGGAATTAACCCCCTCCTGCCCCCTTTCTCCATAATGGGGCCTTGCCGGGATGGCATCTAGCCATGCCCCTGCTGCTGGAGCAGCAAGCCTCTGTCAGGGTGACCCAGGGAACAAAAGCATGGAGGGGATTTATTCTCACCCCCTCTTTTCCTGTTCCACCAGCAGGGACTGCAAGCATCAAATTAAGAAGAAACTTTTTCTAAGTGCATCTAATTTTATGATTTTCCTTACTGCAGGATTTATTTTCTTTTCTTGTGGTAGTATCTGATTTAATCTTGCCTTTTCTGATTTAAGAGAAATCTTACAAGAAAAATCCTACAGGACCCTAGACCTCTTCCAGATCTTAGTCATCCATTCTGATATACTTACTCCTCACCCAATCAAGCTGTATGTCCCCTTGGTCCAAGTATGGTGAGCCAAATGACAGGTTCACTTGCAGTGCTGACACTAGTTAGCAGTTGTACATCACTTAGAAATGTAAAACAAGACATATTTGCAATGTATGGAGATTCAAGGGCAGATCTTCAGTTGCTGTGAACTGTTATACGTCCAATTAAGTCAATACAGGTAAGCCAACTTTCACTAGCTAAGGATCTCTCTCTTGGTCCAGCATGCCTAGAATAGTTTAAACCAGGCACCATATGGTAAGATGAAATGGATTCAACAAGAAAAGCAACAGCTACTGGGGAATTTGTTACAGTACTCTCTCCACACCCATTTAACTCATACCTTCTTCTAGTCCTTCAATAGATACGTCACACCAACTTATGCTCCCTTACAGCCATACCACCACGCAAATGACACTACCTTATACATCACCTCTGAAATTGCCCCATTGCGTTCAAACATGTTGATGCGTAACTTTTACACACACTTTTCCTAATACCTCATGAAAATCTAAGTTATATTTTTGCACAATATCCTTTCTGAATCCACCGGATTATATAAATAGTAGTTGATATTCTCATCTGTTTAAAATGCTCCACAGCGATCATAAGGTTTTCCATCTCCAGGCACCCTTATTTAACAGACATTATTCAGTTTTATTTGAAATATGTCTTTAATGCCTTATGCCTACAGTACTTCCTGGCAGTTCCACCTGGATGGAAACAAAACTCAAAGACAAGCATTTTTTTTTTGTATTTGTATTTTAGACTAGCTCTTCAGCATAATGATGAATATCGTGCTGCACAGGTCAACTAAATGCTAAAGCAGAAAGTTCTAAATTGTGTTGACCTGATTCTCATTTAACTGAGGTGAGTTTAAATTTATGTCCACATTAAGACCACTTTCTCTAGTACCCTTGTGTAATATTGAAGCAGGCTCTGCAAGCTGGAAGCCTAAGGGCTTGATTCTTTTTTATACTGGATATGTAAAAGGCCTGTGTGTAATTGAGAACTGAGACTCTAGAGTTTTAGCATGGGCACTTCATGGTTTTATTAAAAATCCTACAAGAGCTACTACAGTAATTTCTTCCAATAACGTGGGAAAGCAGTGTTTTCCAGTATCCCCACTGAACACCACAATTCATGATGTAAGCATTTCTGTTTCTATTAGGTAGAATTTCTACTACTTCATTAAATATTGTCCATCTTAGCCATTCAAGACTAAATGATCCTGAGTAGGGAGATGTCTTCCAGTGGCAAAAAAAGTGGCTGGTGCAACAATCCTGCATTGTAATCTCACACAGTGCGGATGAAAGTTTTATACTGTAGGTACCTGTCTCAGGGGAACTGGATTGTAATCACCCCTGTCTGTTAAACAGGGGAAAAACTATCTGTACTTTCAAATTATTTGAGTTGTTCTTTCCAAACAGGAGCTTACAACAAGACCTTTTCCACATGCAGTGTAAAATTCCCACTACACAATTTTGAGTTCTAGCTTTCACACAGTACATAGGCACTAAAAAAAAAAACCTCCCTCCATTCATTAATAATTTATGGGCTAACTCTATATACAGAGCTATTTGTGAATTATTAAAAGTATATATTTTAAAAATATTAAACTCACAGACTGTTCAGCACATTTACAAGCCTCACAGGGCTGAAATGCAAATTACTCTGTACTACAAATATTTGGGTAACTGTAAAGACTTGCCTGAAAACATTCAAAAAAAATTTTTTTTTTTTTTATGGATTAGGGCAATAATGAGAAAACTGTTCTCCCAAAAATCTGTATCTTATTGTTGGACTGAAAATAATTTAACAGAGAAAATATTCATTGACAGAGCAGTGTTTTGCATTCAGAATTAAGACCCATTGAAGTGGGCAATACTAAAGAGGGAAAGTGCCAGAGGCAACAGCCAGAACTTGTAACGGTATGATAATGTCGGCAGGGATGGATTTGTTGCTATTATGATTAAAATATATAAACAGAAGAAGATTAGGAGGAAAGGGAGGAAGGATGGTTTATTGGTTGGAAGAAGGGCAGGGAGAAGCTTATGTTGGAATGCAGTGTCACAGTTACACACCATAAAGCTTTCAGTTGCTCCCATTACACGAATGTCAGAAAGCAGCTGCCACTTTCCAGGAGACATACTTTCCATTTTCATTTTGAATGTATGGGGTGGGATTTTCTTCAGCGTAGCACTCCCATGAGATCACCACACTGCATCTGCAAGGTACGCACATGGGGGATGCACTGGGAAATCCAACCCTAGAGAACTGCTTGCTGGTAGACTCACTGCTTACGACAAACCTACCGTATATCCGTAATTCTCAGAATGGGGAAAAGTCCCCACATGAAGATACCATTAACGGCCGGATCTTCTACTGCCCTGAACCTACCATAGTCGCATGTACTGATGCAGAGGGCAGAAAAGAGGGTGGTGCAATAACTTTAAATTGGTGTAAGTGACTATAAAAGGTCCTGGCCACCACACACTCTGGCACTCTAATTTTTATTGTGCGCTGCTGGTATGGCGCACAGGCTGAGATTTTCTGGAAGTGATGCGATTCCACTTCCCAGTTCTTCAGTTTTTGGTTGTTATAAGATGGCTTAAAGGGGCCTGACTGTCAGAGAGCAGGTAAAAAACAAGCCCCATTGAGAGAATTTAGCTTTATCACCCAAAATGACTACTCTCTTTTGGCCACAAAACTCAGAAAACCTATGGGGAAATGTGAATTGTGTTATGCAGTATAATGTGCTCAGTGCCTTAAAATTATTTACTGTAACTGACAAATTCTGGGTTTTATCCTTGACTTAAGAGAAAAAAAATCAGTCCCAAGTAGGGAAATCAGTGAGACAGGAGAGGAAGAAAGAGAGAGAGTTGGGACTCATGCGTTGTGAGTTAAAGGGGGAAACATTACAAAATTACAGGCAAGAAGAAAAAACAGAAGCATTGGCTGAGGCCCACAACAAGATGTACACCTCAAATTAGTACCAGGAAAAGAAGTGGAAGAGCCCTAGGGAGCACTTTTATCCAATTGCTTTTTTCCCCTCCCCCTTTCAATCACTAGATCACATGAGAAAGGGATAAATAAGATAGGAAAACTAAAAAAATGCATTATATACAATTTATTGTTTGAATTAAAGTCACAGGGTTTTAATGCAATCAAGAAAGTGACTTTGAGCAAGCCTTTCTGTTCTTAATGCCAAACAGAATAATATGCTAAAAGTCTGAGCCCCACAAGTTCCCATTAAAAAGTCCACTATTTAATACTTATTCAAACCCTGATTTTGTACTTTTCCTTTCAGTAAAATATATGACTTGACAAGTCAGACAGCGTCTTAAATTATATTAAATGAGAAGACATTCACGCTAATGCTTTTAAGAATAATTAGGATTCAGTACAATCCAATTTTATAATGGGTGATGCTTCATTTCAGAAGCTGAAATGGAGTATGCTTTGAATTTTCCAGTGACTAAGACGACTATAAATATGTTACTAGAAGAGTATTTTCATTAATGCTAATTGAACTTTCATACACGATTCCAAAGTTAACAAGTTTATTAAATACATTTGTGGTTTCTGGACTTTCATTTAGATGTATATTTAAGACTGAACTGCACATTAAGGGAAAATTTCAGCATTTTTTCAGAATGCCAGAGTTAACCAGATTTGTATCCAAATAATATAGATTGTCATTTAAAAGAAAAAAAATATAATGGTACAGCTTAAGGAAAATGAAACATACTTAATCAGAGGCTACCACTTTCCTGCTTCTAGCAAAAAGAAAGAAAAGTAGCACAAGAAGGAATCAATTATATACTAAAATTCTGCTTTCACTAGATGGTTAGCTCTTCAGGGCAAGGATCAGCTCTTCTCAATTGTACTGTTAAGCACCTGACAAATCACCAGGTGCTACAAATAAAATATCAATGTATTAAAATAACTAGACTGGGAAAGCAGGTGGAATTTTACTGCATTTTCTATTATATATGTTTTAAACTTCACAGAAAAACGTATTTATTATTTGTATTTAATTTCATTGCACCTGCCCTAGCACTAGAACTAGCTCACTCTCTTCAGTCTTTGAGACTGACCTGCCTGCCTTTTGTGAAATGTTGGGCTGAAGAAAGTATGGAAGTCAGAATCCAAAATATCCAGACTTGATTTCATTATAAAACTATGCATAGCTCAACCTCAGGTTCTATAACTTGATAGGATGAGTTAAGGTTAACACCATACCTAGGACTTGCAAATTCTGCGTTCAATGCCATACGCTGACACAGATTGCTTGGGAGACCTTAAAGAAGCCATTATGCCTTTTGTGTCTTGGTCCTCACTTGCATGTCAATGGTTCAGTGTCTAGTTGTGAGGTGGTATCAAGTGGGGTTCTCCAGGGGTTTGTCCTGGGTCTGGTATTGTTCAACCTCTTCATTAATGGATTTGGATGATGACATCAAGTGCACGCTTAGCAAATTTGTGGATGGTACCAAGTTGGGTGGAATTGTGGACACTCTGGAGGGCAGGGCTAGGATCCAAAATGACCTGGATAAACTGAAGAAATAATCCACAGGTTTCAACCAGAAGAGATTCAACAAAGACAAGTGCAAAGTCCATCATATGGGATGAAATCACTACATGGACAAATACAGGCCAGGGATTGACTGGCTTAGTTGCAGTACTGCAGAGAAGGACGTGGGGGTTATGGTGGAATATGTTGGCTCATATTCATATGGTAATATGAACCAACAGTTTATTTTCCTTGCAAAAAACCAACAGCATTCTGGGTTGTATTACAGAAGAGTCACTTGCAAATCAAGGGAAGTGATTCTTCTGCTCTACCCAGCACTGGTGAGGGCGCACCTGGCATGCTGTATCCAGTTTTGGTCCCTACACTTCAAGAAGCACGTGGACAGTTTTGAAAGAATCTAGTGCAGGGTACTAAACGTTACTAGGGGTCTGGGAGGCAAGACTTATGAGAAAAAGCTGAAAGAACTAGAGTTATTTAGCCTGGAGAAGACTAGACTGAGGGGGAATTTGATAACAGTCTTCAAATACCTGAAGGGTGATTACGGAGAGGATAGAAATGGGCTTTTCTGTGTGGCTATAAGGAACAGGACTAGGAGCAACAGCCTCAAACTGCAGCAGGGGAAATTTAGGCTGGAGATTAGGAGGAGCTTTCTGACTAAGAGAGGGGCAGGCATTGGAAGAGTCTACCTAGAGAAGTTGTGGAATCTCCACACTTGGAAACTTTCAGACAGGTTAGACAGACACTTGGCCGGGATGGTTTAATTAGGAATTATCCTTCCTTGAGTAATGGCCTGGACTAGATGACTTTGTCAGGTCCCTTCCAGCCTTACCTTCCTATGATCCTACCCAAGAGGGCCAAAGTTAAATACATTAAAAGATGGCAAGGTATTCAGACACCACAGTAAAGGGAACATGCAAATACCATAGCCAGATGTAGGAATTACTGGGTAAAACTCATCTATGCTCTTGCAGAACTTCAGACTAGATAAATCAGGGGGCAGTTCCTCTTCCAGCTATTAGGCACCTAAGTGTGAATCTATTCCATCATGTTCATGTTCTGGAAAATGTAATGCATTCACTTTTGTAACACACCACTACCTTACCCTTAAAAACGAATCATAAAAAACAGTGTAGAGAAGAAGGACCCACTTACCTTTTGCATTAAGAATTTTCCAGAGACTTTAACAAGGTGGAATAGGAACACACTTCATCCACTTATGCACTTAATAGGTAGAATAGAATCAGGCCCCTAGTGCTGGCTGAGGTCTTAAAATTGCAAGAGAAGCACTTTTAAAATCCCCAGAAAACAGTCAGCAAAGAAAGAAATACAAGTGACTTGAAAAGAGAATTGTATATTTACTGGAAAATAATAATATACAGTGAAATCTGGTTAATTGGTCAGTGGTCATCATTATGGTCTTATTAGCCAGTGTACTGAATCCCTGCCAGAGTCCCACTAACTTGTACATAAGCTTTATTGTACATAAAGCACTGTGTCTAATTCATCACCTGTTAAGTGTAGTCATTTCCAGATGTAGACACACAACAGTGGAGTTTGCTACTTCTTTCATATGGCTGACTAGGAGCAACAATTATAAGTCCAGTTCAAAGTTAGTTAACCAGTCTAATGCTCTTGTGGAAAGGCAACGTATTTCTGCAATGTCACCATCAAATCTGTATAGAGGGCAGAGTTTTCTTGGCTCAACGAGATGTAGACAGGCAACCTTCTTATTGTGCAAAATTATTTTCTACCTTGGGTATGAGTGCACGTAAGAACACAACACAAAAATCTGATACTCCCTCATGATCACGTAGTTCTTGTATATTCTTACATACACACAAACAGGTGTGTCGGAAAGAAATGGCAATTTCAAAATAAAACCATTTTGTGTGCAAGAAGTCAAACTACACAGAAGCAGGGAACATGGATGATGACACTGTCAAACTCTTTCATAGTTGACAACTATGTAGAGAAGTCCAAAAAATAACCACTTTATACAAAACAGTTTTATTTTGAAGTTACTGTTACTTTCTGAAACACCCTCCTATATAAAGATACATCACACTCTAAACTCTGGACTTTTAAGAAACTGTACATTAAGCATTAACTGTATAATCATACAATTCCCAAATCATACAATCTGAACCTAGAATTTTTGTAATATACTTTTTCTTCACTGTAAGTATCAAAGACCTTCTTTACAGTGTCTCTACATGGCATCAAAATTCATCTTGCAAAAATCAGAAAATTAATCTTTCATGATAATTAGTCATCTATTGATAATTAGTTATCATTATCAATCTCCTTGCAGTGACGAATTAACCAACCTTTACTATATACTAAATTTTGCCTAAATTCAATATTCACAATGCAGATTTTTCTTATTCATTTCTATAAATAAAAGTTTGTTCCTGCCCTAATTTGTCTTGCTTCTAAGCAGTTAGTGGGAACATCCCAGCCCTTATGCAACAATCTCAGAAATAGTCCCAAACTCCTTAACTGGAAGTACACCTTCAATAATGCACGTTATATATACAACTGAATATGTCCTGGCATTTTCAGTCAGTAAGTCTTGGAAACCGTTTTTTCTCTTCATAAGGGACACAGCAAACTCAGCACTGAGACAACATGGACAATCTTGTATTTTCACAGAAATATAGACATCAGAACTAGTAATACGATAGTCTAGTACATCCCAAAGAGAAATATCTACAGTGTTATGTCCATTCTAAAAGAAACCCCAAACCCAGGCTCTGTACACAGCATGAATAAATGGGTAGTCAGCAAAAAAATAAGGGTAAAGTAGGAAGAATTTCTCTGGTGCTAACTCTGGATTGCGGGAGCAATCCCAATTTAAAGTATAAGCTTATAGGTATGGGTTTTAGCTAGTGGATTTCTTTGCTACACTACAATCCCACCCACGCAGTAACTAGGCTGTACACTGGGGAGCATTTAAATGGGGTCCCTACACACTTGCTCTGTACCCTTTTTCTCTGTGGGCTATTTCCTCTGTGTGTGGGGCCTCCTGTAACCCTTCACTACCTTAATTGCTTACCTTCCCCTCACTAAGAGAAAGATTCCTAGTTTATATGAAGATTGCCGACTACTTGCTTCCTACAAAAGCACCTGAACTGCAGAAAAAATTAAAAAATGCCTCAATATATGTAACCTGCTTTGACTGTGAATTTGGATCATTTGAGAGATACAGGTCCAGATTTTCAAGAGAGACTGATTTTCAAGCATTTTGTATCCAAATTGGGGGCCAGATTTTCAAAAGAACCCAGCAGCGAGCATAATGAGCTCTTTAGCAAATCCAGGCCCAGATTGAGTGCTGAGCTCTTTTGAAAATCTTAGTCGTAAATCTTAACTGTTTGTAAAATCTCCTCACTTCTTGTTATATATTTATGATGACCTCTTTTTTTATGGAATCATTTGATTTAGTTATTAAAATGCGAATCCAAGTATCTGGAGATCCAAAATAACAAGGTTTTATGAATAAATCTGTAAAAATTTACAGTACTTAACAAATCCTGTTATTCTGTCATTTACCATTCTAGCCATCTTTTTATTTTTAGTTCTTCATTTCCTCTTCACTCTTATGTTTTACTTTGGATTCTTGATGAGTGATCACAGATTCTGGTTTTCAGTTTATTTTTTACTGTTTTTCTGTTTGTACATTTGGCTATTTTAGTGTCCTGTAACTTCCTAGAAAAAATACTCTTTTATAGGTTTATTTGAATTTTAACTGCATACATTTGAAAAGCAATCAGATGTCTCATTAGTAACAAAGCAAACACAAACGTTTAAAAATATATTCTTCAAGGGCCTCTTAAAATCTCTTAAAATTTTTATTCATACATTTCCACAAGGTGTGTAACCATAGGCACAAGATCATACCTAGTGCCATACATAGCCAAGATTTAAACCATAGCTATAATGAATAGGAAGTGATATAAGCTGCAAATTACTGGGCGCAGTGTAAACAGGACAAGAATGCCACTCAAAGAACATCTAAAAGAATGTGCCTTTTTCTATAGTTTTCTAGGCTTTTAGTTAAAGGCAGCCTGATGATATGGATCAGTCATGCTCAATCTTTTTTGACAAACGTGCTAAATCTTAAAATAAAAAATGAGCTAGGGGCTGCATGTGCAGTGAGCTCTCTGAGCTCACCAGTGGGTCAGGGAGAGCTCCTGATAGACCCACTGTTTTTCAAGGTCTCCAGACCCAGGAGATGAATAACACTGCCATTCAATCCCAAATTCAGCAGGGAGGAAGATGAACAGGGATGGTGCTCACTTCCTCAGCTCTGGGGCCTGGCAAATGCAGTTGGTGAGTGTGAGCCTATGCTGTTCAATCTCAGAGAGCTCACTGCATGTGCTGCACAGCTGAATGGATGTGTGATGGCACCTCCCTCACTTGTCTCCTGGATCTGGCCATACTCTGTAGCAGAGACACAACAGGGATGCAGTGTTAGGTGACGGGCTGTTCACATGTGACCCATAAGTTGAGCACCACTGATCTAGATCAGAGGTGTCAGACACATCAGGCCCAGATGAGTGGTGCAGGATTGGTCCAAAGGCTGGGTAAGTGGTATGGAACCAGTCCAATGCGCGTGCCACAAGCTCCCTGGACTGGTCCTGTGTGCTGCATCTGCCCCTGCATGCTGCATCTTCATACTGGAATTGGCCCACTATCTCATGTGCAGTGTCCACTGGATCCAACTGCATGTACCACATGGCTGATCCATCACATACCACATGCACCATGCAAGTCCAGTCCAAAACCTACAGGTGACATAGCAGGTTGCACCTTTAACATCCTTGGTCTAGATGAATTAAAGTAGATAACCTGCTACTCTTGACACTGCACATTAACTCTTAAAAACACTGCACGACCATACAACAATTAGTATAACTATTATGCTAGTTAACCTTGCAGGGGGCACAGCTGTTAACCAGCCTTTCACACTAATGCCTATAATGTGGCTTTAATTTAGTGTCTCCTTTATCCTTATGCATCTAGCTTTGTATACCATGTCCCCTCTGTCAATTATTAATCTAGTCTTAGGATTTGTTACTCTTAGGTATTCTTAACTTGAGACCTTTCCTGGAAGAAAATGAGGGACACACAGTAGGACTGGAAAGCACCCCCCCCTTATAGTATTGGGCCTGTGTTGATTATTGGTTTCAACACTAAACAAAATTGCAATGTCCTTAATGCTATTCTGTGCATATAGCTGATGCCATGATGCCATGCTTTCTGACCACCACTGCCATGTTTCTGGTCTGCCCGCATGATTTTTAAATCAACAATACCATTTTAAGCCTGATTGTACATTATTCTAGTCTTCCTGGTGATTAATCTCTGTTTTCAGCAAGCGTAGGAAGGGGCTTAATGACAGAACACACGGATAAGACACAGGGCTTTTGGTTGTAGTGATGGTGTAAGGACACAGGCGGGCAAGGTTCTTTAGATAGATGTGATATATTTTATTAGACCAACTGAGTAGTTGGAACAAAATTCTTTGCAGGCTTTCAGGCACAAGTACCCTCCTTCAGGCATATGGAGACTCTGTTGTTTGTACAGAATTCACTTCATAAAACTCTGTTCCAACTACTCAGTCGGTCTAATAAAAAATATCACATTTACCCACTGATAAGGCACAGGCCCTAGTCCGTTTCTGGCAATGGAGAGTGGAAAGGAGAGGTTCTATTTATCTCAGCAAGTTCTTCTGTTTTATTTTATTTTAGACAGATATCTTTCTGCCTGTTCATATACAGCCATGTTGCCATCCTCATGGGTATTTTGTATTACTTCTCAATGTGAATATCTTCTGTTCTGGTACTAAATGTGGGCAAACAAATCCAGGACTATATTACAAACCACTGTTAAAGATGTGGTGAAATGCAGCTTCTATGCGGACATGTGCGCATCATCAGCACAACAGTGTACTGGCAATGTGAAATGGAAAACATGGCTTGAAACATTAGTGCAAAGAATAAAACAAATCAATCTGAGTCTAGGCTAATTTCAAAAAACCTTCTTAGGACCAAAGACTCAGGAAGGAAATTCAGCCAAGTACGATGAAGGACCCCACAGGCCTAACCTGTGCCTTGTATTTATGCTTCTTTGAGGGGGTGTAGGGATTTGGGTTAGAAGTTTAAGATCTTGTCAGCCAAAATCCAGAAGGCCTGCAAAACAGGGACAGTCCAAGCAGGTAATCCCTTCTCAAGGGATGAAGCTTTGAACATCCTACATACTCCTAACCTTAATATGTACTGCTGTATTATACTGAATTTTATCAAATTTTTTCACTTGATCCTTAGTCTTTCATGGTTTCTAGTCAGCTATGCAGCCACAGTTACTAGAAAGAATAAATGTATATAGCAGGACCATTAGGGTTCCTATGGAGACAAGTGTTTGAAGATACCTTGGTACTACTACTACTCTGCAGTTACTGAACTCGTCAAATATATGGAGATTGAATGTAACAGCAATCAGAAAACCAGCACGTTGAAATTAGGTGCTCTTATACTTCCGCAGGGCACAGGCGAGGACTGTTCTTCACAGGTTTTAGTTACTGGCTGACTACTGGTCACATGACCTCGTTTGAGGACATTTTTTGGTTCTCGCTGTCACCAGGCATTATCATATGTATTCTTTAGTTTCAGTTCTAAACAGTTCTATATATTTCTCATCGCATCTGGAGTCTCTGAGAATTATTCCATATATTTGAAGGAGGATGCATCATTTCACATTCTTTTCCTACCTTGACCGCAGTTTTCTCATTCCTTTGCAAAGCAGAGAGCCCTTTCAAGGAGGGCGTTCCACAAAGGATATGGTCATTCGGTTGAGTTGGGATGAAATGTAAGCCCACACACAGAGAACCTTTGTTTTCTGATACTTCCATAAAGTGCAGCAATGAGTGGATTTGTTGTCACATTGTACAGTTTCTTTGGTGTTTCTTTGGTTGAAGGGAATAAGAACGAGGTCTTTAGGAAAGCAAGGTCTGGCATTTCAGGCCACTGAAAGTATCTGGCATGATGCGTTTTGGAAGAACTCATACTTCCAATAGGTCATCCAGCTGTTTGCCTTTCACATACAGGGTCCTGGAGTTGGGGGCTGCAGGGAGGGGGCAGCTTTAATTTAGCTTTGAGAGCTCTTCTGCGTGCAGTCAGCAGGTGCTCGCTCTCTCTCTGTCTTACAAGTCTTTGTTGGCTGTGAGCTTGTCCTTGCTTTCTGCCTTCCCCACTCCAAAGAAGGTAGTTTTATGTTTGCCCTGGATTTTCATATGAAGGATGTTTTCCCTCATCCTCCATAATTTTTGTCCAAATCCCTCCACAAATCTTTATAGGAATTTGTGTTCCCTAGATGCTTCAAGGATCCTAACATCTTATTTATTTTATTTCAGCAGGTTTAATAAATCATCTACATTAGTTCTTCCTATTTCCAGATGGATGCAGAGCTGCATAATGTTAGCATATGCACAGCTTGGTTGAATGGCTATTTTTCTAGGCAGAGTGGTATCGCACATAATGGGTAAAAACAAAAAAACAGAAAACAAAAAAAGCCTGAGGCTTCTATGGAAGAATATACTCCTCACACCTTTGTCATTTGTTGCATAGTGGATTTTGCAGTATCTGCAGCTGTGGTATTTGATTGCTATGTTTTGGTATAATTGTGGGCTCAGTCCACCTGTACCTACTTGCATATAATCCCAAAGATTTGACATTTACTGAGATTTGATAACAGGGATTGCTGAAAAGAACAATAGAAAACAGAAAGGCCCCAATTCAATGGCATACTTGAGCGTGATATTAAGATTTAAAGTATGTGTTTAAGTCTCACAGAAGTTGATGAAACCTAAAATTATGCATACGTGCTTAGCTAAGTCAGGACTGAACTGTGACCTCCCTTTCCCACCCCCCCATATTCTCTTTGCTCTCAGATGCTGAGAACAGCTGAAAACTAACAAATCTGTCCTGATTCTTAGAATATGATGAATTTATCTGGTATGGTATAAAAAAGATAAAAAGCAGTGTAACTTTACACTATGGCTTTCCCAATGCCATTTTGTTAAATATGTATTATTATTTTATGTTAAACAATCTCCTCATTGATCAGCTTATTAAATAATAACTCTTACTTAGTCTTGCTAAATGATGTTGTCATTTCATTTATGTTAAATAAATACACAGTTCCAGTCAACTATTTTTTCTTTTCATTTGATGCTTTTTTCCTGATGTATTTGCTTCGCTTACTGTTTAATATTTCAATGGCATGAAATCATTACGAAAGTACTGTCTCCACCTATTTTATCTCTTCAGAACATAACTATCACTGACGAATGGGATCTATGGTTAATTCCTTCTCTTACCCATCAGCCATGCCTCCTGGTTTACAATCTATTGCCATCAGTCCTCAATTGCTATAATGCAAACAAAAAATACCGTGTCAGCCACGCAAATCTACTCAATTATATCTACTGTGCCAATGGTTCCAGCACAGCGCAGTCTACATGGCCCAGTTGTAGCATGAAAAGAGACTCTTCTTTTTAGGGAAATACTAAACTACAATTCTTTGGTTTGTGTTAGACACATTCTTTAAAATCTCCTAAATATATGGAACAAGGCTGTGATGTTGGTAGAGACACTACCAAAAAGGGAATAGGGAGATGTGTTCCTTGAATGTTCTCTGAACTATACAACTGTAGACATATTTATTATTAAAAAGGAACCAGTTTATATATCTGTCAGTGCAGTCTGGGTTTGCTGAAAGTAAATCATTACATCTGACAATCGTAAGGAATCTCTATAACTGAATTAATGTTGAATGTGTTGACCACAAACACCTTGTTTAAAGAGAAAAATCCTTGAATTGGTATCCAAATTAATATTTATGTTTTCTTACAATGATTTGTTGGCTTTGCCTTTGTAACCGGTTGTCATCTGCCTTACTACATGACTCATTCAGAGAATTCTTACATTTACTCAGGGTGAAGTTACACATTACACTTAGACCCTATTAAGGGCACTTGAAACACAAGTACTTGAATATTAAAAGCTCTTTAAGTCATGCTAAGTGTCCTCTGAGTGTCTCAAAGTTATGCCACTTCAGATGAGGGTTTACTGTGGGCTCTGGTAGGGTAATTTCAGTCTGCTCCTCAGAGATAAAATGAGCAATGTATACTCCTCCAGGATGCATTGCTCCCAGTTCCCAACCCCAAGCCATGGCAGGTATAGAGGTGTCCTGACTCCTAGCCATTTCATCCAAATGAAATGGGACGCACCTGGGGGAAGTGATTAGCTTCACTTATTGTCAGTTAGGAGCAGACACATGAGACAGGGCACCATCACAATGGCATCCTCCCCTGCCCCAATTGTGCTGTAACTGTTTAACATTTAACCAAGCCTGAGCCTGTGCTTACTAGTTTAGCGCCTCATGCTTCACAGCACCCTCCAAAGGATCTTGCAGAGTCCCAGGATGCATGGCACCCTGGTTGAAAATCAGTGGTCTAAGCCTTCAGAAATCTGGCTATCACTGGACCACAAGGGAATACGATGACAATACGAGTCTGATGCCACTTCCTCTTTCATGCCTTCCAGCCTAGTTCCTCGATGCACCTAGTTTATCATATATATCCCTTTAAAAAGTAGCTTCCATAATGAGACACAGCCTACATCTTGCCTTAGATATATGGCTGAATCTTCTCAGAAAAATGTAAGTTTAAAGAACTTCATGCCCCTGTGAATTCTTCTCTTTTACCTTGCCATGCTGCTGCTAACGTTCTGGCACTCTCTCACGGGTCAAACCTTTGAGGTGGTTACGAGGCTCAGCATACAGGTAATTGCAATGGTGTTTGAACTGGTAATAAGTTTACCCTTCTTGATCCATCTTCCCTCTTGGATTTCCAGCAATTCTGTCCCAAAGAATTTTGCTTTTTTCAAGGAGACCCATATTTAATTGTGGTGACTTCTTTCTTTCCAGTCATTATGAAAATGCTTCCCAACTCCATTATCAGGCTTTCAACACAATTAATTCTAAAATAGTAACCAAAGGGGGTCACTAGACTCAGTTTTGTAATCCCAGTAACTTATTTGGCAGAGGTATTTGTTTGGCAGAGGTATTTGTTTGTCTCTTCTGGCTCAGTCCCATTCCCAGGATTCAGAGGTGGCCACTGACTTCAGCAGAACAAAACCAGACTATAAATGAGGAACAAAAGGAGCAGTCCTGTGATGGGACACAGACTGGTCTGACCACGAGAGACATATTATGGAGAAATGTTTAAAAACTGACTTACAGGAATTTGTACGTTATTCTTCTAATCCAGGGCTGGGCAATTATTTCAAGTGGAGGATTTGGTGAGCTGTCCAGGGCCACATGGGTAGCCCCAACCCTTGACAGCTGCCCCACCCCTACTGGCATCTTGGCGCCGGAAGTCCCACCCCCAACCCCTGACCTTTGCCGCCAGAAGTCCCTCCCCTTGCCCCCCAGAAATACACCTTTGGGGGAGTTGCCATCATAGAACCAGACAAAAACTGAATCATACACTAAAAGTCAAACATTTACTACAACATTTTAATTTTATTACAAAAAAGATTTTTGTCATGATTTGTGTTTGCGTGCTGTATAGAGAAGTGATTGTATAATAACTCAAAAATAAATTCTTAGTTTTGTATATTGTGTGGGGGGTATGGTGGGTGTGTATGGTGGGGTGGGGGCTTGAGGGGATGTGGCTGCGTGTGTGGGGGGGCATGGGGTATGTTGGGGGTTGTGGATATGTGGGGGGTGGGGACCCTCCACGCTCCCCCCATGGCACACCAGCAGCAGGTGGAGCACTCAGGGAGCAGGCGCCTGGCAGGGCATGGTTCTGGCCAGCGCTGCACCTTGCACTGAGGGTCACAGCCTCCCCCAAGCCATCTATATCGCTGGGGCTCCCTGCCACTCACCTGCAGCCCCTACATTTGCACAATACAGGAAGGAAGCCCCACGTGCTGGAGCCGGCTGCCTTCCCTGCTGGGGCTGCGCTGCACAGGAGACAAGCCTCAGGCACTGGAGCCAGCTACCTTCTCTGCCAGGGCTGCGTGGCAGGGGAGCGAAGCCCCAGGCGTCTTCCCCTGGGTGGCGGGGAAGGCAGCTGGCTCCAGTGGGCAGGGCTTTTCTCCTGTGCTGCACAGCCCTAGCCGGGAAGGCATCTGGCTTCAGCACACGGGACTTCCTTCCCGTACTGTGTGAGTGCAGGGTCTGTGTGCGAGTGGTGGAGAGCGCCAGCGAGAGAGGCCCAGGGAAGGCTGTGCCCCTCACTGTGTTGTGCAGTGCTGGCCAGAGCCGCGCCCCGCTGGGCACCTGTGCCTCATATGCACAGCCTGCTGCTGCTGCCACCACCTGCCAGGGCTGCGCACCATGGGGGGAGTGTATGAGGGGGTCCCCACACACCCCACCCTCCCTCCCACCCACACACTGCCTCGCCCAACTCTGTGCTGCTGCTGCCCCCCCATTTCCATAGGCGTGGGCTCTGCGCTGCCACCAGGCCCAGCACCACACTCCGGTGCCCAGCTACAGCGCCACCCCCGCTGCTTCCCAACCTCCTGCCCAGAGCCAGCGGGAGACCGCGGAAGGCCCCCGCATGCTGCCCAGCCAGGCCCTTCCACCCACGAGGGTGGGAACAAGGCAATACGGTATGTTTGTGGGGGAGGCAGGGTGTACACATGGGTGCATCGGTCCCACCCTTGTGGGTGGAAGGGCTGGGCGGCCCACAGTTTGTTGGTGGGCGCTGTGCTTGGTGGGGTAGGTGCAGCCCACAGGCTGTATTTTGCCCACCCCTGTCCTAATCCCAGACGAAGAGATTGCAGAGGGGAGCTCACAGAGCAGGCAAGAGCTCCATGTTGAGATAGCACTACCACAGGAGCTTCTCCACTCACCCCCTAGACAAGCTCTTGGAGGGATGTTAAAAACTCTATTTTTTAAGAACTGGAATGTTAAAAAACTCTAGTATGTGGGACTCCTTTCAGAGGACTAGACAGGGAAAGGCAAGCTGCCTGAGACATTAATCTCTGGAAAAAAAACAGAATTTACAGACTTGAAATGATCACACAACCTTAAAAACCAAAGCCTACAATAAGAAAAGAGCTTGTCTGCAAGTGGAACGAGTCTGGAATGACTCCATGCATGGACACACTCGTTCCAAAATAAGAGTGCCTTTTACCAAACTAAATCCACCTTGGAAATGACACAAAATTATTTGGGTTGGTTTGGACTAGAGAACCTTTAGAAAGACTCAACAAAAGTGGGTTACTGAGTAAGAAAATGGTGTGTGAAATCCAATGCTGATTAAGGCACATGGAAAGTAACACTGCTGGTTCTAAATGAGCTGTAACCGAGGTTATCTCAGAAGCCAAGAGATTAGCAGGACTCAAAAAAGATTTATTTAGACATGTAGGCACATCCATGAGCAGGGAAAGCCTACTCCTCCCTCTAGCTGTTCCTTGATTGCTCTTAAATAAGCAATCAGAACTGTAACCATCCATCCAGACACACTCGTGCCAAGACTGTAGAAAGGGAAGAGAAAGCCAGCTGAGAATCAATCCCACCCTATGCACTACCCCATTTTCTCTCTGGAAATACCACTGGCAACCTCCTACAACAGTGGTGCAGGGTTGTGCCTTTCAGCACAGGTTATTCCCCTGCTCCTCCCATGCTTCGTGGAGCTGATGGGAGGTGCTGATGGGAGGGGCTACAGGAGGTGCTGCCAGGCTGCAGGGTGCCCAAAGTTTCCTTGCACAGGGGCTAGGCTCTGTGAAACCCCTCAGACGATCTCACAGCACACTGGCGGAGAATCGCACAGTAGCAGACATAAAAGGGACATAGTGAAGTTGCATAAACTCCTACTTGGAGGTCTAACAAGAGAGATGTGGGGCCAGCAGGAAATATTGCTTTGGTGATAGGCTGACTGCTGCAAGGTGCAACTCCCTCTATTTCTAGCTTTGATGTCAAACATCCAGTGGAGTATACTCTCAAGGAGTGGCTCACAACTTTGGACTCCAGGCACCTTTCTACAACTTTTGTGACTTGAGCGGCACCCAGTTTCCAAAACTAATTTATATATTACTGTTCTTACCTCCTTGTAGAGAAGATGGGCAGTGGGGAGTAGGGGATCACCCAGGTAAGGGCAAGCCTGAGCCTGTACTTACCATTTTAGTGCCTCGTGCTTCGCTGCACCCTTCAAAGCATCTCAGAGAGCACCAGGGAGCCATGGCACCCTGGTTGAGAATCAGTGGTCTAAGCCCTCAGAAATCTGGCTATCATTGGACCACAAGGGAAGATGATGGAAATACTACCTGGATGGCACTTCTTCTCTTTCATGCTTTCCAACCTATTTCCTCAATGTACCTGAAGAGGACAAGCTGGTCTACATCTGGTTTAATTACTATAGTGCAGTACAGTGAGTACAAAAAATAAAACCCTCTTAATATACACTAAAAATAAGTTAGTGAACTACTAGAATGATAAATACAGCACTTTTAAGCTCCAGCTCAGAACAGTAAAGCATTAGCAGTGGAAGGCTTTTAAAAAGCAGTGAATTTAGGAACAAACCAAAAAACCTCATATAATAAAGGAATATCTCAAAAGAACTACACAAAAATAAAATAAAATGATCTAGCTACTAAACTACACATATGTGTTCAAAATCTTGTGGGAATCAAATATTCCAGTAAAAATAAAAGGAGAAATGGAAACACAAGTTTCTTATTATCACACTTCATATGTTATAAAACGTAACAGTTAACTTATTTTTGGCAAAAGGACAAAGGTTGCACAACACTCTGGCTTACACAAATATTTTCTATTGTTAAATGCATCTTAAATGTAGCGTGTCATATATTAAACTTCAAGCATACATCGCACAAGACAGTTTTAGCGTGTCCTACAGATACCAAAGTTTCAACACATTGACAAATATCATGACACCAGCATCCACTAAGCCAGGTGTAAAAAAATTACTCAAATTCATAGTTAATTCAAACCAGATAAAACTATTTGAGCAATAAAAACTGTACAGATGTTGACCAAAGAAGAGTTGATATTTTTGGATAAATTACTGCATATAATGCTTTCTAAAACACTCCCTTCTTGAATAGATAAAACACAGTTATACAAGTGCCATCATAAATTCCTTGTTTATAATAAATTCCTTGTTTATAATAAATTCCTTGTTTAGAATAAATTATGCCTGTGGAAATGTATCATATTAACTTCAAGTTTCATTTTAATTGCTGTAATAATGAAAATGGACATTAAAAGGAAGGGGCTATTAATGCCCATAAGAAACATGCATTGTAATACTAGTACTTCTCTCCAACATGGGTCATATATTAAAAAAATGGCTACTAAGGAAGAAGGGATGCAAAGAATGTCAGGATTATTTATTGATTGTCATTCTTATTATTTATGGCTGAGCATCCATCGTCTATTGGATGCAAAGGAAGAATATTGTGGCTGAGTGACACAGAAGGAGTCACTGAGAAATTTCAGGTACAAAGGGGAAAAAAAAAGTCATAGGGATAATCTCCCTCATTCTCTCTCACCTTGCACAATCTTTTCTAGCTAAATGAGAACTGAGTCACTAAATATTTTTATTTCATTAAAAAAAGAAAACTCTTTTCTTCACTGTTACTATCATTTTCTACTATGAAAAGATGGAAGTATTTTAAATCTCTATTTGATTTTTCACTTTATGTGTTTTGTTAATTTATATTTAGTACTTTACTTGACTTAAAGGATCAGGAGTTGTTGTCTAACTGTTTTTGCCACTAGAGCTTCCAGCTATGAGAAAAAACAAGTTCTTAAAGAAACTGGATTCTATTGACAAGATTCCAGCAACCGTCTTAGCTATCACAGATGTTGCATCTCTGTACACCAACATCCCTCCTGGGGATGGATTATAAGCCATAAAGAACATTATCCCTGATGATGAAAATGCTTCAATTTCCAATGCACTCTCACACTTTGTCCTCACACAAAACTATCTGTATTTCAGATTTGGAGACTCCCTATACCTATACATGAATGGTACTGCCATGGGCACACATATTGGCCCCCAAAAGATGTCAAATATATTAGACCTTGACTTCTATATAGAAGGCCTTGACATCCATTTCCTCTCCAGCTACCTTCTCATTCCCCTGGTATATCTAAGGTACATCAATGATATCTTCATTATAGGAATACGTGAGAAAGTATCTTTAGAGAAATTC
This sequence comes from Crocodylus siamensis, assembly GCF_052110815.1. NCBI lineage: Eukaryota > Metazoa > Chordata > Crocodylia > Crocodylidae > Crocodylus > Crocodylus siamensis. Next base: position 14,554,782 of record NC_143395.1, on the reverse strand, counting down.
TACGAGGTGGCAACTTTAACGCTGTGAAAGCTTACAGTAGCTGCATTACCACCACATTGTATCAGAAATCAGCAGACCAGTACAGCTACTTCCATACCACCAGTTTTAATCCACAACACATCACCAGATCCATCATCTACACCCAGACTCCATATTACAACGGTATCTGCTGTGATCTCACTGACTGGGATGTTCACCTTAAGGACAGAGCAGTCCCAAAACCAGAGTCCTCAGACCAACACAGCCAGGCTCAGACCCAGCTCCAACCTGGTAAAATACCAACCCTGTGACAAAACAGAATCCCTCTGGTTATCGTCTACATTCCCCAGCTTGAACACTTTGAATGCACCATTAAAGACTGCCAACCCCTCCTGGAGGGGACAAACCTGTTCTGGCTTATCTCAGGCCCCCAATTCAAATGACACATTGCCAGCAGCAGACCACCTAACACCTATTTTCACCAAGGCACCAGCTGATACCAGTAACTTGCCTTCTGACCAGCACTGCCATGTCAATGGATCCAGATGCCAGTTGTACTCCCCTGTCAACACAAACCATGTCAACACATAATATCCAGGTTCATGTATCTGCTCCTCATATGTTTCCTGCAAGTTCATTTGTAGCCTCCAAAGTAAACTACAGTAGTTGCTTACAAAAATGTATGCCTCTCTGAATTACAAGTACTCCATAAATACACTTTTAAGTAGCAGTTTTGTACCAACTTATATATAGAACAAACTATTCATGATATTAGTCCAAAGCCAAGAGGCTTGTTATTTACCATATAGTTCACTGGGCTGGGCCCCAGCAGTCAACAGCATTTCAAGCCATGGTGACCCTACTGATCATTATGTGTGCATACTCCAGAAAGCCTCCCCGCTGCCCAAAAGGATCCATGTGTTAATTAGCTCTTCAATCATGACGGGAACCAGGTGTCCTTGTCATGAGTCTTGGGATGCTCCAAAAGTGTATATGCAGAGAAAGGAGAGGGCAACCTGGTCTGGCTTCACTTCCTAGAGAGTGAGGCTACATTAATCATATTCAACAGCCTGAAAGAGGACGTGACAGAGGGATTCTGGGCCCTGTTTCATGAAGTTTGCCATTTAAGGCTGATGAAGAAACAAGAATCATCACAAATGGGAAAGAAAGGTGCAGTTCAGCTGTGGCAGTGAAAAGGAAGTCAAACTTTATTTAATACAGTGGCTCACCAAAAGAGTTCATAGTTTCATAGTAGGTAGGGTTGGAAGGCACCTGAGCAGATCATCTAGCCCAACCCCCTGCCATGGGCAGGAAGGGATGCTGGGGTCAAACGACCCCAACAAGGTGTCTATCTAGCCTCCTTTTAAAGAACCCCAGGGTAAAAGAGAGCACCACTTCCCTTGGAAGTTGGTTCCAGATCCTAGCCACCTTGACTGTGAAGTAGTGCCTCCTGATGTCTAGTCTGAATCTACTCTTCATTAATCTATGGCCGTTAATCCTTGTTACGCCCAGTGCTTAGGGGAACAGGGACTCTCCCATTGCCTGCTGGTCTCCCTTTCTCCCTTGGCCAGTTTACAGATGGCCACCAGATCCCCTCAGCACCAACCAGAGTTGGCGCTGAGGGGAACTGAGTGCAATGGGCACTGAATCTTATTCAGGTGGGTTGCACTAACCTATCCTTGTGGTACACAATAAGGGTAAAGTATTTTATAGTCATGCTCAGTGTTATCTGGGTTGAATCAACTTCATAGTTGGTTTCCAGGACTGAGCACATGCAGTTTTTGGCAGCAGCTTAATGACAGACGATGTATTTCATGCAGTTTACTTGTATGTAAATGTAAGATTTCCCCATGTTAACTGGAGGAAAAAACCTTGTCTTGTATTCGAGTACTATAGTCTATGAGTTACCACTGTCTCCTGCCTTCAGCTTGACTTCAACCCAGCACAGCTAACCACCTTTCCTTTTAAAAAGGTCATTTTTTCTTCATTAGCTACTTTCAGTTTCTGTCTCATGCAGCAGCACCGTAATGGTCAAAGTCTAGTGGCCTGTACAGTACAGCAGTTGGTAACAATTTCTGGAGTGGAAATCCCAGCACTGACACTAGCTCCTTCTCACTTTGTGCAAATCAGTTAACCTCTGTGGTTCAGCTCTCCTTCCAGTACTGTTCATTTACTTAGCTAGTTTATTAAAATTGTATGAATATTAATGTTTGCAAAGTGCTCTGGATTTGAGAAAGATAAAAGGAAGTCCTGTGTATTTCTCTTATGACCATAAATAAGTTTATTCCGGTAGCAGAGAGACACTCAAATTTGAATCAGGACTCCATTTTACTAAAATGAATAATGGTCTTTGAATACACAGCTCTGATACTGATATGTTTAATAAGCAATTTGCAAATTATAAATCCTCAAGTGAATGCTGAAACCTCCTGACAACTTTTCAACACTCTATAGTAGGTGTTTAAAACATGCATATTAATTATACACATTTGCAGCCTCAAGTTATTATATTATCCCTTTCAATAAAACTTCTTTTCCTCCATCTACAGAGACACTCTATCTGATACTGTACTCATGATAAAATACTGTTTAGTTTTATTGAATGTGTGAACATATGCAACAGCACTACTGATAATGACACTTACTATTTCTGTGATATGCCTAATTACCAAACCAGCCTATGCAAGTAATTTCTTGAACGTCTACAACATCTTTTGAGGTACATCAGTGTCACAAGTAACACTATCTTCAATTCACAAATAGAAAACTCTTGCCGTTCTACATTCCCCATTGCAGAAGTGCTCATTGCTTTATAAAGTGCATTACAGTGGAAAATAAAATTCTGTGCATTTTGTATGACTCTGTACTGGAACTGACCATTCAAGAACAGTAACTAAATGTCTGTTTATGAGGTCTGAAAATACATGTGGGATGGAAATGCTGCTTCCCATTATCAGGGTTGATTAATTAAATACAAAGTGTAGAGGATGCCATGAAGAGTGATATTACTTACTTCTCCAAGGCTGACATACCTTAAGTTCTGATGCCCGCTTCATCATTTCAAGGGTGATGTAGCAACCAATTGAATGGCCAATCAGCACAAGCTTCATATCTTTTGGCACGTTCTTTCGGAGAAAGTCCAGCTTGTGTTCTGTTTGTCCATGAAGTCCAAATATATCCTCTAGTTCTTTCATATCAGTGTCTGAAATATAAAGCAGTGATACTTTTTTCTTTTTTTTTTAAAGGGATATTTCAATTAATTCATCTCAGCTTTTCTAGAAAACACTCTGGAACAAATTAAGTCAGAATTTTGAGTAAAGGCCCACTGAAAAATATACAGCTTATTACTACCACTTCCTTCTCCTTGTCTGTCTGCCAGTGGAAGCGGCTATAGCTGCTATAGTTTGTGCTGTTGTATTATGTTAGGCATTGTCAGGATGTTGTCAAGAAGCTAGGTAAAGATATTTGGGAAGGTTAAAGGGAGGTTAGATCATATTAAAAATGGTCACCCAATGCAACTTAGTTTGCCCAGGCTTGGACCTTACATTTAGATTGACCTAAGTCGTCAGGCCCTCAGGGACTGTGACCCCAGGGAGATGGGAGTTCAAGAAGAGTGGTTGCTTCTCAAGGAAGCGATCCTCAATGCATAAGCTAAATCTATTCCAACACGGAGGAAAGGCAGTAAGAAGGCACAGCAGCCCTCCTGGCTCTCTAGGAACCTAGCGGACCTCCTGCGGCTAAAAAGGAAAGCCTACAAAGGATGGAGGACGGGATTCACCTCCAAGGAGGATTATTCCACGCTGGTCCGGTCCTGCAGGGAGCAAACCAGGAAAGCCAAGGCTGCAACTGAACTCCAACTAGCTTCAAGCATCAAGGACAACAAAAAGTCCTTTTTCAGATATGTGGGGAGCTGGAGGAAAAGCAAGGGCAATGTTGGACCCCTGCTAAACCAGATGGGGCAAATGACAACTGACGCCCAGGAAAAAGCCAACCTATTAAATACGTACCTTGTGTCAGTCTTTCATCAGTCCCATGGGATGCCCGTGCCTGCTATGGGACAGGGAGATCCGGGTGATGGGGATCCCCTACCCTCCATAAATGCTGACCTCGTGAAGGAACACCTTGAGAAGCTGGATACCTTCAAGTCAGCCGGCCCTGACAATCTGCACCCCAGGGTACTCAAGGAGCTGGCGAGCGTCATAGCCCAGCCCCTGGCACGGATCTTTGAAAACTCCTGGCGCTCTGGTGTAGTGCCCGAAGACTGGAAGAAGGCCAATGTGGTGCCGATCTTCAAGAAAGGGAGGATAGTGGATCCGGCTAAATACAGGCCCATTAGCTTGACTTCTATCCTGGGGAAGATCCTAGAAAAGTTTATTAAGGAGGCCATCCTTGATGGACTGGCCCAGGCTAACATCCTAAGGGATAGCCAGCACAGGTTTGTTGTGGGTAGGTCTTGTTTGACCAATCTCATTTCCTTCTATGACCAGGTTACCTATCACCTGGACAAGGGAAAAGAGATTGATGTCATATATCTTGACTTCAAAAAAGCCTTTGATCTGGTATCCTACGATCACTTCTTGGCCAAACTGCCCAGTTGTGGCCTTGGGTCCACCACAATCTGCTGGCTGGGAAACTGGCTCCATGGTCAGACCCAGAGGGTTGTAATCGATGGCAGTCACTCATCGTGGTGCCCTGTGACCAGTGGGGTCCCTCAAAGCTCTGTCCTGGGTCCCATCCTGTTCAACATCTTCATTAATGATGTGGATATTGGAGTCAGGAGTGGACTGGCCAAGTTCGCCGATGACACCAAACTGTGGGGCAAAGCATCCACATCAGAAGATAGGCGGGTGATCCAGGCTGACCTGGACAAGCTCAGCAAATGGGCAGACGAGAACCTCATGGTGTTTAACACCGAAAAATGCAAGGTTCTCCACCTTGGGAGGAAAAACCTGCAGCACCCTTATAGGCTCGGCAGTGCTACGCTGGATAGCACTACAGAAGAAAGAGACTTGACCACAAGATGAACATGAGCCTGCAATGCGATGCTGCGGCTAGTAAAGCGACCAAAACGCTGGCTTGCATCCACAGATGCTTCTCGAGCAAATCCCGGGACGTCATTCTCCCCTTGTACTCAGCCTTGGTGAGGCCGCAGCTGGAGTACTGTGTCCAGTTTTGGGCTCCACAATTCAAAAAGGATGTGGAGAAGCTGGAGAGAGTCCAGGGGAGAGCCACACGCATGATCAGAGGTCAGGAAAACAGATCTTATGATGACAGGCTGAGAGCCATGGGACTCTTTAGCCTGGAAAAGTGTAGGTTCAGGGGTGATCTGATGGCCACCTATAAGTTTATCAGGGGTGACCACCAGGATCTGGGGGAACGTTTGTTCACCAGAGCGCCCCAAGGGATGATGAGGTCGAACGGTCACAAACTCCTGCAAGACCGTTTCAGGCTGGACATAAGGAAGAATTTTTTTTACTGTCCGAGCCCCCAAGGTCTGGAACAGTCTGCCAGCGGAGGTGGTTCAAGCACCTACATTGAACACCTTCAAGAGTAAATTGGATGCTTATCTTGCTGGGATCCTATGACCCCAGCTGACTTCCTGCCCTTTGGGCAGGGGGCTAGACTCGATGATCTCCCAAGGTCCCTTCCAGCCCTAATGTCTATGAAATCTAAGTGGGGATATAACTGCAAACTGTATAGAAGGGCAAGAAGTTCAGGTCTAAAAATGGCTGACCCAACCTAATTTAAACCTACCTCCAAGGTAGTCTAACTTATATCAGATCCAGCAAGAACAATCTAACTGAACTTTTGTACAGTTCCCAGCACAACCCTGGGACTGGGAAAGCCCACTGCTGGCCCCAAGCACTGGGGCAGCCCTTTTTCTATCTACCCCCATGGCACCAGGCTATTTTTAGCCCCTTTGGCCCCACCCCTCCCCCAGGCAGACAACTTCCCTGCCACCCCCCAAGCCCAAACCCTGAAGACCAGCTAGCCTCACCCGCAGCCCTACAAATCCCACACCCTGCAAGACGTTCCTGGTGCCAGGAGCCTATCAAAGTAATTCAGGGAAAAGCAAGGGGCAGGCAGGATAGGGGAGGGGAAAAGGTTCACAAAGGGGGTGTCATTCATTGGGAGAGGGTGGGAAATCAGGGGCTAAAAATAGCCCCTGGTCCTGGGGAGGATCCTCCAATCTCCTCCTTGTATTCCTGCAGACCCTTCTAGTTCCCCTGATCCTGCTAAACCCTAATGGAGCCCACCAACTCCCTATGGACCCAGCTAGCCCCCTCAATCCCTCCAAACCCCCCATGGATCCCTTGCCCCCCTGATCCTATCAAAGCCTCCTGGTCCCCCTCCCCTTCCCCCAACAGACCCTGCTAAACCCTGATCCCCCTGCTAGCCCACCCCCATCCCAACATACTTTAGATTGGGTGGCCATTTTTAACTCAATCTAACCTTCCTGAATGTCGATACATAACCACAGTTTCTTTACTTCAAGCTCCCTGTTTCTAAAATGAGGATAAACACCATGTTCTTACCACATATGGTGCTTGGAAGATAAATACATTAAAGGGATCAAAAGGCACTCAGATATTTTAGTAAAGGACAGGACGCAAGACAGAACTGAGTCTCATCTAGTCCCATTACTTGCATAAAATACCTATCCTTAAGGATAAAAAGTTACAAAAGAAGCAAGATTTCATTTACAATAAACAATGTGACAAAAGATTATTTGGTATTCTATTTAGAGCCCTTTGCACTGTGAGATGGATTAAAAAAGGGCCTTGCTTAGTGTAAATGAGAATCTAGCCCATAATATTTCAAATGCTACCATCAAAGCTTCTAACTGATACACAGTAAATTTCATCCCAATCGAGATCAGTGACTTTGCACAGTGGAGTTTATTAGCATTAATGGACATTGCCTTTGTGCATGCAACAGCTATTTCCCTCAATGGAATGAGTGAACTTGTACATGATAATTAGCATTAAATACGATCATTTAAAGCAAAATGATAAGTTGCTGAAAGAAAATAGCATCTTCTAATATTTCTTCCCCAAAGCTTAAGCAAATTACCGTAGAGGCTGCCACAGAAAGAGCTTTGTTTAACCAAATTAATATTCCTAGTAAAACTATTATTGGTCATATCCTGGCATAATTTCCATTGGCTTACTTTAAATGAAAAAGAAAAGAAGGAAGAAAGTTTTATTAAAACATGCGCAAGAACACAACATTAGATGAGAAGTAATGTTTTGCCTATAAGGCTTTCTGCAGGTAATGGAAAATGAAAATGCTCATTCTGTTTTCCAAAACCCCAAATGAGGGCCTCAGGCCAAAACATTGTTTTTAATCTTAATTTCTATTTTTAGCAAAAACAGTCTTAACCACTTCTTTATTTATTCGGCAGCCTAACCTCATGCAGAAACTGGTTGACCACTTGCTCATCTTATTAAAAGTACATACAGTACACACAAAACACAGAATATGGGGGGAAGTACAAGCTAAAGGATAGGACCCTGACCTAGGAGTACAGGTACTCGAATTCTACTCCAGACTTTGCCACTAGGGTGACAAATCTTTTTAAAACGTCAAGGAGGGACATATGCCTGCCTCTCCCCCACTATGCCTCCGCCAGTGGCACAGCCAAAGCCGAGCAGGCCTGGGATGGATTTAGTCTGCCCAGAGGGCTCGGAGCTCCCCACCCTATTGATTTTCACTTGGGAGCCCTGCACTGGCCACATGCTCCCTACCCACCCAGCAGCAGTGGGGGGCACAGCTCTACAACACTGCTGCCCCCTTGCTGCCAGTTGGGTAGGGGGCACCTTGCCTGCATCTGCTCCTACCCCATGCACAAATCGTGGGGGGGGGGTATGTGCCCCCCCATGTTTCCCCCTCAGGGGTGTATGCAGTGGCAAGGGGCCCCTCCCCTTGCCCTAGGACCCCTGGATGAGCCACCCTGAGCTCTGTCCTGCTCCATGCCCCAGCCCCATGCAGCACCCCCAGCCCCTTGCCCCACTCCTGCCCTTACTGTGGGAACCTCCATCTAACATCTCTCTTCCCCGTGCCCTCTACCCCCCACACAGACTTACCTGCAGGGAGCTGCTCTCCATGCTGCCCAGCTGTATTTCCTGGCTGTGGTGTGTGTGCGTGCAGGTGTACACGTGCATGTGTGGTGCCCCCTGCATCCCGATCCCAGCATTATATTTTTAAACCTGTCGTTTCCTGTGGATCCCTGCACGATGATGTGAATCCGGGACAAATATTGTCCCAGATTCATGCAGCCCGGAACTGGGACTTGAGGTTCCCAACCAGGACTGTCCCACCCAAATAGAAATAGGTGGTCACCTTATTTGCCACCAATATGCTCTGTGACTTCTGGCAGGTGAAGAACACTCTGTAAATGTGTTTCTGATCCCCACCCTTTATTTGTCTCGCACTATCAATTTTTCATCGTCAGTCTTGTGGTATTTTATGCCTGATTCATATTTCCGACTCCTGAAAAGAAGTGATTACTGGAGAGTCTCAGCTTTTACCTGGTTGGGGGTTAGAGGGAGAGGGAATAGTAACCACATAACCCTTGTGTCATAGACAAACGCTTCAAAATACCCCACAGAGAGGTTCAGTAAAGATTTGGCAAATAAAAATATTATACAATAGATTATTGTTAAAAACTCACTATGTTGAAACCATCTTATGAGTGCTGAGAGATCCAACTCCCAATTTCTGAATAAATGTGGTGTCCTCTTTAACAGGCAAACTCTTCAGGTATAGGGAGTGGTTCTCACTATATATAAATAAATGGGTTACCTCCTACAGTGAGTGCTCCAAAAATTAACAACACTGGGCCAACTTTTTTCAGATTAAACTTACTAAAGTTATGCATCTAAATTCCATACTTAATTACTGAAAAAGTGGCCTAAACCTCTGTGCTGCCAATACATTGACAGTTCAGTGATTTCAGGAGGAACTGTGGCTGCTCTGAGCAACTGAATGCAAGGTTACTTATTTAGGTCCTGTCTCTCTCTTTCTCCATCAGCTTCCGCCATCCTGTAAAAGTAAATTGAGCCCTGAAAGCCAGCGCAACCTAACAGGGATTGTGACAAAAGTCTGAAGATGACTAGTTCATTCCTTTTTCAAAAGCTGATATACTGCCAAGCCGAATTACATAGGTATAACTTTTGGAAACTCTGCATAGGAAGATAAGCATGTATTTGGAGTTTTTTTGGGATCCACAAGCTAAATTCCATTCATGGTAGCTAATGGACTAATTCTGCAGTCTTTAGTCAGGTAAAATTTTTTACTGACTGCAATGGAAGTTTTTTTTTGATTGAATAAGGAATATGAAATCATAACCTGAAGAACAAATCAGCTTGGAAGTCTGTAATTTTCTCCCCATTTCCCAGTAGTCAAATTTCTAGTATCTTCCATTTTTAAACATAACAGAGAAATTACTTTCATCATGTATGATGCTCTTGATCCTGCAAACTTATATCTGTACTGTCGATCCCTGCTGACTTTGAGTTATTTTCATTAATGAATAAGAATGAACACAAATCTGTAATGAAGATAATCCAGACTCACATCAGCAAAACCTTGAGATCATCCCAGAGAGGCCCATACCTCTATGGATTCAACTTTATTTTTTGACCAAATATAACATTACTGCATCTGACATTAGCTCATAATATGTCCCCAATGCAAATGTTACCCTTATAATAGCACAAAATATATGAGAGCAAGGTGGTAAGTGTCATAGGTTTATAAGATTATTTATTTATTTTATGGAATAAAATGATCCACAGATTGTCCAAAGTCAACATGAATTTCTTGGGTGGAGAAACTTAAATGGGATCTTTGTATAAGCAAACAGACTTGCACAAACATATTGGCCGTTAGTTCTCAAATGGCTCAACATCAGAGGAGGAGTGGAGGATGACTTATTTCACCTCAGGTGTGGAATAAATTACATAGCTGAAATGGAGCTCATTAAAGCAGTTTTCAGATAGCAGAATCACAAGAGTTGTACCCTACATTGCAAACATACAACCTGGGCCAAGTCATGCCATTTTAAGACTTTATTTAGCTTTTTTTCAATATTTAAAAGAAATACTGTATTTCTGTTTTTCTTTGGCACGATGTTAATCTTCTGATGTGCTTTTGGAAAAACAAGTGTGTGATCACTTTAAAGAATCTCTTTCTGACCTCTAGTAAACCCAGTCAGAAAACAATAATAGATTAAATTTAACTGTTTGCTCAGAGATTAGTTGACTGGTTAATCTTGCAATGAAGGAGAAGCCTGGTTTTTAGGGAAATAACAGGTTTTGTTTGGGGGAGGGGGGGAGGGGGTTGAGCTGCGTATGCGAGAGAAAGCCTTCAGACCCCTCCCCCCCCCAAGAAAGCAGATACTCTATATTAGAGATTCAAATCATTGCAACAAAACTGGAAGAAGTCTGTAAGACATAGGCATTCCAATACAAAGTCTACAGGATCCTGAGTGTCTTTGAAGACAGTAATTACTGAAAGATACTGTAAACCAGATCTTCAAGGCTGAATGAATGGTTACATTTGTATGTGCCTAATCTGAAGCATCAATTCAAAAAGGGAAAATGAATATAAACCTGGCCAGTTAAGTATTCAGCTGCCTATGTGCCAAAATGCCAGATTAGCAAGCTTGCATCCTAGACATCTGAACACCCAAACTGGACACACGTGAACATCTACACAGGTGCCAGGGACAGCCAGCTTAGAAACATGGCTCAAGAGGTCACAACGAAAGATTTGAGACAGGAATTCTCTAAGCTCTAGCATTTATTACAACCAGTTAAGGCATAATATAAATTTTCCCTCGTAGGCGACTGGTAGGGAGGACATGGGGTGGCACATGCTCCTCCAGACTCAGGAGGCATCAGTCGCCCATGATTTCCCTTAAAAGGCAGGGCAGATCATCCTGTGAGGTGCTACAAAAGGCAGAAAGTTATCTTGTAGACAAATGGTCTTTTCTACATAAAAGCAAAACAAACCGACAAGTGATACACTGCTACAAACCAGAAGTCAATTAGCTTATTTTTAAGATGATCAGCCATTCCAGCCATCCAGTTATATATGTGGATCTCATCAATGAAGTATATGAATACCGTCCATTACTCAAAAAGATGACTTGCCTCATCTCCTGCTCTGCCACCAAGATGGCTTTAGTTGTACTTTTATTTGCGTTTTTATTTAGTGAATGGAAGGCTACTGTGGGAAAATTTGGGTTAAGTGGGTTTTACATTTGGCTGTAAAGGTGGTGAGAGTTGCATATTATTTGCCTGACTCCCAAGAAGAGTCAGCCTCCCATGGTCACTTGCCTGTCCTAGCTAGTGAACACTAGCATTGTTTCAGTAGGAAGCAGGTGTCACAGAGAACTGCCATATTGGAGGGGGCAAGAATGGGGAGGACTGTTATTTTTGAAAGGTAAGAATTAGTTGCAATGACTCAGGAATAAAGAAAAATAAGAATGTGGATATAAATTAATTTACTGACAATTAGACTTTTAATTCTTAGGGAGCTTAGGGAGACTGGAGCACAGGTGGTTTTCTCATTTGTTCTTCCACTGAGCAGATGCAGACAGAGTCACAAGGCCTGCATCAGAGGTCAACTGGCGGCTTTGGAGCTGGTGTTACTGGGCGGGCTTTGGATTCTTTGACCACGACCCGCACTTCCACACAGGAGACATGCTAGGGTGGGATGGGCTACATCTCTCCCCGAAACTCAAGCATGTTTTCTCTTCCAGGTTGGCTGAATTCGTACAGCGAACTTTAAACTAGATTCATCAGGGGATGGGGATGCAGAGGTACAGGAGGACACTTTAACTTCAAGCCAGGTGACTCAAGCAGGAACAACCCAGGTAAGTGACAAGGGCCCGGGCAAGCTTGTGAACAAGAGGGCAGCACAAACATCCACAGGAGGTCCCAACTGCCTCTACACAAATGCTAGAAGTATGGGGAATAAGCAGGAGGAACTCGCCCTCCTGCTAGCTAGCCAAAACCGAGACCTGGCTGGGCTTACAGAAACCTGGTGGGATTCTACCCATGACTGGGCAGTAGACATCAAGGGCTATAGGTTGTATAGACAAGATAGAGTAGAGAGAAAAGGTTGGGGCGGCAGGGAAATGTAGCACTCTACATTAAAGAGCAGTACACGTCCTCGATGATCAGCATGGGTTCAGAAGAGGGGCAAACTGAGGTGCTCTGGGTTATAATGCAAGGGGGTCGTGGGAAGAGGGACTTGATAGTGGGCATCTACTACAGACCGCCTCACCAGGGGGATGAGCTGGACCTGGAATTTTCAGGTCAGCTCATGGAGGCTGTAAGGACAAGGGATGTAGTTGTCATGGATGACCTAAACTATCCAGACATCTGCTGGGAGGATCAGTCAGCCAGGTCTGAACACTCACATAGGTTTTTAGCCCACATACAGGACCTCCACCTAACCCAAGAGGTACATAATCCCACTAGAGGAAATGCCTTCCTGGACTTGGTCCTTGCCACAGGCGATGACCTTGTGAGGGATCTGCGGGTGCTCGACTACCTAGGCATTAGTGACCATTGTCTGTTGGAATTTACTATCCGGCACAGGATGGTGAAAGCAAGCAGTATGGCAAAAGTCCCTGATTTCAAGAGGGCCAAATTCAACGAGCTAATAAGATTAGTAAGAGAGACATTGGGAACTTGGAGCTTCAATGAGATGGGAGTCCAGGATGGGTTGTTCCTTAAGGAGACGATCCACCAGGCTCAGAGGGAGTCAGTCCCAATGCAAACCAAAAGGGGCAAGAGTGCTAAAAAGCCCCCTTGGCTCAGTAAAGGCATCCAGGACAGCCTAAGTGCAAAAAAGGTGGCATACAATCAGTGGAAGCAAGGGGCAATCACCAAGGAGAATTATACCTCCACTGCTGGTGATTACAGGGAGGTGGTTAGGAAGCCCAAGGGAAAGATGGAACTAGGGTTGGCGACCAGAATTAGGGATAACAAAAAGTCCTTTTTCAAATGCATAGGGAGTAAGAAGGCACCAGGTAACATGAGGCCCCTAAAGGACAGGTCTAGCAATCTGCTGATTGCAACAAAGAAAAAAGCTGATCTCTTCAACGAGTTCTTTGCCTCTGTATTTCCGAGCAGGGACCAGGACAACTCCCCCACTACGATTACAGACAGGCTCAGGGGACACAATGCCATGCCTAGGGTCAGGGACAATCTAGTTAGGAAACTCTTGGAAGGGCTGGATGTGTATAAATCAGCAGGTCTGGGTGGTCTTCATCTGAGGGTACTGAGGGAATTGGCGGAGGTCATAGCAGGGCCCCTGGCACAGCTGTATGAGCACTTGTGGTGTTCTGACCAGGTCCCAGAGGACTGGAAGAGAGCCAATGTGGTCCCCATTTACAAAAAGGGGAGAAAGAGGACCTGGGTAACTATAGGCCAGTTAGTCTCACCTCAGTCCTTGGAAGACCTTTGAGAAAATTATCAAGGAACACATCTGAGTGGGCCCAGCATGGGAGGTAATGCTCAGGGGCAACCAACATGGGTTCACTGCGGGCAGATCCTGTCCAACTAACCTTGTTTCCTTTTACGACTAGGTCACAAAGTCTTTGGATGCGGGCGCTGAGGTGGAGGTCATCTACATAGACTTCAAGAAGGACTTTGTTTCTCACCCCATTCTCATAATAAAAACTAGGTGACTGCAGCACTGATGCCTACACAGTCAGATGGGCAGCAAATTGGTCACACCCAGAGAATGGTGGTGGACAGGTCATTTTCAACCTAGAGGGATGTGGGCAGTGGAGTTCCCCAGGGCTTGATCCTCAGGCCTGTGCTATTCAACATCTTTATCAGCGACTTGGAGGTGGGCATGGAAAGCATGCTGCCCACATTCACTGGTGACACAAAGATGTGGGGCAAGGTGAGCATGCTGGAGGAGAGGGATCAAATCCACCTAGATCAACAGGTTACAAAGGTGGGTGGATGACAACAGGATGGAATTCGAAGCAGACAAGTACAAGGTGCTGCATCGAGGGAGAAGGAACCAGCAGCACACCTATACGCTGGGGAACATCCTTAACAACACAACTGCTGAAAGGGATCTTGGAGTCATTACTGACTCCCGGATGGACATGAGCCATCAATGCAAGTAAGTGGTCAGTAAGGCTAACTGCACCTTGTCGTGCATCTACAGATGCATCACAAGCAGGTCCAGGGACGTGATCCTTCCCATCTATGTGATGCTGGTCAGGCTGCAGTTGGAGTACTGTGTCCAGTTCTGGGCGCCGCACTTCAAGAGGGATGTGGCTAAGCTTGAGAGGGTCCCGAGGAGGGCCACTCGCATGGTCAGGGGGCAGCAGGCCAGACCCTACGAAGACAGACTGAAGGGCCTGAATCTATTCAGCCTCCACAAGAGAAGACTGAGAGGGGATCTGGTGGCCATCTATAAACTCACCAGGGGGGACCAGCAGAAAATAGGTGAGGCTCAGTTCCCCTGGGCACCACCTGGGATAACAAGGAATAATGGCCACAAATTGATTGAGAGCAGGTTTAAGGCTTGATATCAGGATGCATTACTTTACGGTTAGGGCTGCCAGGTTCTGGAATTGGCTTTCAAGGGAGGTGGTGCTCTCCCCTACCTTGGGGGTCTTTGAGAGTTGGTTGGATAGATAGCTGACTGGGGTATTATGATCCCAGCAGTCATTCCTGTCCAGGGCAGGGGGTTGGACTTGATGATCTGTTCAGGTCCTTTCTGACCCTAGAAACTATGAAAATATGAATTCTATAATATTAAGCCTTTACCTCCCTGCTAGTCCATCCCATTATGCCCACTTTTGTATGTGCATTATTTCTTTGCCATTACATGATACGAAATGAAAATGTTAACACCCACAAAACAGTGTTTCAAAACTGAACTGCCAATTTTGCATGTCTAACACAAGCAAACCTGGGGGGGGGGGGAGAGGAGCATCTTACCACCCCCACCTTGTATCTACTGTTGACAGACTTTACCCAATCCCTTATCTGATTACTGAACCCTAGAGTAGTTGTAGCAGCGAACTGTAAAATGCCAAGCGAGTGGGGGGGGAAGGGGCTTAAACAAATGTCTAATAAATACTTAAAAACTCATATTGATACCAGGAACAAGGTTTTAAAGCATTATGTTTTAGATTAACCCTTAGACCTTAATCTGTCTGCCCTCCCTTTGGGAACTATACATGGGACTTTTTAGATAAACATACCATTCGTTATTGTTTATTGGAGTAATTACATTTTGTAAAAGTACCCTCCAAAAATAAATTATCATCTGCTCAAAATGCTGTAATGGTCCATGTCATTATTTTCTTTATTAGAAAAATAACACTGGTTTTAATTTGTGATTTGGAATACAGGAATCATTTACTAACACTTTTTTTTTCTTTCTGAAACAATATTATGTAATGTCCAATTGATTTTTGAAGGGTGGTGTGCTTTAAATAAAATCATAGTTGATATGATCACCAAGAATAAGCTAACATGCTCAATAAATGCTACTGAATGCATACAGCACATATTTTTTAAGTAAGAAAATTAGTGCAGCAAACAAATTATTAATGAAATATTCACAGTGGTCTCATTTCTTTGGATTTACTTTATTTCCAAACTTGTCTTAATTGAGAGTAATCAAAGAACAACTCAAGATGAGCATCAAGACCCAACAGATAAAAAAAACAAAACAGGCCTTATGCCAAATCATGATAATGGACTTAGTTCAGCAATACAGATATTAATAAGTATGTTCTTGTGGTCTAGTTCTGTGCTATTCCTTATGTAGTCATGAATACCAATATACAATTGTATCAGAATATCCAAATAGCTGCATTTTACAACCATTTCATAAGGACTACAGGTATACAGTTCTATAGAACAAAAACTATTTCCTTATGTGGATCTAAATGACAGTTTTCTAGCTGTGTACCTGCTGTTCTGGCCTCTGTGTCTGTACACTTGGGAGAGGTAGGGGGAGTGGGGGGGGCGAGAAGCAGGACGACTCGTCTGTGTTACAGTCCCAGTAGTTGAGTGGCCAGGGCACTTGCCTAGGAATATGGAGATGCAGGCTCTAGCCCAACTTGCTCACAGGGGGTCTGAACCTAAACAATGTTCTAACCACCATACCACAGGTTGGGCTTATCCAATTGTTTCTTCAGGGCTCCTTTTCTGAAGCTAAACCACCACTCCTTGCATTAGATAAAATAGGTGGGAGGGCAGTGCAGCATGGAAGTTGCTACCTCACTGTGAGCAAGAAGCCCTCATTAAGTTCAGGGCTTTCTCTATTCCAAACCAGCATCACCGAATCACACAGCCCCTAGCCTGCTTTTCTTTTGGCTTGATGTCTTTCCTTTTAATGCAGTGGTTTTCAAACTTTTTTCATTTGCAGACCCCTAAAAAATGTTAAATGGCAGTGCAGACCCCTCTGAATTGTAAAGTGCGTATTCACTAGAGGTGCATCAATACATCAGTTCAGTATCGGATCGCCACCAATAAAAGGAAAATTGACTATATCAGAAATCAACTTTTTTTGCCTGATGCGGCCAATAACGTGACCAATAAATGCTCTGTGTATGACTACAGCCATTGCATGCACGGGGCCAGGAATATAGCCAAGCAGCTTGGAGAACTGCATCCATCTGGTAAATGTGTTGTGATACAAGGTCTGATGAAAGGTCCCCTGGAGGAAGGGGAGGGGTAAGGTGGACACACTGAGGCTCCTGCAGTGAGGGAGGGAGTGGGGCTGGGGCAGGTGCTGCCCAGTTGGGGTGGGGCAGGGGAGGGCATGGGATAGAGCCATGGCCCATCCAGGGGTGGAGGAGGGGAGTGGCTACCACTGCTGCACAGACCCCAGGAACGCATGGTGGGTCACGCAGATCTGTGCAGATCTGGGGCAGCTGATGCTGTGGGTTGGGGCTGGGTCTGCACTGGGCTCTTCCTGGTGGGGGCTGGACCGGGCTGCACTTCAGGTAGCTGGCAGCAGCACTGGGAGGGAGGCTACAGGACAGGGGGCTGCAGCCACCCCAAAAGTCGCCGTACATTTTGCTAGGCCAGGGATTGTCAACCGGGAGTACATGTACCCCTGGGGGTACTTGGATGGGTCCTAGGGGGTACGCATGGGTGGGCAGAGATGGAGCGCCACCACCTCCCAGGAGCAGGGCTGAGACAAGGACAGTGGTGCCCCTCTGCAGGGCAGGGAAGCTCGCATGCAGTGGCCACCACCGCCACGCATCAGCCCAGTGAGCTTCCCCGCCCTGCAGAGGGACACCACTGCCCTCACTCCAGCCCAGTGAATTCCTCCACCCCACCCTAGCCCTGCTCCTGAGAGGCAACAGTGGTGCTCCATGCCCGCCTCCCCGCTTGGTGCCCAGCCGTACACTCCTCACCCCACTCAGTATCTGTCTGCCAGGGGTACTTAGCCTAAAAAAAGATTGAAAAAACCCATGTGCTAGGCCAAAATAAACCCTTTCAGCCTCCTTTCAGCTGGAGTACTGCATCCAGTTCCAGGCACCACACTTTAACAAGGATGTGGACAAACTTGAGAGTCAAAGATGAGTCACCCACATGATCTGAGTCTTAAAAGGCAAGCCATCTGAGGAAAGGCTGAGGCATCTGGGACTCTTCAGCCTGAGGAAAAGGAGGCTGAGATGGGACCTGATACCAGCTTACTGCTACACTAGGGGACTACATCGAGGGCTTGGTGAGCAACTGTTCACCAGGGCACCCGAGGGGCAAACCAGGAGTAATGGCCACAAAATCCTGGAAGATTGATTTAGGCTCAACATTAGGAAAATGTTTCCGGCCTTACAATCTATGAATCTTCACTCTGCACCTGTTTCAATTTGAAATCATCTTTCCTGAACGTGGGTGACCACAGTTGCATACAGTATTTCAGATAAGGTCTTATGGGTCCTCTGTATAATGGGTGTAAATGAATCCTTATTTCTGCTGGAAGCATCTTACCGCACATACTCTAGTAACGCATGCGTCTTTCATGGCTGCAACACGTTAGCAGTTCACAATCATCCTGAATCAACTAATATGGCCAGGTCTTTCTCCACCTCTGTCCTTCCAACTGATAAAGTTCCAACTTATAGGAGTCCCCAAGTGTGTAATGACATATCGACTGTTGGATTTCATCCCATTTCTAAAATTACTGTCTTAAAAATCATCAAGTCCTTTCTCCATGTTACAAACCTCTTCCACTACTGATTACCTTCCATATTTTGAGATATCTTTCATCAGTATACTCCTATTTTTTTTACCTATATCAATGGTCCCAAGACCATTCCTCAAGAAATTCCAGTAGGAAATTTCTTCTCAGCCTAAAACCATTTGTCACTTTAGCCAGGTGCTTAGCCATCTTGCAGTTCCTTCACCACTCTCTATTGCCTCCAGTTTAGCTAATCATTTGCTTTGTGGCACTGTATCAAAAAGTTTCCAAAGGCCAGGATAATTTAAATCTATCAGTTCCCTCACAGAGAAAATCGGTTATCTTACCCAAGATGGATATTTGATAAAGTTAGATACCTCCATGTCTCTTCGTAATCCTTCTTTCAGAATTTGTTTTCAAACTTTGTACATCGTTGATATTATTGTAAGTAGTCTGTATTTGCTTGGATCATTTTTTGCCTTCTTTCTTAACTGGGAGTTTTACATTGCCAATAGACGATCACATTGCTACTGCCCTATCTTTCATAGAGTTATTAAACATCCTTGCTGTTTGACTGGCATTTTCTTGTGTCAGTTCTTCAGTACCCTAGGACAAGGATTACCTAATACCCTCCTTCTCACCCTGGTTTCAGCACATTAAGTGATTTTTGTTCTTAATTTGAATATGGTATTTTCCATTTTCATTCCCACCAGCCATGCTATCTTTGCTTCTGCATTCTACACCTTTTTAACATTTCCTTTGTAAAATCTGTGTTTAACTTTCGTAATTCTCATTAATCTCTACCCTTCCTAACCTCCAGGATGTACCTTTCTATGCTGAATGGATTCTCCCAGCCACAGACCAGAGTACCACTATAGTAGAGGCTATAAAAATACAGAACCACAACATGTTTTAAAGCCTGGGCTAGCTACCATGGCTACAGACATAGGTGAGTGTCTTCATTTTGGAAAGGAAATGCCAGTTAAATATCACTGGCATGCTAAAAGTTCTTCAGTTTTTGCACAATCCCCACCAAAAAACACGACAAGTTCTCATCAGTAACTGGCAACCAGTCTTCTGATGTCTCAGTACAAAGACCTATCGAATATATCTACAGATGTGGTCAAGGGCAGAAACAGTAATGATACTAGAATCTAGACATGGTTTTTCAATGGACAACACATGCTCAAGCTAGAATTACTTATTTGCTCCTGCCCAGGTACCAATCATTTCTGCTAATTCTACAGTGAAGAAAATAAAAATAATATTCATCAACACAATACACAGTGAGATCTGTTACCCGCTGCTTATTTTATTTTATTTTTTAAGAATCAAAGAAAAGGTAAACCGTAATGAAGGATTGGAAGGAGGATGATATATTAACCTTGCAGATGTTTAGAGGGCACTACTGCTGATCTAGAGAGCATGGAAAAAAGCACAAATGAATTCATTTGAAAATGTACCAAGTGGGTGAATACGGCTGCCAGTCAAGCTGTCAGGACAGGTCTCCAGTGGCTCATACAAATAGCACTCTACACATCCCTGCTCTCAGACTGGGCCTCTGGGTACCACCTCCATACCAAAAGGGTACATTATTGTAACAGGGAACCCTGGCCCTGTTATTAGAAAGCAGGGCAGGCCCTTTAAGGGAAGAGATTTTAGAGCATAGCCAGCTGGCAGAGCAGGGTCTCAAGGACAGTCCTGCAGGCAGGTCAGCCGACTGGGGGAGTCACATGACTGAGAAAGGACTCAGGCCAGAGCTAACAAGTCCAGGGGCTGAGCTAGCCAAGGGAGAGGACCAGCCCTGGGAGAGCCGAGTGCGGGGCTCCTGACCAGCCCAGGAGGCTGGAAGAAAACAGCTTGGCAGGCAGCGGGACAGGGCAGAGTGACTCACAGAGAAAGAGGTTGGTAAGCAGGCACACAGCCTCTATTTTTCTTCATATGTTACAGCCCAGGGGCTTACTGATTATAGATTCATAGATGCTAGGGTCGGAAGGGACCTCAAAGGATCATTGAGTCCAACCCCCTGCCAGTGGCAGGAAAAAGTGCTGGGATCATGTGACCCCAGCCAGCTGCTTGTCCAGCCTCCTCTTGAAGAGCCCCAAGGTAGGGGAGAGCACCACCTCCCTTGGAAGCCCGTTCCAGATTCTGGCGACCCTTACTGTAAAGAAGTTCTTTCTGATGTCCAACCTAAATCTATTCTCCATCAGTTTGTGGCCATATTCCAAGGGGTGCTCTAGTAAACAAAGCATCTCCTATTCTCTGCTGCCACCCTTCCCCCCCCCGATGTTGCAGTTTAACCTGGAGGTTTAGGCTGCAACTCTAAGGGGTGGTTTTTGGAGGTCCTATTAGTATCCCCAAGGGTATGTGCTGGTTTTGAGCCTTGCTGGGACAGGTTCATGGCACAGCATGAGCTGGGGCCCAAAAGCTAGGCCTAAAGCAGCGGGCCTGGGCTGCAGAACCAGCCAGAGTAGAAGGGCAGAAGCCAGGAAGGCTAAAACCCCAACAAATAGGGAAAAGAAAGGCCTGGAGTAAGACGCCAGGACAAAGGTCCACCCAATTGGAGATCTGAAGTCTGCAAGGCATGGGGCGCAGTGTGGGGGAGGGATGGAGCCGTGCAGTTAGCTCTGAAGGCAGGAGCTCCACACGTCCACAGGTTTCTTGAGCAAGACCAGATCTTGGAAGCCCTGGGGCAGCCTCCCCTTGAATAGAAGAAACATCAAGACTTGGTGGTTAAGTGAAGGGAAGACCATTCCCAAAGTGATCTAGGAAAAAGGAGATTTTGGGGGCCTCCAGGGGCTTGCAGCCACCCTGGGGATGGTGCCCTGTTACAATTACATAGTGGGAATATTGCAGTTTCTTTGTGTCTTTGATTAACTAAGCCATCTCCACTGAATTAAGAGACTCAGTCCTACTCAATAGAAGCCATCTCTGTTTGCTTTCTCACAGAGAAAGGCAACATTTCCATGGAACAGTCTGATCTATCTGAAAAAAATCCCCTCAAAATAGTTTTCCCGGCCTTAGCTCCTAAGCCTAATATTTGGCAGACAGTGTTCTAGCTCATTTATTACCTTACAGGAAACACTTATTTTTGGCCTGACATACGTATTACCTAGTTTTATTAGGGAAAAATTGTTTTGCTGATACCCAAGTTATCTTGTACCATTAGGCAGAGGCACGTAATGTATTATTTCTGGACAGAGGAATACAGTATACTTAGGTAATTCTTTAGTGGAACATGTATTAGTATGATCAACTCCTAATGTTTGGTTAAACATAAATATCTCACGGTTTTACAAGGGGAAATTTCAGCCACAAAATTGAGAGGAAATAGAAAACTTTCAGTGCACAGTGCATAAGAATACCACTTTTCATTGTGGTCAGTTATACTACTCCTTTGCATGTTTTTAGGGAGACTGAGGCAGCTGCAATGCCCAACTCAAAGAATTTGGGAACTAAATGGGCAGCTATACAGCTGATGATAGCAGATAAAGAAAAGAAAGAGGCAGTTGTAGGAGGGTTAAAACAAAGAAACATGAGAGATTACATAAGAACAGATTCATTAGGTCTGCTGGCCAAGTGAGGCATCATGAAAGACAAATACAGCTAGTGGAATCTGGCCCAAAAAAACCAAAACTTTAATCTTTTCCATCTTTATAATACATGGAAATAGGGAAGGAGAGGTAGAGAATAGTGATGTGGAAAGCAAGGGAAAAGAATGGTCTGAAAGAATGAACAAAGAAAACAAGACATGAAAAGGAAAAAAGATGATATTTCACGGATCGACATGGAGCAAGGAGAACAGCAATAGAGCTGGTAGAAGGTGGCAAGAAATCTGACATAAGACAGTGAGTACATAGGGGCAAAGGCTGGAATAACCAAGGATGCAGATGGGGCCAAGTAGTGCAAAGCTGCAAAAGCAATGACGTGGAATATGAACGTGAGAGAGAGAGAGGCAGGAAGCTAGCAACAGCAGATTAAAGAACTTGCTGATGTTAAGCACTGATAAAAATCCCACCCAAAATTTTATTTGCCATTTTACTAGTTCATTTCAAGCATCTGATGAAGTGGCTTGTGGCCTATGAAAACTCATGCCTCTCCACACCAGTTAGTCTGAGTTAGACACTGCTCTGCCTTCCTTGTTTTACTAGGAGACATATCTGCATTTTTAAAGTAGCAATGAAAATCCTAAAGCAACATAAATGAAACTGAAAAATATTAAAAGAGATACCTTGGCTAACTAGGTATTTTAATGTGGTTTGTAACACAACTAATTCAGTTAAGAGAATACTTTAGCTCCATTAAACACTAAGCTTTATATTTAAAAGAAATACAAAAACTAAATGGTTTTATTCCTTTGTCTTTAAACATTAGCTATTAAGATACACAGGTATGAAATTAATATTTTTATAAGAAAACACTTGTGATAATGTAGCACACAAATTATGTTGGGTCAAACTGATGTAGTACCACCACTTTTAGTACAGCCAGGGCAATTCACCCTATCCCAGAACATCACCCCCGTTACCAGTTCTGATTGTTGGCATTGCTTCTAAGATGAAGGGCAGGGGCAGGGCTGCTGGCTAAAGAGGTCTAAAGCAAAATTAAGCAGATGAGTGAAACCTGCTCTCAGGATCTGATTATCTCCACTGCTTTATAGTTTGTACAGCCACTAACATATTCAGTGTGAGCGGAAAATGCCGTTGTTTAGATTTAGTATTCATTTTATACTCTATTTTGTGTTCACTTTACCGTGATAAAAACTGCTACACGCGCTGCAAGGCAGAGGGGAAACAATGCTATTAATTCCAGCTCCATGAAAATCAGTGGCAAATCTCCCACATACTTCAGTCTAGAATTTCACTTGATAGCTCCTTTAACTGACGCTGACTTGCTTATCAATAGGGACCTACTCAAATCACGATTTCACAGAAATCACAAAATTCCAGCATTGCCTGTGAAATCAGGCAATGCCTGCAAAACCCGCGAGGGGGAAAAAACCCCCCAACTTATTGAAAATAAAATGCTGGCTCCCCAGTAGCAGCCAGCAGTTCTCATGGCTCAGCCATGCAACCCGCTGGGGTGCAAGAGCATAGGGGGCTGCCAGCAAGAAGAGAAGCCCAAGATGGCTGCTACCCCCATGTCTTGCCACTGGTTGGCTGAGAGGGCTGCCTGTTATGCAGACCTGACCCTCTCCACCAATTAGCAGTAAGGGGCAGAGCTGCATAACAGGCAGCCCTCTCAGCCAATCAACAGGAAAAAGCGGGGCTCCTTGGCCAATCCATGGAATGGGGGTGGAAGTGGGGAGTTTGTTTTGCAGGGTTATTGTAAATGGTGGCCCACCCAGCAACCTGCCTGCAAAATTGGTTACTTGCCTCTTTGATTTGGGTAGGTCCCTACCTATCAACCTTCTGCATTTGCTCTTCAAAACAAAGGGACAGTCCATTCTTCAATTTGTATGTAGTTTTGGGAAACACATTTCTGTTGAAAGCAAACTCATAACTATACATGGAGACAGCACACTATAAGTTTTAAATAGAGCTATGTGATCCAGACTGTAGCCTTCCCATTACCAAGACTGACATTTCTTTTTTTATCATTCATAAAGAAAGTGCTGAAGGTTTTCATGCGTCTGCAAAGATTTTTAGTCACCTATCTGAAATATAGTACTGCAGGTGTGGCATTGTGCCAAAGACATTACGATGGATTTATTTTTCTTGGAGTTCTCCATTATAGCTGAAATAGAGACTGAAGTGCTACTGTTGCAAAGCTATTTTTTGTTCTTCCTAAGTGAGGGTTTATTTTGCTCCTCACTTTACACAGATAAGGTGTGCTGCACATAACTGAGTCCAATTCATCAGCAAATCAACAAGCAATAAATCTGAAGAGATTTCCTAGTTGTACAAATGCGGACTTTTGGGTTCATTCACATGACTGCAAATTTCCAGGTCATGGTTCACTGCAGTCCTAGTACTGCATATGGGTTTGCAGAGTCACATTTTTTAATTATATAGAGAAGAGTATTACTAAATCTAACCTGAGCACTGCATGTCACAAGTCCAAGGATGAAGCTATTACGCTGCAATAAAATCCACTGCCTTGCAACCCCTAGCCAAGGGGTTTTTTATCCTACATATCTGGTGGATATCACGGGGACATTTGTGGAGACTCAAACTATGTAACCTCAATGGTGATTTTTTCAAACTATAGTTGTACACCTAAAATGACTACAGGATAATGGCATTTCCAGAACCACTCTGCTCCACATACAAGCTAATGGGCACCTTTTAACTGGCAACCATGCAACATCAAAAATCAACCCCTTTTTCAGATTAGGCAACACTCCCAATAAAACATACTGTTTTATCTGCACTACTGCACAACAGACCATATACACCTTAAACATTGCTGTAATCACATGCCCTGATACAGCAAAACACTGGCATGTGCATATCTTTAAGGCTGTTAATAGTCCAGTCAAGCATCAGCAAGAAAAACAACTCCAGCAGAACAGCAGCAAGTGTGCCAGAGCCCTAGGATATTGTTCCCATTTTGTATTTCAGCCTCCCCATGAAAGGAGCTCAATTAAGCTTCAGCTTTCACCTAAATGCAACTCCCTCACCTTTAAAGGAAGTATCTTATCCAACTATTTTTCATAGCAAGAGTACAGTAATTAAGTAACTGGAACAGATTACCAAGGGATGCGGCAGATTCTCTCTCATTTGTAATTATGCCTTCCAATGTGCATTGTTTTGCATTTTTCTCCATTTAAGTTTCATCTGCCAGCCACTCTTCCCATCTGAGAGGAAGAACCCTCCCCAAGAAAAAAACAAAACAACCTGAACAAACAGCTCTTTGATTTATGTATGCAGATAAACTATAAACAACTGGATCATACTGGGAATTCTGAAAGGTCTCAATATTCATGGTACAGAGGGTTTAATTACAAATAAAACCAGTATTGAACATGCTTGAGCTGATGCCATCAACTGTGTCTAGTGGTATTTTCCATTACCAATTTGGTTGGCATCAAAATGAAACATTCTAATGTCCCAATCAGAAAATGAAAACTTTGAGCCAAATAATTAGAAATGTCTGTTGAGCAATTCTTTGTTCAAAACCACCTTGTGCAGAGAATGAAGCTAATGACCGTAACAAAAGCATGCACCTCGTACATACAGGGTAAATATGAGTAAGGGGGTACTTCATCCTCAGATTGCCAGAAGATGTAAAATCCATTGTCCAGACTGCATGGGACTAGAGCATTCTTAGCCACTCTACAAGGAGAAATCTTCAGATTTATAGAGAAGCTACATCTTTTAATTCAATCCAATCTCTCACATATTAAATTTAACTATTCTACCTTATTTGCCTTACTAACAATAATAGAGCAAATGCTCAAACAACTTATGCTAAAACATCAGTGTCACTCATCTTAGTGCACTGTGGCATGCTTTCTAAAGTCAAGATGCCAAAGATATAAATGTTACATTTTCATAGGGTTTCTTAGGGTTCAAATTCTTTGAGATTTTTTTTTGCACTAACAGCCATCTGCATTTAATTAGAGGTGATGGTATCAGCTGGAGAACATACCTATGTCATGGGGTGAAAGGCTGAAAATGATCCATAAACAATCTTAAAACCTAAATCCAAAGCTCCATGGAATGCAGTCATTGAAGGCATTAAACTCTGCAATGGATGGACGTCAAAAAGCTTTAACATGACTCTTATTTTCTAGACAAGAAGCCAGAAACCTATTTGGGTTTCTACAACTTTTACTTTAAAGCACTTCTTTAAAAATATAGACATCAAGCTTATTTGTAAATTGGGATGAGAACTGTAGGTTCCTTCTAAAGGAGAGATCAATAGTATAAAGTATCAAAAATATATATTAGAAAGCAATTGGTAAATATATATTTTTAAAAAATAGGAAATAGCCAGAATCCAGAAAAGCTATCTTCCACATGGCTGTAACACAAAGCAGAATCCCAGGTCTTTTCTCAAATCCACATAAACTGGGCGCAACTCCATGAAAACCAAAGGATTATATAATTCAGGCACAAATGCAAACAGCCTTTAAGTTAAAGGTACAACCCTGTAAGATCTGACTTTATGATCATGAGTTGCTAAATTTTTGGGGTAGACCACTAAAAAGATAATGCAATAGAACCGTTTAGAAATATTTTTAATGCAGGCTATAAAATTTCATTTCACTCATTTTGAACTTGATTCAACAAGCCTCTTAAGTACATACCTAACTTAAAGAACTCCAATAGTCTTGTTGCAGTTCACAAGGGAATTTTGCCATCAACTTCAAGGGTGCTAGGATTTCCCCAATTCAATCTAGTTGAATGACAGTAGTCAGACCTGTGCCCAAACATCTGGCTGATTTGGGACCTTTTTGAATAATTAACAGAATGTGGCTCAAAAGGGAAAAAACCATCACGGTAAGGGAGACAGCTGCAGCATCCTGAGTGCTATTTGCTTTTCACACATTTAGATTTAAAACATTCCAATGGGTTCATAACATGAAATGTTCATTTGTTTCCTCAAAATAGACATCCAGTAATAAAACCATGAGTGAAACACCAATATTTCCAGGCAGTGACAAAAATACCAACATTTGTTTCAATACTAATGATTCATTACATACATTTGGAAGACCTGTCCTTTTCAAAAGTCTGGAAAGATTAAAGGTTTTTGAGCAACAGAGACTGCAGCATCAGGAGAGGGAGCAAGACTATTCTGTGTTGAGCTGACAGTTCCTGCTCCATGCTATGAAAACAACCAGTTCTTCTACACAAGCACTGATGTGGGACACCTCACTGTTGATGAATACCATGTGAAGTGCTCAAAGTGAATCACTGCTGGCAGCAGCTGGCTACAGAAACAGGAAGCTCACTCTCAACTACATTCTAAATCCATGCTTGCACATGAAGCGTGCTTAATTATGATAGTCTCATCATCTTTTTAATATAGCTAAAAGTTACTAATATTCAAGAACAGGTCCCCAAATACATTTATATGCATACAGTTTGCTACACACACTAAAAATTACCAAGCCTTGTGATTATTCACGATGGCCAACATCAAAGACTGAAAGCAATAGAAGCAACTGCAATAGAGAATTCTGAGAGTGAAATTTGGTGGATGAAATGCAAGAGCAACCGGAGTTTCTGGGCTCCTTCTCCCTTCTCCAGCTTTCAGTGCAGTGCAGTGCAGCCATGCAAGCAGAGGGTGAGCCTGGAGGCACGTGGTGCAGTGGTGGAAGGGGGTGTGCCCATGTGGTTTAGCAGTGGGGTTAGGTACTGGCGCAATGCAACGGGCATCTGTGTAGAGTGCTGCCTGGGGGATCTGTGGCTCACCCTGAGTCAGCCTTCAAGTGTGCAGCACCGGCTGGTGCAGCCCATGGGGTTTTCAGCCCTTCCTTACGTAGAAGTTGGACAATCCTGTCATACATCAATAAACACTACAAGAGGAGGTTATCTAACTTTAAGAGGGTATCAGACAGCCATATATATGCCTGATTCCAGGAAATATTGCAAAATGGTATAAGTTAACAGTATACGTATGTGCATGTCTGGGGATTGTAGTTTAATTTACATATTTATACCTTCAAGGTAGTTTCTTTTCCCACTTTTTCTCTCTCTGTTCCCTTTTGCATCCATTACACCTATCCATCAATGAGTAGCTTGCACAATAACCTTGTATTTTCCCTTTCAGTCTGGCCAGGCATTGAATGCCACAAACACAAACCAAGAAATGAGATATTTCAGTACTGGCTGCACTGACTGTCAACAGCTACCCAGCCCAAAGGGAGGGTATAAGGCAAGAGTGACCAAGATATGGACTGTGGGGGGTCCTCATGTGTCTGTAAAGTTGGATGAGTGGCAGCTGTGTTCACTGTCATGGCTCTAGATGCCACTGCCACCACTTACCGCATCTCCAGTTTTCCAGACCCATGGGGAGCCCCGCGAACCATATATGGAAAATGCTTTACATCAGTGCTATACAGTTCATCCAGCCCATGCACGGGGCTGCTCCGCAAGCTGGATTCAGAATGTGGGGTCATGTCGCCTGGTGCACAGTGCCGGAAATTTGGCAATAAGAGGAGCAGCAGCTGCTGTGGCCCTGGAGCTGCAGCAATTAATGCTGCCAAATTTCAGCCGCTTGTGTCGAATGATGCAGCCACATGCTCTAGATTGAAACTGGGGACCAGCTGCACCACACTCACCTGGCCCACATGGCCAGAAGAATTGGAGAGCACCAGTATAAAGATTTTCCAAAACAAACAAGCATTTTAAACATTTGAATTGGCTCAAAATAACTTAAAAGCCACAATGTAGCCCAAACCCCCAAATGTATTTTGACTTTTTACACATTCACATAAACACCCCTCAGGATGCTGATCCCATAACACAATAATGAGAGTAAGGCTTGTTAGTTACAACTGAGTCATAGTGCAAATTCCCCAAAAACAGTGGTTCTGGAAAACTTCCATGGCCCTCCTCCTCTCCTGTTTGCAACTCTGCAAACCATAATTCCACCCGCTGCAACATCTAGTGAAGGTAGCCTGACATCCCTGAGACCACCTGCCACACACATAGTGTGATTAGAAAAGCACTGCATGTATTCCTAGCTATCATTAATGTAGCTTAGCAAGCAGGCACTAGTGGGAAAAGACAACCCCATCTAATCAGCCACTTCTCCACCACCATTAAGTACTCTGGGAACCACTAGTAGCCCACAGACCACAGTATGGGAATCACTGTCTCAAAATAACATGCATCCCTCTTATATATACATATATATATAGCACAGAGTATTACTTGGCTTCTGCGGGTTACTATTTT
Source organism: Crocodylus siamensis (assembly GCF_052110815.1). Lineage (NCBI taxonomy): Eukaryota > Metazoa > Chordata > Crocodylia > Crocodylidae > Crocodylus > Crocodylus siamensis. Next base: position 14,525,761 of record NC_143395.1, on the reverse strand, counting down.
AGACACTTTCCTACCAGCACCCTGGATCATATGAATATAAAAACAAATGGCCCACCTCAGGTAGGCATACTTATTGTAACAGGCCTGGTCTTGGAAGGTACCCTATAAAACACAGCTTCATACATGCTACTAAGATCCACACAGTGCAGAGGGCAACAACATACTTAGCACCGATTCTCAGGACATAATCCATCCTCAGGACTGTGTAGCCCTAGCAAAAATGCTTCCAGTAAGGAAAGTAAGACAAGCAGTCATGTGGCATGTTTGAGGATGCCACTGTCTGGATCAACAAGTTGGTGGTTTAAGCATGGCCACACTGTGTAGTGCAGCAAACAGAGATATAGGGCATGGCAAAACTGCCTGGATTCTGCCCAGATACACTCTGTTATGAATTCAGTTCATTAACTTCCATTCCCTTTAAGATGCACACTGTGGCCAAAGGCAGAATCTGATCCAACACTGGTTATGCAGAACAAGTTAAAAAGTTAGAGAATTTGTCATAGAGCTATAAACTGCATTTTGGTAGATAGCAAATGCTAGAACACAGACATGGAGCAATTAATTCAGAAAACTACTTAACGTATGGCCTCCAAATGTTACCACAGAGCTACAGAACATACATAGCCATATCATTATCAATATTTCACAATGATAATAATGCTGCCCTCATAGTTTAAAGTTTGCCACACCTTCCTAGATCATTTGTCAGATTTTCCCACCATCATCTCTGGTGCTTTCTTCCATGCTGCTCCTCTTGCATGCAATACACTTTCTGAATGGCCTGCATGGGCACTACTTCCCCCTCTACATTATGCTGCATGAAGTATTTATACAGTTTTTGAGAAGGGAAAATGGGGTTAATAACAAGAAGACTGGAATGCATTAGAGAGATGAGCAAGACCATAGTGCGATTGCTTTAAGTGACAGCACCCTGGTTGGTGGGGAGGGGGGGATGGGACATCTCTCTATCTATATATATCGCTATATCAATTTATATAGGTGTATTGAGAGAGAGAGAGAGAGAGAGAGAGAGAGAGAGAGAAATCCTCCCCCCTAAACAGGGTGCTGTCACTTAAAGCAGTCACACTATGGTCTTGCTCATCTCTCTAATTCATTCCAGTCTTCTTGTTATTAATCCCATTTTTCCTTCTCAAAAACTATAAATACTTCATGCAGCATAATGTAAAGAGAGACGGCAGTAGTGCTCACGCAGGCCATTCAGACAGTGTGTTGCGTGCATATTATATATAGATATAGACAGACATATATAGATATATAGACATATGGACATATATATTTATATATGGAGAATACCTTTTGCTCATATTCACATAATGCCAGAGGTGAGCAGGGCACTGACAAATGCAGAAAGGCATGTGGTTGGAACTCTAGAATTCTGGGTTCTAGTCCCAGTTCTACCATGTGCTTCCAGCGTGACCACACACAAGATCCAGTGCTTTAAACTCTTCCCTGTAAAATGGGGATAATAATGTTTCCCATGCAGAAATAAGCAGTGGTAAATTGCAAAAATGCTCTGCTTGATTTTTTGGATCATAATCAAATTACTTGGGATGCTCTACATGACCTTTAGGTAGGGCACTGGTTCTCCTACCTTCTAAGGCAATATCCTCAACCACTGCTCTGGGGTGTCTTTCACTAGAAATTTCATACTGGACCTGAGAAAAGTTCTCAGTAGAGCTTTCTTTTTAATAAAAACATACATTTCACAAAAATGGGGGGGAAGAGGTTAAGTTAAGCAAATGACATTTTCTGGTAAGGCCTTTTGTAGAAAAATTCTCAACTAGTCTGGATATTCACTATTAGCAGTGAAGGTGTTTTACCTTTACAATATTGTGAACATCAGGCTTTTTTGTCTCTTGGTAGGACAACAAGCATACCTAAAAACTAATTTCAAAGTATAAGCACTGGGCCCAATTTTGCCACCCTTAGGTGCAGCAGTATCAGACTTCTTCAGTAATTTCATCACTATCTAGGTGGCACAGTTACTAATACAGTGCATTTTTTTAAAACAATTTTTTTTGAAAATGTGACCTTCACTCTATAATTTTACAGTTTTAATCTGATCCATTTGTCTTTAATGAAAGTTTTTTATCTTCTTTTCTTTTAAATATAGGAATACTTACAAAGCTGCTTTAGCACATCAGTGCTATTATCAGTCAATAATTAACCTTTCTCCTTGAAAACCTCCAGTGTAGTTTTCTTCATTTTTCTTAATTTCCCACTGTTCCTTTCTAGAGTAAACACATTCTCAAATTATCAACAGACTGCAATGCTATTTTGCCCTACCTTATGTTTATTTTATTGTACAGAAGATGCAGCATCTGAATGGCAGTTATATACTATTAAAATATTAACCACATTTCATCTTGCTAATAACTCAAAGGACCACCCATTTAATCACAGGGAAAATACTAATTAATACACCCGTTCTCAGGCAGTAGCCTCAGCTTGATAGCCAGGGCACTGAGCTACAATGTATTTTAAAAAGACTCTTGTAGGAAGCACTAACCTGCAGTTTAAATAAACTCTCTCAATGCCTAACATGCTACTTGGGGAGATCCAGAAGATTACTTTTCTCATCAAAATGTGACCGGAAGTCTCAAAGAAAAGTAATACAAGACCTTCTAAATAACGACATGCCAAAAGAAGCCCTACAAACTTGGAAAAATAAACTAATTGTGGATATACGTTGACTGTTTATTTTAAATTAAAGGCAGAAACTGCTGTATCTGAATTACAATCTGTTTAGGTTCAGACTTTTTTGTTTCTTACAAACCTGCCTGTTAGACAGAATTAAACAATGGATGTGAAAATACTTGCAGTTTCTAAAAACCAACATCAATACAATCATAATACTTTTGGCATGGCAAATAAAAATGCAAGGATGAATAAGTAATCACTGTTTATAACATTATAAAAGAAGCTGTTCATAGGTAGCATCTGAGTGACTGAGTCAGGCACATTAACCATTAGGAAAACTATGAGTCAAAGTGTCAATATTAGGCATTGCAAAGGGAAAAGCAAAACTTTTAAGATTCTGTAAACATTTATAGAGCGTATATAGATTATGTTGATTTTAAACAGTGTGACCAAGAGAGCCGTTCTCTCCTTTTTGCAATTTTAAGCATTTCAACACCGTGCGCGATATACTACTGCACAATTGTCTGCCACATGCTGAGTTCTATAGCAGTAGGGGAAGAAGATGAGCGACTCTTACAGAGAAGAAGGATACTGGATATGTGGAAGTCAAGATCCTGAACAGTTTCTGTGCAACTGGTTTCTAAAGGTAGAATTCTAATATTAAAGTATGGATAAAAGTACACATTCGGAAACCAAAATCAGTGAAAATTCGCAGAATGTGGGTGCGTTATACATACATAGTGATTACTACGTCTTTCAGCTTCAATCTACATCAAAAGGCACAGATGTCAAGTGAGGATTTCCGTACCAAATTTCATATAATTTCATATAAAGCAGAAACCACAGCAGCAAATGAAGAGTTGTTCATTTATCATCCTTCACAACTTGAGTATGTAGTTTTAGGTATCAGTGATGACATGAGAGAACACTCATCATTGAGAAGCCAGCATTAGCCATACAAGTGTGGTCTGATATACCCCACTGCCTCCCATAACAGTGGAGGAAACAACTGTGTTGCCTTTTTAGTGATAAGTGTTTGTATTAACATTTTAATAATACTAACCATATACACCTCTGTATGACATAACTGTATACATCCCAAGCCATGTATCCACCTACACTTAATAATATCACAGAGCATGAGCTTGTCAGACATGCTGTGACCAGCCATTCCTCTTGGCACATGACAACATTTTATGTGCCTACTTACATTATGTACCTGTAGCTATGTACGAGTGAAAGAACTTGCATTAGTATCTTACAGCATGTTTCACTGCATTCGTCATCCAAATATCATCGTAAAATGGACTAGTTATCTTTAAAAAAAATTGCACAAGCTCTAGGGAAATGAAAAGATTGAGTATAGGTCCAGCAGCCCTGCTGGCTTACCAAAGGTACGCAATGCTAAGAGCTGTATTTTTTGTTTGGTTCTCAAAGCACTGGTTGCTCTTTCTAATAACTTATGGAGTAGACTACTAGTGGTATCTACTACAGGAAGGCATGCTATAGTCTTCTTAAACTTTCAAGTGGTACCAAAGTTTAAATTTAACTAAAACAGAATATACCTCATTGCGTATTGTCTCCTTCATCACTTCAAAGACACTGACTAGTGTTTCTATGTAAAATGCATTAATTATTGAATGTATGAAGTTTCACCATTTATTACTTTCTCTTTGCCACTTTCCTTTCCTATCAGCTATTCTGGCCATCTCATTCTTTTGAATATAAAGCTCAGGCTTAAAAAGCCGAAGAGTCCCTGGACTCACCAGTTCAAATCCTGATATGTTTGATTTAGTTCCTCATCTTTCCCAAGCAGTGAAATGTCAGGTAAGTTTGGGTGGTTGGGTCTTAAGCACAAGCAACATTGAAGAGTCCAGGGAATTTCATAAGAGAAGAGGCCAAAGCCTTATTTTCCTTGGACAGAATGTACTCTTTCTTCATTGCTGGTTTTGCTACCCAAGGTCAATGTTAAAGGGTGTATATAACACCAAATCCTATTTCTGGTGCACTGTCCCTTTGGGAATGGCACAAGACTCATATGTAAGTGATGAAGCCATACTGAGGATCAGTTTTAGGAAAAAACTTCCATTCCCAATAGTCAAATAGAAAATCCTTCTTGGGCTAGCGCACAGAGTCAGGAGTTGCTTCATGTAATCACGAACTTTTAGATATTTTCAGAAAAGCATTGAATTAATATTAAGAACTGTGTTTTGCAATCTGCATGATAACAATTAAAACAGCAATGTGGGAATCAAACTCACTGTCAATCCTGGTGTTGAGGAAGAAAAGTATTTGCAGGTATGTTACACGACAGTGAAGAAATATCTAAGCTCTTTGCACCCTGACAACTGAACAGGTGGCTTTCACTTACCTAAAGCAGGAGTTGGCAACCTTTTCCAGCTGCGTGCCAGAACAATCCAGTTCCAGTTAGGGGCAGGTTGGCACATGCAGGGCAAGCACTAGGATCCAGCCACTGCTGTCACTGGGGAACACAGGGGAAGCACCTGCCACCACAGCCTCTTCTCCCGAAAGGCATAGGGAGAGCATCCACAGCTGGTGGTTTCCTTGCAGTGGTGCGGCGGGGGGGAGGGGGTGTTCAACAATAGTCGCTTTCCTTTTCCCCTGTCACTGCTGGGACAAGTGCAGCTTGTGGACATGTTCCCCAGGGTGCTGGGGGTGTGGGGGGAACCAAAAAAACAAAATTAGTGGAGGAAGTCAGTTCCTAGTGCCCACCCACCTTTGACCTGAACTGAGTCAATCTAGCTTTTGGAATCCCATGTTTGCAGGCTGAATCCAATGGCTCTGTGGGTCACAGGTTGCCAACCATTGGTCTAAAGGTTTTCTGCTTCCTTCAGTGTTCATATGGCATGACACACAAATGAAGGCAGTTATTAGATATCTGGAGCCCACTCTAGTAGTAGGAGACAAAAAACCATGCTCCACTGGGGGCTACAAGCCCATGATACCAAGAAGCAGCAAAAGGTGGCTGGCATTCCCTCCTGCAGGGCACAGACACATCTGCCAGCCTGACCTCTTGGCTCAGAAGGTCTACTACCTGCCAGGAGCCCACATCAGGCACAGCATGGAAAGGTTGCCAAGACTCATTCAGTACTATCCCATGCTGCACATCCATATGGGCACTCGTGATACTGCCAAAGGCAATCTTGGGCAGATCAAAAGTGACAATAAGGCTCTGGGCACAAGGGTGAAGAGGATGGGGGTGCAGTCAAGGGTAAAAGTCAGGCTAGGAGCAGATGGGGATCAAGGCATCAATGCATCCCCTGGCTGCATAAATAGATTTGCCAACAGAGTTTAGGTTCCTTGGACTGTAGTGTGGTGATCCAAGAAGATGAACTATCAGGAAGAGATGTAGTCTGACAAAGACATGAAAAAGCATCTGCATTTGGGCCTGATAACCCAGGAGGGCTTTAAACAAGGTTCACCAGGGAATGGAGACAGAAGCCCAGACATAAATAAAGAGCCAGGCAACCTGACTAAAAACTTAGTACAGTAAAAGCTGTGTTAACTGGCATTTTACTAACTGGAATACTCTATAATCCAGCGTGTGCATGAAGTATTGCTTGAGCACGGCTGAGGGGGGAGGGGAGTGCAGCGGCTCCCTTCTGCAGGCTGCACGAGTTCTGCCTGGCCAGCTGGAGGCAGAGTGGTGGTGGGGGAAGAGTTTACATGTGGCAGCAGCCGCCACTGCCATCACCACCCTGCACTGCCACCACCACGTTAATTCCAGTAACTGGCATTTTTAGATACCCAGCACTCTCCTTACCCCCTTACCCCACTCATGCCAGATAGCAAAGCTTTTACTGTAAGGCAAAGCAATAATGGAAGCCTTAGTAATGTTTCCAGAGGGAAGACAGGACCATCAGTTAGATCCCTGATGTGTTTATATAATAATGCAGTAAGTATAGGTAACAAACAGGAAGAACTGGAGGTCTTAATACAATCTCCCAGGTTTGATGTAATTGGGATTACAGAGATTCAATGGGATAGTTCATATAACTGGAGTATAATCATGGATGGATATAGCTTGTTCAGGAAGAACAGACAGGGGAAAAAAAGGAGGAGGTGTTTTTCTCTCTATATAAAAGGTGATGTACTCATCTTTCCAGGTGTAGTATGAAGTGCAAGGTAGGCCTTTTGAAAGCTTCTGGGTATAGATCAGAGGGGGTGCCATGCTGGGTAACGTCATGGTAAGCATCTGCTACAGGCCACCAAAACAAAAGGCCTTCTTTAAACAACTGATGGAAGCTTCCAAATCACAGAAATGGGTTCTCATGGGCTACTTTAATAATCAAATATCTGCTGGGAATGAAACGCAGCAGTGTGCAAGCAAGCCAACAAATTCCAGAAGTGTAATGAGCATAACTTTTTGATACAGGCGGTAGAGACTAGGGCTGTGCGAAGCTTTGGTCCCCGGTTCCATTTGGCGGGGATTTGGCCCAATTCAGTGGCCGAATCTCTGAATCCGAACTGAATCAGAGAACCCTTTAATCTTTCCGAATCAAAATCGGAATGCTCCGAATTGATTTGGAGAGATTCGGAAAGATTTGGACATAGACACAGCTTTAATTTCTATATACCTCTACATAGCAGGGGCTCGAGTGCTGCGATGCTGGGGCGCATGGAGAGTCCCACAGGAGTGCGGAAGGCTCCCCAGCATGCTCAGCAGCAGACCCGGAAGTGGACCAGAAACACTTCAGGTCCACTTCCAGGTCTGCCAGGGAGTGTGTGGCACCCCCCCCCCCATCAGCTCAACAACTGGTGCCTCTTGGGTTGGGGGTGGGGAGGGGTCACCTGGGGTCCCCTTGCAGCCAATCGCTGAGCTGGGGGAGGATCTAGGGAATTACAAAACCAGCCAGGCTGATCTTGATTTCTACAAAGATCATGGAGTAGGAGTTCAAGGAATCTACTGTAAAGCACCAAGAGAAGAACAAGGTGATCAAGAACAGGCAGCACGGATTTACCAAGAGCAAGTCACACCTGACCAAGCTGATTTCCTTCTATAATAAGGAAAAGGGCTGTGTGGATGGAGGAAGAGCAGTGAATGTGATATACCTTGACTTTAGCAAGGCTTCTGACACCCTCTCCCAAGACTCTCATGGAAATGCTAAGGAAATACAGCTCAGGAAATACAAAATTAGATGAAAGTACTATACGGTGAATACATAACAGGCCAGAACATGCTACTTAATGTCTAATTGGGAAAAGGTATTAAATGGGATTCCCCAGTGGTCTGTTCTAGGTTCAGTACTGTTTAACATTATTGTTAATGATTTGGATGATAGACTGAATGCATACTTAGCAAATCTACAGATGACACCAAGTTGAGTGGAACTGAAGACACTCTGGAGGACAGGGCTATGATCTGGAATAACCTGGATAGACAGAGAATGATCCAAAAGCAATCAAATGAGATTCAACAACAAGTGCAAAATCCTTGAGACAGAATAATTGCGTGTACAAATACAAACTGGGTAATGACTAGTGAGGCTGGAGTATTCTGCAGTACTGCAGAGGAAGACCTGGGGTTAGACTGGCTCATAAGCCAAATATAAGCCAACAGTGTGTTCTTGTTGCAAAAAAGCTAACAGCATACTGGGTTGTATCAAATAAGAGTGACTCTAGCAAATCAAGGGAAATGATTATTTGAGTATGATATCCAGTTTTGGACTCCACACTTCAAGAAGAATGTGGACAGACTGGGGAGTGCAGTGCAGAGCATCTAAAACGGGAGGCCTAGGAGGCACAACTTATGAGGGAAGGCTGAAAAAAACTAGGGTTTAGTTTGGAAAAGAGAAGACTGAGGCAGGATTTGGTAACAATCTTCAAATAACTGAAGGGTAAATACAGACATGACAGAGATGCGCTCTGCAATTACCCTTAATTACAGAGGGGCTATAGGAAACAGGACTAAGAGCAGTGGCTTCAGTCCACAGCAGAGGAAGGGTGAAGATTCGGAGGAAATTTCTGAGTATGATGGCAGCCAAGCACCGGAACAAGCTACCTAGAAAACTTGTGGAATCTCTACCCCTGGAAATTTCAAAAGCAGGTTGGATGGACACTTGGTTGAAATGGTTTAGTCAGGGACAATCCTGCCTTGAGCAAGGGGCTGGACTAGACAACTTTGCGAGATCGCTTTCAGCTCTACTTTCCTATCATCCTAATACCTTTGCACTGCATATGGTAGTATACGATTTGATTACATTTTCCTTATGCTATGTGTTTAAGGCATGGGGTGGGGAGGGGGTGCTGATCACATCACAGCACTCATGGACACATCTCACAAACTATTCCTGTAGAGGTTAATTTTGGTCTTGTATGCCACCTTTTCTAGTTTTGACTTGGAATGTTTAGGTGCTGCATATACAGTCTATTCATGCTTTAGTTAGCAGTGTTTTTACAGTCAATTTGCATTTCCTTCACTGCATTTGTTGCAATAAATAAATGGAGGAAAGATCAGCTTCTAATAACTCAAATTTTCTTTTTATTTCCTCTTCTCTTCCTTCCTTCTGACATAGGCCAACATCTGTTCTTCTACTGCACACAATTTATATAGTGACAGTGTGGCATAATTTGAGGATTTCTAGCTGTTTGGCTTTTTCCCTTGGGTTCATTTGAAGTGAAATTTATTTTTGTTACTGCATTCTTAAATTGCTATTGCAGAGTATAATTTGCTGCCCTAGTAAGGCAAGTAATCTAGCGCAGTAATAATATATATTTTTTTAAATTATTAAAGTTTGTAGAATCTCCTAGAAGACTAAGTTTGAAACAGACTCCCTGAAGAACATTTTAAACACATTTCAAATGCATGCTGATGACAGGATCTGAACTTACTGCTCCAAATAAAATAAACAGAAGGTTACATGAAAACTTTGCATAGTGTCATTTCATTATTTCTTTTTTTTCCCCCCTTTTTTTTTTTTTTAGCTATCCATCAACAGCGTCCAGTGCTTAACTCCACAGTGCCATGTGCTTACCAGCAAGTGCAGGCCCCATTGTACCAGAAGGCACAGGGAATTCTCTTCTCCCAGTGCCGAAGTGTTACTGTTTGGCTTAGAGTCTGACATTTGACCAGAATAATTAGTAGCAATTTGACAAAAAGACGAACAGGTTTCAGGTTTCACTTTTAGCTTTGAAAATACAGAAGCTAATATAAAGGCTCAAAAGTTCAGGCGCAAATGCTGTCAGTAAAGAAAGCTATCCTAAGAGCCATCCTAATACTTAAATTTCTTCCAAACTGGTGAAACCTGTTGTTGTTATGGAGCCTGACTGATTTCAGTGCAACTTCAACAGAGCTCTAAACATATGCAAGGGTCTTGCGATGCTCAGACTGGGCTCGGCATTGGCTTCCCACCAATGCAGTGCCCAAGATACACAGAACAAGATTAGCAGAAACAATGACCCCCTCAATTCACCCACTGACGTTAAAGCAACTGGTTTTGAGGCAGAGCATATCCTAATCTCTTGTTGGTGATCGGTTTCGGTAAAATGACTTGCTAAGAAAAGCAACCCCAGAAATAGTCATTCCTTTCCAAGCAGAAATTAGGGCCAGGTGGCACCTTAGAGACCGATTGGTTCAGAGAAGCATAAGCTTTTGAAAGCAGCAACCTACTGTCAGATGCCAACTTTCCAAGAAGTTTGCTAGTTTGAATGACAACCAATAATAGCTGTTTTCAAGGTATAAACTGACTAAGTTTAACATTTTTCTTTCCTTCTCCTCATACCTTCAACCCATGAATTGACCATTTTTCTTAAATATTTCATTTCACTGTTTCCAATTCATTACCCACAACATTTGCGACCTTACTTTAACCCTTGGTCTTCCTCCTTTAAGGCTTCCCTCACAAGAGCCGAAGCAACCCTCCCTCCTTGCTTTTATGTCAGCCAATTTGCTTTCCTTCTCAGCACTTCCCTTCTTCAAAGTTGTTTTGTGGATCATTGGTGGGGAAATTCAAAGATGAAAAATACCATGTAAGGGCTAAGTGAGATTATTAATAGCTACATATGTTGCAAGACAGTATTGCAGAGTAGGTGAGTTCCAAATTACAGTACAGTACCTTCTGTCATTTCCATGCCACTCGGGGGTTTACAGTGCCCAGCATGGCTCACTGCCCAAACTGGATACTGCTGGTTTAGTCCGCAATAAAGAGCCTGGATGAAGGTCCTGTAATAACCTGCCAATCCTGGGTTACCTAACAGAAGAAATGCACAAATTTGCTCAGTGTTAACAATACAGCAATTGACACACGACGATACAGTTCCATATAAACATTTCATTTTTGCTCCTTATCCTACACTGACAAAGTATATTTTAATTATGTGTAAGAATAATTCTTTGTGAAAAGCACACTGCTATCCTTACAAAAGGAATACATTTTTTTCACCAAAGCTCAAATTGGCTGCCAGCTGGCCCACTGGCTTCTATTAATTGTATTTGAAAATTATACCTAGAACTTATATAATAAATAAATACAATAAAAGGAATCTGTTCAGAAGAATCCCAGTGACATTTTATGAAAAAATAGCCCAACAATTGCTGTTCATCTCACCAATACACAACACACAGGTCGTTACTCTAATCGCTGAAGTTCTTTACTACTTTAAAAACAGAATTAAATCACATTGAGAGTTTGAAGGTTTTAGTGCAATAAACAATTATAACATTTTTAAATCACAACTACCACAGCAGCTCATTAGATTATGCTAAATCCATTATGCACATAATGTTAACTTTGGCAATTCCTAATTTTTTAGTACTTAGTTTTAAAACCTTAGGCCATGTCCAGATGAGCACTGCCATGTGTCATCGCAAACATGTCTGTGGCACCACATACTGCTCATTCAGCTGCTCTCCATACTGCAAGGGAGCAGTGCAGGTGGGATTTTTGACCCCTGGATATCCAAGGATAAACAAAAAACCAAAAAACCACTTGTATAAGAAAAAAGCAGAGCAGTGCACGCAGAGGCAATGAGCCAGGCTTTGGTTTTGAGCGGCAGAGCCACACACTGGCCGCTGGCTAGGCTCTGAGCGGTACAATTGCCACTGCTGCAGCCCCGGAAGGCCCCCAGGACCCCAGGTAAGGCTGCTGGGGCCAGCAGAGTGCTGACCCCAGACTCCTCTATCCCACCCAGGGTAACCTGCCATGTGCTAGAGGGTGCATGGTACAAGCATTCCCCAGGGGCAATTAGCAGTGGCACAGGGAGCATAAAATAAGCACCCTACTCCAGGTTTACCAATTCCTTTTTTTCAAGCTAAAGTCCCACTTAGTTCTCACTCAGTGATTGAAGTAAGTGAAGATTTCAGAGCATGAACAAATTAAAAGGCACCAAGTCCATTACACCTGAGATGTACCAGTTACTCTTCCTTCGTTTGCCTTTAAAGTACTCTCAGTTTGGATGCAAGCAACAGAACAATGAGGGCAAAATTTGTCCCAGGTAAGCTACACAGTGCCATCAGAACCCTGGTAGTGTGGATGCAAAGATAACACTATAAAAAGGTACAAGAAAGGGAGTAAAGCTGTACAGATATGCACATCCTTTAAAACATTTCAAAAGAGTGCCCCAAGAAGTACCCCAAAATACTACCTCTTGAAATGAGGTACCGTTTTCAAGCCCTTCACTTATTGTTATGTCTGCAAAGGGATGGGGGACTTAGGTCCTCCAGAATCCCACAATGCCCCACTCATCTTCCCTCCTGACTGACTGACAGCCTGCCAAACTGTCCAGCCACTACGTCTGCTCCTGGGACCCAGCCACTCTGGCGCTCAGGGTACTACTGCTCCCAGGGTGCTGCCAGCTCCTCAGTAAGACCTAGCACTGCTGCTACAGACCCTCACGTCCCCCCCCATGGCAGACACCTACTGACATCTGCCCCCCTCCCCACCACCTCCGCCATCACCAGTGCCAGGCTCTCCAGCTCCCAAATCCTCTGTCTCTCTGGTAAGAAGCACCCTCCACTCACACCCCATCCCCTTTAGGAGGAAACGAGGAGCAAAGTTGCAGGTCACTGCAACCTCCTGTCCTGCCCCCTGGCTGGACAGCTGCAGCTGAATGCTGTACTTACATCCCATTGCTGAAACGATCCCTTTGTAAAACATTTCCAGGCCTGTTTACACTGGGGAACATTTTAAATGTTACTTTTGTCCCTACCTGAAGTAGGCATCATAAAACCACTTGATGCCAATGAGCTTTTGGGTAAACACAAGCACAATACCTGAACCAGTCCAAGAATGTTACCGACTGGGAACTATTTGCAATCTTCTCAGTTTAAAAGTATCAACACATGCATTGCCATGGGTTTTAAGGAGAACAGTCACCTTTTGACTCATCTTTAAGTACTGCAATGCCTAAATTGCCACCAAGGAGTGGCAGTGAACACCCAGCCCAGCATGACTCCCAGTGGTGAGTACCCCACTTTCCTCGGTATACCCCAAGCAGGACAGGAAGACCCTAAATGGCTGGGCACCAAGGGAGAGGAAGACATCAACTGCCTGCAAGAGTAATTTTCTGATTTTCCTTCTCACTAACATGGAGTTCAATTAAGAGCAAATGATTTCAATGCAGCTCATTCTTGCAAGTTACCAAAACCTGTGTGGTGGTATCCTGACTGGGTGTCCCCAGGGGGGGTGAGGGGAGGGGAGAGAATTGGCTTGACCCTTGCTTCTGTATTTCTGGGAGCTAAGTGTTCTGGAGCTTCCTGAACTTCCCTGGCCTTTAAAGACCACTTTCTCCCAGGCCATCCATCAGCTTACTTCAGTTTTCTGGTACCTGACCCAGGCTGGTCCTATCACAGGCTGATTTGGGTGTGAAGTGGTGGCTAGCTAGTTGGGGAGGGGTCTACCTGAACCCTAGGGGAGGGAGGTTGAGGTTAGATGTTCCAGATGCTCCTTAGAGCAGCCCAAGGTCTCTGGCTCAGGCTAAGGTCTTAAGAAGACTCTTTCTAGGGGTGGCCAGGTATGGGAAGGTGCCTGGACCACTGCTTTTGGCTTCCTACGGAGCTGGGTATTTTGGGGGCTGCCTATGGTCTCTATGGCATTTAAACTTCATTTCCCCTCAAGCTGCTTATCTGTTTCATTCTGTTTACGGCAACCAAGCAGGCACTGATGCATCCCAGACTGATCTGGGGTGGGGGAAGGGTGGCTAAATGGGTAAAGGGAGCATCCCTGCTTCTGGGGCCCCAAGGTTGTGGGTGCTCTGGGTAGTGCCCAAGGTCTCTACGTCAATTGTCACAAAAGGATGAAACCAACCAGTGGTTTTGGGGAAAATGCTATTTAAAAGTTGCCTCTACCCATCTAGCCACACAGCCCCAGCCAAAATTGTATTTATTGGTCTGGCATGCCTCAGAGCTTGGTAAACTGCTAATAATGCAATGAAACTGCCAAGCAGCTTGGGAGAAGGTACTGTTTAAAGGCCACAGAGACACCAGGCAACCCTCTCCTCCACAGAGCACCTAGTGCCTTGGGAAACCCAAAGCAGGAATATCACCCTCTTCATACCTGACCACCCTCATTTAGCCCGAATCAGCCTGGGAGAGCATGGACTTGGTCAAGTACAGATAACATAGGTTGGAGCTGTTGTTTTTTGGCTGCATAACAGAATAGCTAGTTGCCATGAGGGGGTTGGAGGGAGAGGGTGAGCAGCAGTGTTATATGGGATTCCTGGAGGTACACCCAGACACTGGTCATGGAAAGGTTGCTATTCGCACATTACACTGAACAGGTCTGAGGAGGACCAGTTCAGAATAACAGCCGATTATCCAAGTATACTCCTGAAACAGTCCAGGAGATTTAAACTATTCTAAATTGGCTGGCTCGGCGGGATGCTTGTGTTTTAAACCACATTTAAAACGGTATACAGTATGTGTTATGTCCACTTTAACTCTCTTCTCATCAGGAGTTGAGTTCGGACTACTCTAGAAAGTACAGTACTCTCCAAAAAGGCGCTCCCTAATAAATACATTGAATGGGCTTCTTTCTTTGTGCATGGCTTGGGCTCTGCTTATTTTTGAGGCTTAATGGTAAATTCTAATCTTAAAAACTAGATGTATTGTTATTAACTGTCCTGATTTAAAAACTGGGGTAGTGTTCTTGTAGTTGTGATGGCCCAGAAAAAGTGCAAGTGTATCTTTTACAGGACCAGTTGGGAAAGTTGTTAGACAAGCTTTTGGGCAAAAAATATTTAGGTCTTGGGGAAAAGGAAATATGGCCTAAACTAAAAAAAAAAAAAAAAGGAAATATGGCCTAAACTAAAAACCAGATGCAACATTAACTTCGTGTAACTCCATTTTGTAAATAAAAATGGTTACTTGAAAAATGAGAAGGCAGTAAACCTGCAGAGCACAGAGAGGTTTAAATGAATTAATTTATGTAATGAATAGCAATATTGATCAATGCTGTTCATTGAGACTGGTTAAAAAAAAGTGATGATGATATTTGTCACCAGGAATTGTGAGAAAAATAAGATTTTCTCATTCAAAAGGCGTTTGGATGCATATCTCGCTGGGATCATTTGACTCCAGCAGACTTCCTGCCGGGAAGGGGGCTGGACTCGATCTTGCGAGGTCCCTTCCAGCCTCTAACGTCTATGAAATGGAGCTAAAACAAGTTGTGGTACCTACATGCTATGGTATTTACCTTAGATCATCATCTAACTTGAGGAAGGACATTTTTTGCACAGAAGTTTGTCTAACATCTTTCCCAATTATATAGTTGGTTCCATAAATATATCATTAAGTAAATCTTTCTTGTTTGACTTAAAACAACTATAACAGTAACAGAATCTGTTATTTTTGTATCGTCAGTGCCTTGGCGTTCACTAGTAAAATTACCATGTAAACAGAAAGAAAACACTGCAGTACATATGATCAAGAAAGTACTACAAGGTTTTCATTAGTATTCAGGAAAAGTTAAATATGTCAAAAAATGTTTAAAACATGGCCTAAAACAATGCCTAGGTTCTGCACAAAAAAACTGCAATGTAGGTTTCAAATAAAAAAATAACATCTTAATTAAATAATATTTGTGAAAAAATTAAAATGTCAAAATATTTTTGCATATTTTAGTATCACAGAAACATTTCAGGTCTATAAACACCTTGAAATTGTTTCACGTAGATAAGCAGAAAGATACTGAAATTGACTCTGGACAATACCTGATGCATTAACTACCAAAGCTCGTCTTTCAGCAAATTGGAAGATGAAAGTAACTAACCAAAGATAGAGTTTATCTTTGCTAGTGCG
The DNA here is from genome assembly GCF_052110815.1 of Crocodylus siamensis. Classification (NCBI taxonomy): domain Eukaryota; kingdom Metazoa; phylum Chordata; order Crocodylia; family Crocodylidae; genus Crocodylus; species Crocodylus siamensis. The sequence continues at coordinate 14,509,845 of NC_143395.1, read as the reverse complement.
TCTGCTCATTCTGCATTATGATACTTCAACCCTGAAATAAAATGTTTTAAGGTGTTCTATGGTCAAGGAATCAAGTTATTCTGAAAGCAGTATGTTGTTTTTTTCCTGAAATTCATTTTCAATATCCATTTCAGTTTCTTTTCTTTATTCATGTAAAAACAGCAAAAGAGAATTAACTCCCGCCCCCCACCACTCAAAAACCCCCAACCCTTACACCCCCAACCCTTATGTATTCTCTCCCATCAGGAGTCAGGGTAGCCAATATCTAAGTCTGGAGTCCTCAGCTGAAGAACACTGAAAGTGAGAAGTGTTTACAAATCATTTGTCAGAGGTTGTGTTAAATGCTATATGTATTTCACAGCATCTGTGACTAATGACTTTGCGACAAAAGGAGATTTCTATCCTCTGATGAAAGGAACCTCTGCCCGATGTTTATTTTACAAAGGGAAATGAGATAAGATCGGTAAAAGCAAGCTGACCCCTCCCTCCATCCATGTATAAGCATCTGGTCAGGTTAAAAGACATACCATGTGGTCAGTTGTTAAGGGATGCTAATGCTTGGTCAAAAATCCTTAAAGACCCACTGAAATAAAATGAGAGTGTAACAACAGAAAGAACAGTAGCATGTAAAGGGTTTACCAACAAAGAATACTGTAGAGCAACTCCAGTGTTAAAAGTGGTAGTGAATAAATGGCTTATTGATCTTTCAAGGTCGAAGTCACTAGAGGTACTCCAGATTTGCATGAGTAGAACTGAAAGCACAGGATTCATCTTCCTGCTTGAAAACCCTGGATCAGCAGGCCTTAAAACATAGTATGAAATGGAACTTTCTTGACCGGCCATATAAGCTTAACATTTACTGTCCCCAGCTACAATGGGGTCTACTGCACATTACATTTTGGGGACAAAAAGAAATCTAAACAAATGGATAACTTGTGAAAGGGAACAGATTTCAATTTGTTCAGTAGTTTGAGGCCCTAATATGCCATTTTAAGCATTCTTGTGAAGTACTGGTGCACCTGGAGTGCTGTGCTCAGTTTTGGAAATTATACTTCAAGACGCTGACAAGTTAAAATGTCTCAATAGAAAGCAACAAAAATGTTTAGTGATTTTGCACAAGAAAAGGTTGGAAGAACTGGGATAATGTAGTATGAAGAAGACAATACTAAGAAAAGACTTGATAACACTCTTTAAAGGCCTGAAGGGTGATGTTATAAGAAAGATGGTGATAATCTATTAACTTTGGCTATAGGGAACAGGACAAGAAATAATGGACTTACATTGCAACCAGGGAAATGTAGCTTGAATATTAGGAAGAACTCTCTCCCTATGCCAGTAGGTAAGTTTTGCAACAATTTACTCAGAGAGGTTGTGCAATCCCCATCCTTGGAAATTTTAAAAATCAGATTATACAAACACTTGGGAGAGAAAAAGTGATGATCCTGCCCTGAACAGGGAATTGGATGGGATGACTTCCTGAGGTCCCTTCCAGCTCTTGTACACAATTAAATAAAATCAAAATGTTGTCCAACCTAATAACTGATTTTAATTTCATGTTTTGGGAGATGAGCCACCCACCTCATCATGATGGCAAAATGGCCTTCGATCAATATACTAGAGTTCACACTTGCCCACTGTAGGGATTTTTCAACAGCATCAAAACTATCCAGTCAATCTCAATGACTTTATCTTGGAAAAGTACTCCTGAAAAGCAGAAAACCTATATGAACACAATATATTGCATCAACTTCCATCATTTGAAGGGTCCTCAAGACACCTGAATCACATGTCATTCTTCAATCACTTCAGGGCAAATAAAGCATTCATGCATGCTACAGTCTCAAGTTCCAAAAACTTAATGCATAGGAAGGAGTATGCAATTAAGCAGATCTCCTCCACTATACCTTTACCTTCTGTGTATGTTTTATAAAAAAAAAAATACTGATAAACACTTAACATAATTGAAAGAGTTGCAAAGGAAAAATAAAATCAAAATTATACTTCTTATAATCTTGCCATACCAAAATAAAATAGTTCAAGTGAAGACTAAGATTAAAAGAATAACCAAGAGAAAAATATACGAGGTAACAGCAGATAACGAAGGTCTTCATCATGACATTGAGCTTTATAGACCTACAGATTTTTTTTTTTTCATACCAGAAGGAATTATGTATCATTCTGTCCATCTCCCGTATGACACATGCCAAAAAAACGTCATTTGTTCACCCAACATTAAGCACAAAAGTATCCAGTTTGGATTTAAAGTAATCAAAAAGGGAATACCACTGTTTCCCTTGGTAGCTTGTTGCAAAAGTTAATCACCCCGACTGCTGAAAAAGTTGGGCTTTATTTCTCTTTTAAATTTATCTGTTTTTGCTTTCAGACACAGATCCTTTTTATGCCTCTCTCCACCAACGTTAAAAAAAAAAAAAAAAACACTTTAAGAATCCAGTCATTTATCCCCACTAATGCACTTGGTGACAGAGATATGACAGCTTCCACCAACTAAGCATTTGCCCCAACTTTTCATTGATAAACAGCAATGTTGCCATAAGTTGTTCCATTTCCTTTGGAAAGCAGACTGGATGCTTGTTTAAAAAAATAAAACACAAAAGGAAATACGTGACTAATATCCAAACTACTACACTTCCAAAAAAACAAGATATCTAGAGTCAGGAAGTCTGATATCAGATACGGCATCACCACCCAAGCCATCCAAATGAACTTCAACCACATATTTTTATAATCAAATACAAATAAATAACCTTCAATTTAAATAGTAACAGCCCCTAAATACTCTGAATAGCAGTGGCAGAAAGCTTTCACTGGATCAACAAAACCCAAGCACCTACAATTCTTGTGCTACAGAAAATTGTAAAGATGCCCAAACATTAATTAGAACACTAACAGTAGTAGACAGCCCCGCTTTGAAAAAATCCCTAATTTACTGTTGGGGCAATCCACGTTCTGTAATCATTGTACCAAAAAGCTAGAATAGCGATACATTTCTGCTTGTAAAAAAACCCAATACATAATGAAGCAGAACAGTGCACGTGACAAAATCCAACATGCACAAAAACACTATTTGCTTACTCCAGAAAGGAGTGAGCAAAACTGGCTTCACAAAACTGTTCCCCAAAAATGTGGGCACAAGATTAGCCCAGGGTGAGCATACAGTGAAGCAAAAAAAAATAAAAAAAATATTACCCTTCTAAATTGTTTTAGAAGGAACATAAGCCTCTCTGCTTCCACCCTGTAATTTATGGGGATTAGGAAATTTTCCTGCAGATAAATTACTCCAGAACTGCTAACTGCGAAGTTTCTTCAGCCCACTTCTGAAAAGGTTGCACCAGTCACCACTACAGACACTACTGTTGCTGTTATAGCACAGGGCGGTCCAACTTCAGCATCAGGGGCCACGTGTCCCACGGGGTGCATCAGCAGGGGTTGCATGCCTGGGACCTGCACTAGGGTGAGGAGGGAGAAGCAGCCCAAAGACTCCAGCTACTGTTGCAGAGCAGGATTCTGGGGGTCGCAACTTAACCTTGTGGGTCACATCTGACCTGCAGGCTCCCAGGTGAACTAGTGTAGTGGGCTTTCACCCTCTGGAGGTCTGCCGACTATATCTAAAGGGTCCATGGAAGAGGACTATGATCACTCAAAAGTACATGAATACCCACACTTATAATTCAAAGGGGGCTGCACCTCCATTTGAAGTTTTTTTTTTTTAGGAATCCACAAATGAAAATAGGTTTAAAAAGAAAATCACTGGTCCACTTTAGCACTGAGATTTCTATGTGCACCAGCTATAAATCTAGCTCAACAGCATTAGAGAAGTGCAAACAGAGGATAAAGAATGGAACTATCTGAATAAATTGAGAGAGATACACAGACAATAATGGGTTTATAATAAACTTTGGAATTGCAAAATTGAGAATAGAGTACCACGTTTAATTTTAGAAAAATCCAACTTTGAGAATTAAGTGCATTTGCAACATTTTCATGATCGTTTCTTACAGCAAAATCAACACGCAGAATCATTTTTTTTGAACAAGCAACTGTTAATTAAAATGTTCAATCCTGACGAACACATCAGCCCAACTCAGAGATCACTGCTATGACATCTATTCTAACTGTGCCCTGACAGAACTGCCCATATTTTCTAATTCCAGCCTGAAGAATCAAGAGGTGAAGATTCTTGCTCAAGGAAACTAATTTATCTTTGGCTCAAGCCCTAGCACGGAAGAAGATGCAAGTTCTTTCTAAGACTTCTTCGTCATGTCTCTAATCCAACTTCTGTTCCCAATATTCTGCACAGGCCACTGCTTCTGGTGTTCATGTTGCCAGATTGTGTGTGTGGGAGGTGCACTGTGATGCTACATCTCAAGTCATCTCAAGGGCATCTAAAGAGATGATCCATGGTTTGTTTCTCCTGAAAAATACATTGGTTGGTTACATAGAGACCCCATGATTTCACAAGGAAGTTGCATCTGCTGAGACCCACTCTCAATCTGTTCAGGCTCCGCCATTTGTAATTGGAGCCAGATGCTAACTCCTCACTGAGGGTAATTCCTCACTAGTTCCATTCAATAGCTTTGTCTCGTAGTTTCTCCAATTCTGTTTGTGTTGTAGATTTTGGCCGATTCCAGCAATGCGGTCAATGTTATAGAAGAGGACAAAAAGCTATTTCTCGATGAGAGACAATGGTGCACTGGTTGATGTCCGTATAGCAGGTGTCAGTCGTCTGACTCTTGTACCTTCCAGGCAACGTCACCTGGTACTTTCCTCCTGAGCTAAAGGAGTGCTATGCCAGATAGTGCGTGTAGGCAGGGAACAGGGGCGGGTTTTAGGCAGCCGGTTATAATTCTGCATATATCATTTAGGCTGGCATCAATATGTTTACTGTGACTTGAGCATCCCCAGGTGGCGCAGGCCTATTCAGCCACAGAAAAACAAAGTGCTAAGGCAGTGGCACGTAGGGGAATGGATGTGCTCCCCACTTGGAATTTGTTAGCTTCAGCAGAACATTGTTTTCTGTGTTGACCTTGGCTCCCAGTAACTAATATGTGCTTTTGTAACCAAGCGTACAGTTCAGTGTTACCCCTGCGTAGACTGGGTGTTTCTGATTTTCAAGACTCTGGTCACCCCAGTGACATTCAGGTGTTGTTTCACGTCCCGTTTCCTTATATGGAAAGAACAAATTTGGGTTTTCCTAGAGCTGGGTTTGAGATAATTATTTAGGTAATAATCTGACATCTTGTTCAGTGCCATCTCCAGGACCTTTCTCTTTGTCCTCACAATTCTTCTGCTGTGTGGCAATGCAGAGATTGTCAGCATAGATGAAACGCTGACATTTGGCAGGAAGTGGCTGACTGTTAATGTAGATGTTAAATAAAAGTGGGGTGAACACACTGCCTTGTGGTAAGCCATTCTTCTGAGAGCACCATCTGCTTTTATTGTAGGCCATATTGCATGTTACACTTGAAACATATTAGCTGTACTTACAACACAGACATTTATGTATTCAAACAGAAAACCTGTGCTATATACAATGGTACTGAAGCAAAGTTAAGCCTTTTCATGGGAAGAGTATCTCTAAATCATATTAAGTAGTGTGTGTTCAACTACTGTCAGACTGCCCAATGGACATAATGCAAGTTCAAGATCCTGGTGCAGTGTGGGGGCTGGCACCAACAACTGGATGCAGGTGTCACAGTGGACGTAGTCCTTCTGGACTTTAGGAAGGCCTTCGACACGGTCTCTCACCCCATTCTCATTAAAAAACTAGCGGACTGTGGTGTCGATGCCTACACAGTCAGATGGGTCGCCAACTGGCTGCAGGGCCGCACCCAGAGCGTGGTGGTGGATGAGTCATTTTCACCCTGGAGGGATGTGGGCAGTGGGGTCCCCCAGGGCTCGGTCCTCAGGCCCGCACTGTTTAACATCTTCATCAGCGACTTAGACAAAGGGGTAAAAAGCACCCTGTTCAAATTTGCAGATGACACTAAAATGTTGGGGAAGTGGGCATGCTAGAAGGGAGGAATAGGCTACAAACGGACCTAGACAGGTTACAGGGGTGGGCAGACAAGAATAGGATGGGATTCAACACTGACAAGTGCAAGGTGCTGCACCTGGGGAGGAAGAACCAGCACCATACCTACACGCTGGGGAACTCCCTTCTCATCAGTGCAGAGGCAGAAAAGGATCTTGGAGTCATTATTGACGCCACAATGAACATGGGCCGGCAGTGTGGGGATGCAGTCAGGAACGTCAACCGCACCTTGTCATGCATCCACAGATGCATCTCGAGCAGGTCCAGGGAGGTGATCCTCCCCCTCTATGTGGCACTGGTCAGGCCACAGCTGGAGTACTGCACCCAGTTCTGGGCACCGCACTTCAGGAGGGATGTGGACAACATGGAGAGGGTCCAGAGGAGGGCCACCCGCATGATCGGAGCAGCAGGGCAGGTCCTATGAGGAGAGGCGACAGGACCTGAACCTGTTCAGCCTCCACAAGAGAAGGCTGAGGGGGGATGTAGTGGCTTGTTACAAACTAGTCAGAGGGGACCAGCAGGCACTGGGGGAGTCCCTGTTCCCCTGAGCACTACCAGGAGTGACTAGAAATAATAGTCACAAGCTGGCAGAGGGGAGATTCAGACTAGACATCAGGAGGCGCTACTTCACTATCAGGGCGGCTAGGATCTGGAACCAACTTCCAAGAGAAGTGGTGCTGGCTCCTACCCTGGGGGTCTTTAAAAAGAGGCTACATGTACACCTTGCTGGGGTCTTTTGACCCCAGTAATCTTTCCTGCCATGGC